>NW_026652277.1:142403011-142463600 GCF_009828535.3 Hylobates moloch | reverse complement strand
ACACACACACACACACACACACACACACACACAGGTACCCACATATACATTTTGATAACCAGAAACTTATCATTTTGATAACCAGAAAGTTTGATCATGTTCAGAATAGAGGAAATAACAAAGATGGGATAGGAGTAAGAAGGAAGAAAGCAAGCTTGAAGAAAATAAGATACCCTAGGAAGAAGAGAAGTGAATAATGTTACTCTTATTACTTCTCACTTTTTACTTAATGCCTAAAGTATGTTTTAGGGAATTTCAGAACCAAGAGCTTTGGATAAATGTGAAGGGTAAAGGAAAAAACATCTAAAATATTAGGATTTTAAAATTATCCTGGAGAATGTCTGAGGTTAATCACAATGCTCCACCAAGAGCAATATCTAAGCTTTTCTTTCTAAGTCACCCCCTTCTGACAGAATTGTAAGGAAGGGATAGCATGGGCCATGATGTGGGGTTGTAACCTCCACTGCCTTTTAATTGTTAGTAAAATGTGAAATGAAAAGTAAAGCTAGGCATTTTCTAAAGCAGTAATACTTTCTGAAATACAGACACTTCACTTGTACATATATATTGTATGAAGCCAGATTGAGATCTCTGGGTTTTTGTTTGGTTGGTTGGTTGCTTGAGACAGGGTCTTGCTCTGTCACCCAGGCTAGAGTGCAGTGGTGTGACCACAGCTCACTGTACCCTCAATTTCCCAGGACCAAGAGTTCCTCCTACCTCAACTTCCCACACAGTTGGGACTACAGGTACTTATTTATTTATTTATTTATTGAGATGGGGTCTCACTATGTTACCCAGGTTGGTCTCCAACTCCTGGGCTCAAGCAATCCTTCTGCCTTAGCCTCCTAAAGTGTTGGGATTATAGGGGTGAGCCATGGTGCCTGGCCTAAATCTCTGTCTTTTAATGTAAATTTCCTTAATACATAAGGATTTGGAGGTATACCTACTCTACTACAGCCAAGGGCTAGTTCAGTGCAATTTGCTTATGAATAGACCTGTTGAGCTGCACTATGATAAACAGATTCCTTTAAATAATTTCCTCTCCTGTAACTACCCTATTTTTCAAGGGACATCTCGGGAACCCATCCTTTCTGATCCAGAAATATACACTTAGGTTCCTACTCACCAACAGGATCGTAGCATTCCCCTCTGGTTGACTAAACTTTAAGACAGGCAGGCTTCTTGACTCTAGGCTCCTAACCCCCCTTTTCTTTAAGCATTTACTTTAGAAAACCTGTATTTGTAAATCATTTCTCTGTCCTTGGGGGAAGTAAATCTTTTTAAAGGCCTCTTGCCAGTTTTATAACTAAGGAATGTCTTTCTTAAGGACCCAGAGACCATTCTCTGAAATGTAATAATCAAGAAGGATAGTGCCCCTATCTCCCAGTTTCTATGGGAGAATAGGAGCCTAATGTCATTAGGTGCCTTGCTCCAAGTTGTAAAACTACCTCTTTTCAAGAAGATTCCAAAAATTTAACTTTAACTTTGCTTAAGGCCAGTTAGCAAACAGGTGGTTTTGACACTACAAAGTCTACAGTATTTCTGACTGTATTTAGGTCGACTGATGAAACTTTCCTGTGTGATCTATTTTGCTTTCTAAGAAGCAGCTCTTGCTCTATCCAGAAACCCTAAATATTAGGTTTTTTTCAAAAATCATAGTATTATTTTTGATTACTCTGTTGAACTGCACCGAAGGGTCACAATGTATAGAATGCAAATGTTTTGCTTGAGTGAAGATAGCAAAGAAATGAAAGACACAACCTTTTAGGAATTTAACATAGTTATAGGAATAAAAATATAAATACACAGATATTCAGTGAACAAGGCAGCCAAAGAGATAAAAAGACAAAACAACACAGCCAGAATGATATGCTTACACAATTGGTATATTTAAAGTAAATTAAGCATATGCATTATTTATTAGTTACTATGCTAGATTCTACATTTATCTCATATCCATCCATCCATCCATTCATCCATCTCTTCCTCCAGACTTGTGAATGACTAATTTGTACCTTTGCCAGGTGCTATGGCTAAAATGATAAACAAGACATTATTTCACTCAAGAAGTTTATAAGGTATTAGAGGACACAGGTAGGTATAGACACTGCCCACTAAAGTGTGATAGTGCTGAATATACACAGTTATGGAAGACTCAAGGTTGAGAATCTTACTCTACCTGATGGGTCTGGGCAATGTGACAGAAGTGGTGAACTTAAGCCTGGAGGAAAAATGAGGTTCTCTAGGGCAAAGGAATAACTAACATTTAGTAAATGTCCATCATATGACAGACATTGTGTTATATGCTTTCCCGTGTATTATTTCAAAGCCTCAAAATATTCTTGCAAAGTAGGTTTTAATAATCCCATTTTGCTCCCCAGGCAAAGGAGCTTCTGAAAGTCTCATGCCTAGTAAGTGTCAGAGTGACTAGTTCAAATACAAATCAAAATGGTTTCCAAGCTGATGCTATGTCGATTATATCACATGTCCCCAAAGAGAAATTTCATCCAAGCAGAAAGGAAGTTCCATCCAAGCAGAAAGAAGAGCATGTGCAAAGATAAGCATAAGTGGCACAGAATTTTGCAAGTATTTTGGTGTATTGTAGGAAATGAAGGGGAAATAGTGGGAAATGGGGTTATAAAATAGGGCGAGATCAAATTATGAAGAATCAGATTTGCCAAACAAAATAAGTGGGATTTAATAGTATAGTGTGGATTTTTGATCTGCAGTTTTAGAATTTTATGCAGAGACTTGGGGCATGAGTTGACTATGGTAGAAATCTGGAGGGTGCACTGGGATTGAAAGAGCATGTGGGGGACAATCCAAAAGACCAGATGAACAAAATAAAGTACAAAGTACTTTCCCAGTATGACGATGCACACAGTGTGACTCCACCATAAAATCTCTTAGAGCCTTGTCCTGAGTGCTCATATAAGATTAGGACCTTATCCAAGGATGTAAAGTTAAAAACATACATTTATAATTTTCTTTTTTACTCTAGAATAAATTTATAAATTTCTTGTTGAGATAGGCAGGGCGAGGTCCCCAAATACGTCCATCTCCTAGTCCCTAGAACATGGGAAGCTGTTACATGACATAGCTAAAGGAACTTCACAGATACGAATAAGGTTACAGATCTTGAGATGGAGAAATTATCCTGGATTATACAGATGGACTCTGTTTTTTTTTTGTTGTTGTTTGTTTGTTTGTTTGTTTGAGACGGAGTCTCGCTCTGTCACCCAGGCTGGAGTGCAGTGGCGCAATCTCGGCTCACTGCAAGCTCCGCCTCCCGGGTTCACGCCATTCTCCTGCCTCAGCCTCTCCGAGTAGCTGGGACTACAGGGGCCCGCCACCACGCCCGGCTATTTTTTTGTATTTTTAGTAGAGACGGGGTTTCACCATGTTAGCCAGGATGGTCTTGATCTCCTGACTTCGTGATCTGCCCACCACGGCCTCCCAAAGTGCTGGGATTACAAGCGTGAGTCATTGTGTCCGGCCCAATGGACTCTGTTTAGTCACAGGAGCTCTTAAAAGCAGAGATGCTTTCCCAGCTTGGGTTAGAGAGATTCATCATGAGAAGATCTCCACTAGCTGTTGCTGGATTTGAAGATGGAGGAAGCCTCAAGTCGAGAGACCTGATGGCCACTAGAAGCTGGGAACAGTTCTCAGCTGATAGCAAGGAAATGAGGACTCAGTGACACAACCTCAAATAACTGAATTCTTTCAACAACCTGAGTATCAGTGAAATGAAATTTCTCCTAGAACCTCTGGAAAAGAATGCAGCCCTGCTAACACTGTAATTTCAGCTCAGTGAGACTGTGTTAGACTTCTGACCTACAGAAGTTGTGAGACAATAAATTTTTGTTGTTTTAAACCATTAAGTTTATGGTTCCTTGTTATAGCAGCAATAGAAAACGAATATACTTGCACACTTCTTTTTTTTTTTTAAATTAGAAGTTAATATCAGAGCTGGGGAAAGTAGCAAATGGTTCTCAACTGTTTCTAAGAAAAGATTTAATCAATATTTTCACACAAACTCAGTAAATCAAATTGATAAACTAGAGAAGCCCACAGATAAAGACACAAAACCCAGTGTCTTTAGTGCTCTGAATAGCAGAAAACAAGACGATAGATCTGCGCTTTATGTTGAAATTTTTATAACTTCCTCCATGTTTATTTATTGTATTTTATCTTGTTTTGTCTGAAAGGTGATTGGCACTGATACTCTTAAACTGTAAAAAAAATCTTTGTTATCACCTTTGTGGGAAGCTAGGGAAACAAAGAAGCTCTTTGGGACAAACGGGTGGCAGTTACCACCAAAGGTGAGAAAAGCATCTGTACCCTTGGAATCTGGGGCAAAGGAATCGGGAGAGAATGGGAGCTTTCCTGATGTAAGAAGGGTGCCCGTAGGTGTTAAGAGCAGAAAGGCTTATGCTCTTTTGTGCTTCACTTATTCATTCACTCATTCATCCAATAAATACTTACTGAGTGCCTCCAAGTGTTAAGTGCTGGCTTACCCATTACAGAACTCCCAGTCTAATGGGGCTGTGTAAACAAACAGTTGCATAGCAGAAAATGCTGAGATAAAGCTTTACAGGTAGTTGTGGATATGGTGCTAAGACAAAGTGCTTGTGTACGTGTTGTGGCCTTATTGTTCGGCAACAATACTTGTACAGAGTTAAATGTTAAGAAACTTTCATGGCAAATTGTGGAGTGATTTTCATGACTGTTGAATATAATAATCACAAAGTGTGCTTAGTTTTTTCGTCTTTTTATTTCACTTTTGTGATAATTTGTTTTTATTATATTTTTTGAAAACATTCATTGTGATGGACTGGCAAAAAAAATTGTGAAGCACTATGGTAACATTTAAAAGAAGTGCTAAGTATATCATGAGGAAATAGAGGGAAGAAAGAGAAGAGTCAGGAGCATCTTATTTCAATTTTTGCTTTGAATTGAGTGTTTTATATTTTAATGAGGCACATTATAAAAAATATAAGAATATTTTTTGGGGAAGCAAATGCACCTCATCTGCTTGCTTGTAGGCCCCCCTCCTCCATTTCTCCTGTGGGCCCAGTTCTTTAGAGAAACTTACATATGGCAAAAATGTATGCAACTATTCATCCCATCAATGAAAGATTTTAAAATAATTCCTAACTGTTTAAGCAACACCCACACATAGGCTAAGCAAGTTTTCTTCTTCGCCCTCTGTACTTGGAGCTTGTGCTAATTTTCCTGGCATGTTTACAGCTCTGGCTTCAGCATAACTTCTCTCCTTCACACTAAGCTGTTCTCTGATAAGGTGCAGCTGGGGAAATCCATCGCTCTGTGGACCAGTCAAGTTTTCACATCAGTTAAGTTAATTGACAGAAGGCTTAACATATTTCTTAATTATGGCTGCAAAATCATTACTAGAGGAATCCCCCAAATCATGGAAAAACAGTGTTTTCTGGTTAATTGGTTCTGAAAATGGCTCAATAAAACTGCAACACACACCTGATGGAATTAGAATAAGGGACAAGGACAGCTCAGGAGAGACTCACAGAGTGAGAAAAGACCTGAGGGTGGTTAGGGACCAGGAAAGGACTGTGACCCCAGCTCTGGCCTTATTCAGCATCACTCAGCTTGGGTGACTGTGTTCTGCAAAACTTACAGGGCTGTGATTAAAGAAATATTGAATATTATCTTTGAAATGGTTTTGAGAATTTAATATCATAAACAGATACAAGATATTAATTCATAGAGAATAATGGCCGGTCATTTGTAGTTTTTAAAAAATACCTACTAGGCTTAATCCATATGTCATAACTTCTGTTGCTACAATTGCTTCAATTAGTCTTTGTTTTCTTTGGATATAATAGTGTTAATAGTACAATATTGATTCATAACATTATAGCAGTGAAAGTGACCTTAGGAGGTGATCTAGTTCAATTTTCTCATTTTATAGATAAGAAAGCTGAGACTCTGTAAGATGAAGCGACGTCCCTTAGGTCACATAGCTTATTGATGGTAGAACCAAGTCTAGAAGTTTTTACATTTCTTGGCATTGAAAAATTTCTTTGTGTGATCATGGAAGTAATAAATGCTGATTGTAGAAAACTTGGGACATACTAAAGGTATAAAATAAATGAAAATCATACATAATTCCACAATTCAGAGATAAACATTCTTGATGTTTTACTGTATATCAGTACAGATATAAATTTTCCTCTAAAACTGAGATCTCATTTCACAGATAGTTTGATATCCTCTTCTTTTATTCAACGTAAACGTGTCAAAAAATTTATGCTGTGATTAAAAACTTCTCCTGCTATGATTTTAATAACTGAATAATATTCTATATCAATATGGTACAATAAATATAAACATGTTTGGTCACTGGTGAAAGTGAAGACTTTTAGTTCTTTGTACTTCTTTTTAAACTAGTCCATTCCTTTTCTTTTGTCTGCTTTTCCAATATTTGATAATATTATTCTCAGTGATTTAAAATATTCCTTACTTATTAAAAGTACTAATTTTCTTTTCTCCTGCCCTCAAAGGTAGAGTGTTAAAACATGGCTACTTTTATTGTAATTTGGGATAATCATTATGAAGTTCAGCTCTTACCATGCACTGTATTATGGGTTAAGTAACTGGCCCAACCCCATATAACATGGCTCTGAGACAGATCTGTCATCAAAAGCAGGGGTGCCACATCAAAACCTCCCTCACACTGCTTTTCTGTAGAGTTGATATCTGAAAAGTGTGGCTTATTCCCAAATTGTTACATAGGTAATGAGTTACAATATCTGATACTGTTTACATTTCATTTTGATTCTCATTGATACCTGAAACTGGAAACATCCCCCATTGCTCTATCTGGCCTTTGACATTCAGTTAATAATTCTTGGCTTTTTAAAAAAATGTATGCCATAGGAGGTCTCAAGATTAATGAACAACTTAATAACGTATTTATTGTTATTGTTTTTGATTACTAGGCAATCTTATAGAATGAGGATATTTACTGGATTTGCACACTAAGGATATGTCTGATCTTTGAAACATAACAGATGTCTAAAGAATACACAGAAACACAATTGAGAAATAACAGTAAAATTCATACTGTTTTTGGACATGTGAACATTTTCCTTATTTAGGTCTCTACAATTATTCTAGATTTGGAGGTTAAACAGAGATCTCAGCGAATGGTTTTCAAAATAATATTTAAAAGAAAGGGCATGTAAAATAACTTGGACCTCTGTAATGTTTTTATTTCATAATAATTTTTGTTTAGAAAAAAGACAATTTAAAATTATTACAGATTCATATGTAGAAATATAAGGAGATTTTCGAAAAGCTGTGATACAAAATTTCCACTAATGGGAAATATTCTAAATATTAAATTCATCCTTACATAAAACTGAAGTCTGAGAGATTCTGTCATATTAGATGGTAAAATCTGAACATTAAAATCCCACCAGGTGTTGGACAAATTGTATGCTTCTAAGTGTTTGTACATCTACTCTGATATATTCATTTTTAAAGCCTTTTTGTAAAGTCTTCTTTAACTTCAAATATGTTAGAATATTTACATATTCTGTCATCCATTTTCCCATTTTGATCTAGTTTTGATTAAATTCCTTCCTTTGGGAAATGGCCATATCTTTTTGAAGTAATTGAACATTTTATAGTATCCTGCATTAGACTAATTTATCTTTTCCACCATAGTATTAGGATGTCTGAAGAAAATTAAATGGAAAAAAAATCAAAAGAGGATCCAAAGATCTCCTGGCAATTTGAAAGTGGCTGGCATTTTATGGGCTTGATGGAATCTTTGTTAATTGTGTGAGACATTTGCCCTTTACTGGAAAATGGAGTTAGCACGTAGCCAAGGATGGCGTCTCACCTATTTGAACTTTACCATTTTGAAGACATTTCTTGGAAAACATTTTAGTTCTATGCTTCTAAATGGACAGCATCTATCTCTTCATTACTGATAGAAAATGCTGACAAAAAAGATGTGTTGGAAAACATCTCTGCTAAAATCTCTGTATTCCACAATCATGACCCTTGTTAACTCAGTACAAAGAACTTGCATCACCAATTAAACAATGAATGAGGCCCATGTACGACCCCAAATGCACAAAATAGAATAGATGTAATAAATATACTTACTTTCAAAGTGGTTGGGAACTAAATTTTAAATTATAAGCTTTCTGGAAATATCTGATGTTCACTACATGGGGATAAAAGTAAGATCTCGCCCTACCCTGCCTCCAAGTTTGAGGGAAAATCGAAGAAAAATAAATAGAGGTGGCTCTACTTATTACTGTTTTTTAACAGAGAAGCAGAGGAGATTTGGGAAGTCACAAGTTCAATCAAAGTCATTTGGATGAAATAGGAAGAAGGCATTATGAGAATGTAAGTAACCAGAAAAGTTATATACAATCACTGTCATAAGTCACTCAGATGGTCTTATAAACTAAATCCACCTTCCTTTCCCTCCAAATAAATAAAAACAAAAGGCCAGAAAGAATAAGATATTGTCCACGTTTCTCCAGTATATAAGTATGGAAGCCAGAGGATATGTGTGTTTGCAACTAAAACTATTCTTCAGGTTCATCTTTGCAGTAGTGAGGGATGTATCAGGCTATGCTGTTTTAATATCATCAGCCATTAATCAAAGTAACCATCATGCTGTTTCCAAGCTCATCCCTAAAGAAAACAGAACAGAAAAAAAGAAACAAAAATTTTCTTACTATAACTTGCTTTTTATGTAGATTTTTTCTAATTTTGTAAACGTATCTGATCACAATTATTTTGTCTGCTGGGTAGTTTTTATTTTGTTTATTAGAAATTAATAATTTGGTCATTATTCACAATTTTATAAATTAAAAACTGTCATTTATTCTACAGCAAACTCTTCTAGCTTTGGTCTATATCAATAAATTTAGTGAATCTCTTGACCTCGATTTTCTCTGGCAAACTTGAGTATCTTGGAACTTGGAAATGTGAATAGCAAATAGTAGACCTTGATAACAGAAGATAACTTTCTCTTTGAAAGTTGGGAGCAGTAAACTTACCAACAATACCTCTAACTTTTCTAATTTCAACACACCTATAAAGGTCACAGAATTCATAGGAGAGAAACAGGAAAGAGACAGAAACAGCTGCCTGAAGCTTTGCACATATCTCAAAGACAGGGATATCATGTTATCATTACAGTTCACTATTTGCTGTTAAGGTTTCCACATTTCCAGATATTCAAGTTTGCCAGAGGAAATCAGGGTTGGGAGATTCACTAAATTCATTGACAAAGACCAAAGCTAGAAGAGTTCACTGTAGAATAAATGGCAATTTATTAATTTGAAAAATGTTAATAATGATCAATTTATTAATTATTAAAGTACTAACTTTAATGATGGACTACATGGAGAGGCTAGGATTTTAACTTATTCCACACATAACATTCTAAATTCTTAAGTAATTCATCGTTAATGTCAAAAACACATTGAGGGTTTACCACGTTCTTTTATTTGTATAGTGGCTTATTGAATCTCATAAAAATCTTCTGACATAGGAACTATGTGTTCCTACAGGTCAGGACACTGGTTTATAGAGTGGTTAGGCAAGCTCCCAAAACCACACAGCAAGCAAGGGGCAGAGATACAGTTTGTCCCAGGTGATCTGACACCAGCGTCTGTACTTTCAATCACTATCCCCTGCCTCTATGATGGCACAGTATCCATTTAGTTGATGGCCTACAATGTGCTGGACACACTGCCGGATGCTGATCATGGAGCAGTGAAAGAGATTAATAACATCATTGTCCTTGTGAATTTCAGGCTAACATTTCTGAATGCTGAAGGAATTCATTTTTGAGTGAATTATAATTTTAATGTTTTGATCTTATTATGTTATAAAATCTCCATCATCTTTTAAAAAAGTAATTGCCCTGTGATTTTAAAATCTGAACATCTTCCAGGAAGCAGAACTGCAGGGATCACACAGGCCCAAGGCTTGGATGATGTCCTAGGTAAGGGCGTGATGGCAGGGAGTGAAAAGAGACTCACCTGGGATCCACAGTGTAACTTTCTAGGGAGGGGATGTTTCCTGAGAACACAATATGTTTGTAACAGAAGGAGTGAGGTTAAGGCAGTCGACTTGTATTGGTAAGGGTCCTCTAGAGAAACAGAACCAAAAAGAGGACCAATATGTATTTATTATGAGAATTGGCACATGCAATTATAGAGGCCAAGAATTCTCACCATTGGTTGTCTGCCAGTCAGAGAACCAGGGAAGCCAGTGATGTCAGTCAGTCTGAGTCCTGAGAATCTAGGGTGGGGGGGTGATGGTGATGGTGAGAATGTGTCATTGGTATAAGGCCCAGAGTCCAAAGCCCTAAGAAACAAGAGCTTCTGTGTCCATGGGCAGGAGAAGATGAAGTCTTGGCTTCAGAGGAGAGAGAGAATTTGCCCTTCCTCTGCCTTTTGTTCTATTCAGGCCCTCAATGGCTTGGATGATGCCAGCCCTCATTAGTGAGGGTGAACCTTCTTTAGTCAGTTTATTGATTCAAATAATAATCTGTTCTGGAGACATACCCAGAAATAATGTTTTTACCAGCTATCTGGGTACCCTGTAACCCAGTCAAACAGTGCAAAATTAACCAGCACATTACCTAAATGACAAAACAGAGCCAGAGGCACATGTGATTCAGAGAAACTATTGTTTGCTGCTTGTTATGGGTGGCTATGACTTGGGATATGAGAAATGTAGAGTTGATGGAGGCAACATCCCAGCCTTGACACTGACCTGTTGGAATCTGAACATTTCACACTTTTGTTGTTTTATTGTTAAATAACACGGGAGAATGAATTTCCCTAGGCCTCTACTCTTCACTGATAAAGTTAAACCAGTACCATTTCCCTATTAATGGACACAACTGTCTTATTATAAAGCATTTATATTTATGATTTATATTCTAAGGGGAATCAAAGTGGCTCACACGTTGAAACTCATGATTAGGATAATAAAAAAGACCAAAAGACACATAAATGGAGTAGGTTGTGATGGATTACTGAAGTCAATTATAAAGCAGTTTGCCTTCACAAACTGCAATATGAGGGTACAATACAGAACCATCATCACAATAGTCACAGTGGCCACCTTCAGCTGCTTTTGCCCTGAGGTTAAGTGGAAGTTCAGCTCCTCATTTTCTATTCTTACCTGACTTAGTGTTTTAGTCAGAGATAAGCACTCCCTTTGTTTCTATCTGAGGGCCCTCGTATTTTGATAGCGGGTTAGTCAGAGGCTGTGTAGTATTTGTGATTCACACCAGTATTATTTCCAGCATTCATCTTCAATACTCATAAATCCTGAGTTGTAGTTTCTATAAAATCGAAAAACCATTTCCACTGGATTTCTACATTCATTTCAAATGAATCTTCATTGAAAACATAGAATCATTTTCTTTTAATGTTGCTATTCACTCTCATAATTCTTAGTAATATCTAAATATTAATTAATCCCAAATTTCTATCTCCAGTGCTAATCTCCCCTGAACTCAGATCAATATATCCACTTGCCTAATTGGCATTTCTGCTTAAGTAGACATCTAACTTAATATGTTCAACACAGAATCACTGATTTTCCTCCTCTAACTACACTCCTTCACGTTGTCCCCATCTCAGTGAGTAGAGTCACTATTCACCTATTGTCCATTTGGGAGTTCTCCTTGATTTCTGTCTTTCTCATATACTTCTTTTGAGCATATCCCAAGATATATCCAGAATTGGAATTATTTTTTCTCTATTTTTTCTGCTTTGCCACCATAGTCTAAGATACCATCTTTTCTCAACTAAAGGATTCAGAGCTTCCAAACTGGTCCTTCTGTGAAATTCCATATTGACTTCCTACAGTCAGTTCTTTGCACAATAGCTCAAAGTCCTTTAAACTTTTCCAAATATATAATTAGATCAAATAAAAACTCTTTATTGCAACCTTTACTGTCCTTCTTGATCTGGTTTCTTCTCCAAATTTACTCTGTACTATGCTCCTTCTCTCTCATTCCTCTTCACACACACTAGCTGTCTTATAGTTTCTTAGAATGGCAAACTCACTGCCATTGCAGGACTTTGCCCTTGCTATCCCATTTTCCTGGAACGTTCCTCTCATAGATATTAACATGGTTGATTTTATCACTTCATTTAGGTCCTGGCACAAATGTCGTTTTATCAGAGATGCCGTCCCTGCCCTTCCAGATCTAAATTGCCCCTTCAACCTTTTTCTTTCGCTGTTTCTGTACCATGCTTAGTTTTTTTTCCATAGCACCTATCACCACACACACACACACACACACACACACACACGTGTATATATGTTAATTTTCTGTCTGCTTTGCTGAAATATGAGCTCCATGAGGGAAGAGTCTTTGTTTGTCTTCTTCTCTGATGGATCCACTGGGCCTCAAACAGAGCTTGGCATTTAGTAGGTGCTCAGTAAATATTTGTGGAACTACAAACATACATACATAAATTATCTGGGGGAAGATTATGTGGCTATGAACTAACCGTGTCTTCACTCCTGGCTCCTCAGGATTAGACGTCCTTCCCTAGTTAATACCATACTTAAACCGTACATTTCAGTCACAGTAGTGAGATGATGGAAAGAAAAAAGAACAGGGGCAACCAACTTTTAGTTATTTTGAATGAGAAGTTTTGAGTGAAGACTAGGAGAAAAGCCGAAGCACCAGCCATTAAACAAGTGCCTCTCCAGGCCCCTTTGTCTCAGATGAAACAGCTGGAGGGGCACTCCTAACACCAGAGAACATTTAAACCTTTCCCATGCTTTGCTCACTGCCCAGCACAGTCCATTCCTTTCTACCTTCCCCCGCCAGAACATGTGGATTGTGAGGGAGCTACTCAGGCATCATTAAGTATCTTTAGGTGCCCTATAAATCCGGGAGAAAAGGAAGCAGGAACACACAGGCTCTTTTTGAATCATGAAGTATGTTGTATTTCTGCCGGCCTAGGCATCAGATTGATGCAGTGCTCACTCTTCATCTTCGTTTGTGACCCTGTTGAAAATTGTGTAAGCTTCTCCCTTCTTCAAGATGTGTATGGTGCCTCTTCCTTCCTTTTCATGCACTCAACCCAGTCAACTAAGCCACATGCCTTCCATTATCCCAAGGGACATGCTACAATGATAACAGATTATGTAACCTCGAGCTGGCTCCAATCTTTATCAGGTAACATCTCTTGATGATCACACTGTGGAAGGGCCATTGGTTAGAAGATAATAGTTTCTGACACGTGTGTGTTCCATAAGTTACCTGTGGGTCACTTCCTAGTTGTGAAGAATGGTGTGCACGCATGCATACACACACACACACACACACACACACACACAGAGAATAAGACAGAGTCTCTAATCTCTTATGATTAATTTCTGCGCATGCTGATATTGGCTGCCACTGCTTCAAGAATCAAAATCTGGAAAGGTGAAGATGTGTCTTTATACATTTTTCAACGGTCTATGAGAGCTAATGAATGTTAAACAAATGTGGCCTAACCTTGAACTTGGATCCTATAAAATAATCCTGGTTCCATATTTATCTCCATCCATATTGTATTTTATATTGGCATTAGAACAATTAGAATCAACTTTGAATATTTAAAAAGTAACAGTAATATTGCCTGTATTGAACAGTCGGCTTAATTATTTTTTTTTTGCTTTATTTTCCAAAGTGCATTATGCCTATGGTAGTTATATGCATTATCTATAAATAAAATTTTAAGAGAATATATTAAATACACTTATAGAAGAATTAGAGTTAAAAAGCATAGCTTGGAGGTAAAATTTACTGGAAATAATTGGGAAAATAATTTATTAAGAATAACAAAATAATTGCTAATGTGTGTAATACATTGCAGGTTGTGAATCACTTTCTCATATAATATGTCCTTTAGTTCTTATAACAATGTTGTAACGTTTATGGCGAGCTCTATTTTATGATGAAGAAAATGAAATTGAAAGAGATTAAGTGATTTTCCCCAAATGACTCTCAGAACCAGGAATCCAGCCAAGGTCTTCTGGTAACTGCTCTTTATATTCCCGTGGTCTAGGTGAAAAGAGGTTACATGCATGTTAAAAGGTTCATGACGCATAAGTAAAAGCAGTGTAAAATTTTGGTAAATAGCATAGCAGTAGTCACACGGTTTAGGTGAAAAAAAGAGTTCATGACACATAATTAAGAGCAGTGTAAAATATTGTTAAATAGTATAGCAATAATTTCCATTGTTTTTCCACTTGCAGGCAGAAAAATACAATATTGTATTTTCAAGCAAATGTTATAATTTTGCTTTGTGGAATAAAGATAAAGAATATATATTTAAAAAGCTATACATTATTGAACCACTCTTGGACACAGAAAAATTATATTATTTTAAAAGTTATTTTTATTGTTTCTTTGTTTTATTATCTAAGAAATAGAACTATGTTCATACTATCTTGGCTTATTTATTTAGATTGCTCATGTAACAAAACTTTTAAAATCGCAGTCAATTTTGCCAAACATAGAAAAAAATTAGTTAAGTGTGCTGTTCAATGTAGGTAATATTATTGTTACTTTTTAAATATTCTAAGTTGATATTAATTTATCTAATGCCAATATAAAATAGAGTATGGATGGAGACAAACATGGAACCAGGATTCTTCTACAGAGTCCAAGTTCAGGGTTAGGCCACATTTGTTTAATGCTCATTAGCTCTCATAGACCATTCGAACCTTAAATCACATTTTATTTTATTGTTACTATTTCCCTTGAAGTATTTATTACCTCATATATTTCCATTACCCTGCACTTTCTTTATGTTTGTACATACTGTTACTTATTATGGTCTCTTAATGCCATTGGGATTTGATCTGTGGAATGGCTTAACTCAATTAAATATATCTGACTGACTGTATGAAGTTCTAAGTTCCAAGGGTTTATTTTCAACCATGACAAGATGACACATTATAATAGCTTTCTAGCTAACCTAGATTGGAAGATACTATCTGACAGAGAAACTATCATTGGCTGATGGGTGTGGATAACTGTAACTGAGAATGTATCATGCTGTCAGACTCAAACAATTGGTTTGCTGCTGCTATAAATGTGGGTTATGAGTGAAAATCAGAATTTTTTTTCTCAGGAGGCCTCCTCTTACCTGCTCTTCCTTATATATTTTCACACAGTTGTAGCAATTGTGGAATTTTTGAGAACAGATAGTTGTGAAAGTGTCAGTACACAGTTTCAAATGATTCTTACCAAGCTTAATAATGCATTTGGCTAACTTCCGCAAAGACTGGGGAGCAGTAATTTCTTAGGTAACTCAGAAATTTGAAGCTTATATTGTGGAATCTTTTTATCTTTCAATGTTTTGTTAATTCTGATCTATTTGAAAAATTTGATGTTTTTCAACGCTTCGCTATAATTCTTTGCAAAGTACATTTAAGCCTAATGGGAAAAAAATGCTAAACAGCTTCACTATCAATGGAAAAATCATGCTAATTCTGGTCTCCAGGCCCCTAGGCATCTAACTGCCACCTCCATCACATCCTGGACTGTATTTCTGTTCTTTAGGAACCCTTAAGATCTGCTTTAAACGATCTCACCTCACTTGATCTCCTCCATCAATGAACACCTGTAATTTTCTCTACCAAGCATTTGGCATGGAATCGTATCCTGCCTTCCAGGGTTACTTAGCTGCATCGTATCTGGATTATGCTTCTGAAGACCATGAAACTCTATTCTTGTTTTTCATGCACCCACATCATCCCTCAGCATAATGCATAGTAGCTGCTCAGTCACTACTTATCGAGTAAATTATAATATCTGTTTCTTCCTATGCTTAAGCTCGTCGAGTAACAATAAGAAACATTATAGATTGAGTACTTCCAAACAGAATGAGTTTATAACTTGAATTCTCTCAAGAGAATTTGAAAACTACAAGCACAGCATTAAGGAAGGACAGAATTCCTGATGTAGGAACCCTTAGGTAACTTGGGGGTCCCTTGCTGGTAACTCTCATTGTGATCCTGAACAACTTTATCTGCATATTCATCTCTGCTTGTTCTTCTGTAAAATGAGGAGGTCGGTTTAGAGCCTTTTCTTTCTACAAATCTGGGAGTATTTTAATTAAAATATTGTATGGAACATCTCTTCTATACTTTTGCAGATACTATTTCAAGGTGAACAAAAATCAGAAGAAAGAATGAGAAGTATATGCAATTATTCAGGCAACCTCAGTTCTAGACCCAAAGAAGCTTATGTGGAAATGAGCAGAAAACAGTTAAAGAGTAGTACCCCAGATGGTATGGCAGCCAGGGGGGCTGTGCAATAGAGTGAGAAAAAAAGGATCATTCAGTCAATGACTCTGCACAGTAGGCTGTACTTAGCTTGGAAGCTGTTCTATTCCTGCCAAAAGCCATAATCACACTCAAATCCACCCATTCCCCCTTGTAGGCAGGGCTGGCTTCATGGGTGTGTGATATGCAATCACACAAGGCCTCTCACTCAGAAGGGACCAATACTTGGCTTAATATGCTGTTGCAATAGTCTTGGAACTCTTAATACTTTTTGAACAAGGGGGTCTGCATTTGCATTTTGCCCTGTGCTCTGCAAATTAGATAACCTGTCTCTCTTGCAAATCAAAACAAGACTAAATGGAGACGAGAAAACAGAGAGAGCAGACAGAGATAACCTGAGAAGACCTCTAAACTGAAACAGGTGCCAGTCATTTTGCAGAATACACTCTGCCTAGTTAAGTGCCTGCAGAAATCTTGACAGTAGTTAGTGGCAAAGGATGACCAGAACTATTAAAATATAGTTGGAGAAGAACTAGCAGAGCTTCCTAATATGAGCCATTGCAGAAGAAAGGACAGGAAATACTTGGCAATTAAAATGAAATCTCATTTTCAAGAAAATATTTTAATGCATGACAATATGGTATGTAGACTGGATATAGAAGAACAGCAAATAAGTAAAAGAGAAAGAGAAAAAAACTAGGATGCTGAAAAAGATTTTACCAGATAAATATACATAATCACTATATTTTTCTAATAAATAAAATGCATGAGCCATATTATACAATTGTATATTAACTCAACTTTGGGTATTTACATATAGTTACTCGTATATGTTTGTCTACAGTGCATATATACGTGTGTGTGTATGTATATCCATATACACACATAAAGATATCTAAATCTCCTCCCTCAACCCTCATCGCCATTTCACAGAGTGAATTCAGTGATCACATCACTCTAGCTATGTGATTAATAGCCTTGTCATTTTAGGTCTGACTTCCCTAGGCCTGGGCTTCCTCATCCATATTATAAAAAATTAAATTAAATTTGTCAGGCTTTTTACATATTTAAAGTTTTCTCTTTCTCTGAAGAAGAGAATAAAATAGTAATCTAGTCTCTTTCCAAATGTCAGTATTGTTAAAAATAAGAATTCTGTTACAGGGATACAGAAAGTTGTCATCTTAAGGTCAACCTATCTAAGTTCAGGCTGGTAATGACAGAGTATGAACTTGGCTTCTGAGCTAATGTTCCTCACTGGTATTGGAGAGCTTCCTCCTTAAATGTATGTATAGAGCCAATGGCTGTTGAAAAGTTGTATGTTGTATATCTCTTTTCTGTTTTGACTTTGCTCTCCTATGATCTTTCTTTACTACAAAGAAACTTCCACATTTACACAATTAGGTTTTTATAGCAGTGTGTATTTTATGCTGTATGAATACTTTCTGTACAGTACGTTTGCACCCTTGTAAACTTTGTTCACTTTTAATAACTTCTCTGTAGTTTTTCCTGAATTATGCCCTCTAAAATATGTTCCCATTGCACTTTAAGAGTTTTTCTTCTCCCATTACAAAGGTATCTCATGCTTTACTTTCATTTTGATTGTGAATTTGGACCATTTTCAACTTGAATGGGATATTTTTATCTAAAGTACAATAAAATGTATATTTTCCCTGTTGAAGGAAACAAATAGAATATGAATCTCATGAGTCTATTCTTTTATAAATTGCAATACTACTGAACAGTGCAGCTTTTATCTGATTTGACTCTGTAAAATTTTATTTGTATATATTTCAGAGTGCTATGTAGCAAGTGCATTGATTAGGGAGAGAAGTATATCTGTTCCTCCTTCCTTGAAAAATTAATAACAAAATCTCTCTCTCTCTTTCTTTATACATATGCAACACCCACACATACATAATATACACATATACATATGTATGTACACACACAAACATATGAACACACACATAAACATATATTTTCACATATTTTATATATGTTATGCAAATTCTGGCCTTCTCTATAGAAAGATAACTGAAGGAAGGATGTATGTCATATTTCTATTATTTAACACAGTACCAGGCACATAGTAGAAATAATAAATGTTTAGTGAATGAATAAGTGAAGTGAACAAGCTATGATCAGATACTTAATCTTATCTTTTAACAAGTTAATATAGAATGGCCTTTTGGCAATACTTAAACTTGTCATTTTAAACTAGTTGTGATATCCCATACGGTCCTCTGATTATTTTCTTAATATCACCTGTTTAATCTCCCACTAACATCCTCACTGAAAACAACTTAATGTCAAATAGATAAGCGTGTATGAAATGCCTACAAAGAGCAAGCAAATATGGGAGGGTAGAGGAACAAAGCTCTTTTTTTTTTTTTTAAGCTCTTATAGTTTTGTGCGAGGAAAGGAAACATAATGAAAAAACAAATAATCAAAAGGTTCTGTGTGACATGGGTCAAGTGAATGACCCACTTGAAAATCAAGGGCTTCAAATATTCAGAGCAAGAGGTTTGCAGCCATTGATGAAGCTTCATGGAGGAAGGACAAATCTTTCTTCTGAGAGAGTAGGATGTTTAAATGAATCTGCAAAACCAAACAGAAATAAACATAACCCCAAACCTTAGTGTGGAGAGTCTTCAAAAACAGGCTGTGGCATTTAAATTTTATTCTCCAGGCAACAGAAAGGCACGAAGCCTTTTTGAACAGGGTGGTAAGATGCAATTCAAAGGTGAAATGCCACTGAGGTGATGAGAACCTCAGGAGATTGTTACAATAGTTATAACATGAGCATAAGGTGCACACTCTGAGGGGAAAATTAACTGACAGAACTTGATGAATGGGTGAAGACAATGGAGAACCAGGAATATGAAGATTTCAGAAATGTCGCTGATGATTCCAATCTGAAATAACCGAGGAAGTCTAAAGAAGATTATGTGACTGAAGATTTAATAAATGGCTCTTGTGAGTGGGTATGAGCTGATTTCAGCACACAGCTGCTAGGGTATGTCCATGTTTAAGGCACACGTGGAGAAAAATGTACCATCAAAGGAGAAGGAAATAGTTAGACAGTATTAGGAAAGGCAGGGCAGGGAATTAACATAAGCAAAATAATAAGAAAGATTTTTAAGAGGATAGTTTAGGCTTTCTGTTATTTATAGCTAAGTCACATCTACTATTAACAACATAGTCATGCTCCCTAGAAAAACTAGTCTGCTATAGGCATATCTTGGAGATATTGCACGTTCTGTTTTAGACCATGCAATAAAGTGCATATAATAATAAAGTTAATCATACAACATTTTTGATTTCCCAGTGCACATTGAAGTTATGTTTATACTATACTGTAGTCAATTAAGTGTACAATTATTATGTCTAAATACAGTATGTTTACATTATACTGTAGTCAATTAAGTATTATATCTAAAAAACTATATTCCTTAGTTAGAAACACTTTATTGCTAAAAATGCTAATGATCATCTGAGACTTTGGCAAGTTATAATCTTTTTGTTGGGAGGGTCTTGTTGTTGATGGTTGCTGACTGATCAAGGTAGTGGTTGCTGAAGGTTGGTGTAGCTGTGGGTGTTTCTTAAAATAAGACAATGAAGTTTGGTACGTTGCTTGACTCTCTCTTTCATGAAAGACTTCTCAATAGCATGTGATGCTTTTTGATAGCATTTTACCCATAGTAGTACTTCTTTCAAAACTGGGGTCAATCCACTTAAACTCTACAGCTGCTTTATCAACTAAGTTTATAAAGGCTTCTAAATCCTTTGTTGTCATTTCAACAATGTTCCCAGGATCTTCACCCAGAGTAGATTCCATTTCAAGAAATTACTTTCTTTGCTTATCCATAAGAAGAAGTTCTTCAACTGTTAAAAGTTTGATCACGAGATTGAAGCAATCCAGTCACATCTTCAGGTTCTACTTCAAATTCTAGTTCTCTTGCTATTTGTACTACATCTGCAACTACTTTCTCCCAGACTATATTTGTTCATTCTCACGCTGCTAATAAAGAAATACCTGAGACTGGGCAATTGATAAAGGAAAGAGGTTTAATTGACTCACAGTTCTGCATGGCTGGGGAGGCCTCAGGAAATTTACAACCATGGTGGAAGGAGAAGCAAACATGTTCTTCTTCACATGGTGGCAGCACGGAGAATTGCCAAGCAAAAGAGGGAAAAACTGTGTATAAAACCCTCAGATCTTGTGAGAACTCATTATCATGAGAACAGTATGAGGGTAACTGTCCCCATGATTCAATTACCTCCCACTGGGTCCCTCCCACAACACGTGGGGATTATGTGAACTACAATTCAAGATGAGATTTGGATGGGGACAAATCCAAACCATATCATTCTGTCCCTGGCCCCTCCCAAATCTCATGTCCTCACATTTCAAAACACAATCATGCCTTTCCAACAGCCCTCCAAAGTCTTAACTCATTCCAGCATTAACTCAAAAGTCCAAGTCCAAAGTATCATCTGAGACAAGGCAAGTCCCTTCTGCCTCGGAGCCTGTAAAATCAAAAGCAAGTTAATTACTTACTAGATACAATGGGGGTACTGGCATTGGGTAAATACACCCATTAAAAAATGGGAGACATTGGCCAAAAAAGGGGGCTATAGGCCCCACAGAAGTCCAAAATCCAATAGGGCA
Source organism: Hylobates moloch (assembly GCF_009828535.3). Taxonomy (NCBI): domain Eukaryota; kingdom Metazoa; phylum Chordata; class Mammalia; order Primates; family Hylobatidae; genus Hylobates; species Hylobates moloch. Next base: position 142,442,599 of record NW_026652277.1, on the reverse strand, counting down.
GTCAATACACCTTAAAGTTCCAACATGATCTCCCTTCACTCCATGTCTCACATCTAGGTCATGCTGATGCAAGAGGTGGGCTCCCATGGCTTTGGGCTGCTCTGCTCCTATGGCTTTGCAGGGCACAGCTCCTCTCCTAGCTGCTTTCATGGGCTGGCATTGAGTGTCTGTGGCTTTTCCAGGTGCACAGTGCAAGCTATAAGTGCATCTACAATTCTGGAGTCTGGACGATGGTGGCTGTCTTCTCACAGCTCCACTAGGCAGTGCCCCAGTGGGGACTCTGTGTGGGTGCTCCAACCCCACATTTCCCCTCTGCACTGCCCTAGCAGAGGTTCTCCATGAAGCCTCTGCCCATGCAGCAAACTTCTGCCTGGACATCTAGGCATTTCCACACATCCTTTGAAATCTAGGTGGAAGTTTTCAAACCTCAGTTCTTGTCTTCTGCATATCCTCAGCAGGCACAACACCCTGTGGAAGTTGCCAGGGCTTAGGGCTTGCACCCTCGGAATCAACAACCTGAGCTGTACCTTCGCCCCTTTGAGCCTTGACTAGAGCAGCTGGGACACAGGGCACCAAGTCCCCAGGATGCACACAGCAGGCAGGGGGCCCTGGACCCAGCCTGGGAAAACATTTTTCCCTCCTAGGCCTCCAGACCTGTGATGGGAGGGGCTGCTGTAAAGGTCTCTGGCATGCTCTGGAGACATTTTCCCCTTTGTCTTGGTGATTAACACTGGCTCCTTGTTTCTTATGCAAATTTATGTAGCTGGCTTGAATTTCTCTTCAGAAAATGGGTCTTCCTTTTCTATTGCATCATCAGGCTGCAAATTTTCCAAACTTTTATGCTCTGCTTCCTCTTGAATGCTTTGCCACTTAGAAATTTCTTCTGCCAGATACCCTAAGTCATCTCTCTCAAGTTCAAAGTTTCACGGATCTCTAGGGCAGGGGCAAAATGCTGCCAGTCTCTTTGCTGAAGCATAACAAGAGTTACCTTTGCTCCAGTTCCCAACAAGTTCCTCATCACCATCTGAGACCACCTCAGCCTGGACCTTACTGTCTGTATCAGTATCAGCATTTTGGTCAAAGCCATTCAACAAGTCTCAAGGGAGTTCCAAACTTTCCCACGTCTTTCTGTCTTCTGAGCCCTCCAAGTCTCTAGGAAGTTCCAAACTTTCTTACATTTTCCTGTCTTCTTCTGAGCCCTCCAAATTGTTCCAACCTCTGCCTGTTACCCAGTTCCAAAGTTGCTTCCACATTTTCGAGCATCTTCATAGCAGCACTCTCGGTACCAGTTTACTGTATTAATGACATACTCGAGACTGGGTAATTTATAAAGGAAAGACGTTTAATTGACTCACAGTTCCACCTGGCTGGGGAGGCCTCAGGAAACTTACAATCATGGCAGATGGGGAAGCAAACGTGTCCCTCTTCACATGGTGGCAGCAAGGAGAAGTGCCAAGCAAAAGGGGGAAAAACCTCTTTTAAAACCATCAAATCTTGTGAGAACTCACTGACTTATTACAAGAACAGCAGCATAGGGGTAACCATCCCTGTGATTCAATTATCTCCCACCGCATCCTTCCCATGACACATGGGGATTATGAGAACTACAATTCAAGATGAGATTTGGGTGGCTACATAGCCAAGCCATATTAATGACTAAAGCCTTGAACTCCTCAAATTCATCCATGAGGGTTGGAATCAACTTCTTCCAAACTTCTATTAATGTTGAAACTTTGACCTCCTCTCATGAATCCTGAATGTTCTTAATGGCACTAGAATAAAAAGGAAAATCTTCATTTGCAGGTTTTCAATTTACTTTGCCTAAATCCTTTCGATAAATTATTATCTATGTAATCTATAAGTCATAAAATGTACTTTTTAAAAATAGTAAGAGGTGAAAGTTGAATTACTCCTTGATCCATGGGCTGCAGAATGGTTGTTGTGTTAGCAGGCATAAAAACAACATTAATTTCCATTAACATCTCCATCAGAGCTCTTGGGTTACTAGGAACCTTGTAAATGAGCAGAAATATTTTGAAAGGAATCCTTTTTTCTGAGCAGTAAGTCACAATAGTGGGCTGAAACTATTCAGTAAACTGTGCTGTAAACAGATGTGGTGTCATTCAGGCTTTGTTGTTGCATTTGTAGAGCACAGGCAGAGTAGATTTAGCATGATTCTTGAGGTCCTTAGGACTTTTGCCATGGTAAATGAGTCTTGGCTTCAACTTGAAGTTACCAGCTGCATTAGCCTCTAACAGGAGAGTCAGCCTATCCTTTGAAGTTTTGAAGCCAGCCATTGACTTCTGTCTAGCTACGGAAGTTATATTTGGCATCTTATTCTAATATAAAGCTGTTGTATCTAATTAAAAAATCTGTCGTTTAGGGTAGCCACCTTCATCAATGATCTTAGCTAGATCTTCTGGATCACTGGCTGCAGCTTCTATATCAGCACTTGCTGCTTCATTTTACACTTTTACGTTATAGAGATGGCTTCTTGCCTTAAACCTCACGAACTAACTTCTGCTAGTTTCCAATTTTTCTTCTGCAGCTTCCTCACCTCTCTCAGCCTTCATACAATTGAAGAGAGTTAGGTCCTTGCTTTAGATTATGCTTTGGCTTTAGGGAATTTTGTGGCTGTTTTGATCTATCCAGACCACTCAATATCTGCAATAAGGATGTTTCTCTTTCTTATCATTTATATGTTTATTAAGTGGCATTTTTAGTTTCCTTCAAGAACTTTTCCTTTGCATTGACAACTTGGCTAATTGTTTAGGGCAAGAGGCTTAGCTTTCATCCTGTTTTGACTTTTGACATGCCTTCTTCCTCCACTAAGCTGAATCATTTCTAACTTTTGATTTAAAGTGAGAGACATTTGGCTCTACCTTTCACTTGAATACTTAGAGGCCATTGTAGGGTTACTCATTGGCCTAATTTCAATAGTGTTGTGTATGAAAGAACAGGGAGGCCGGAAGAAAGGGAGAGAGATGGGGGAATGGCCAGTGAATAGAGCAGTCGGAACACATATAACATTATTGATTAAGTTCTCCATCTTATATGGATGTGAATTGTGGCATCCCCAAAACATCAAAGATGACTGATTACAGATCACCATAACAGATACGACAACAATGAAATAGTTAGAAATATTGTGAGAACTACCCAAATGTGACACAGAGACACGAAGTGAGCATATGTTATTGGAAAAATGGTGCTGATAGCCTTGCTTAACTCAGAGTTGCCACAAACCATCAATTTGCAGAAACCAAAATTACCGTAAAGCTCAATAGAGTAAAGCCCAATAAAACAAGATATGTCTATATTTGTTTCTCCCAGTCTACCACTACTTTTATTTTTTTAACTCTGTACTTGATAACAAAAGCATAATTTTTCAACAAATAAAATTTATAAAGTGATTATTCTGTGCTCAAAATCCTTGCAGATTTTTTTCATTTATTCTTCATACTAAACTTATTGATGAGTGATTATGATTATCTCTACTTTATAGTTGAAAATACTGGGGTAGAGAGAATTTATATAATATACCCACCGTGGCAGAGCCAAGATTCAAATAAAAATCTGTTTAACTCAAACTGAGAAGCCAACAGAGGTGAGAGAGTAGATCTGGGCAGCTGCAAGTGCCACTCTGTTCTCATTGAATGTTGTGCAGAAATGAAATTCCTGAGTTATAAATCTTACCATTTTTAAGGGAATTCAGATTTTAATGTTAATTCTTCATTTTTAAATTTTTCTCATATTTTTCAACATTTCACAAATCAAAAAACAGTGAGTGTGGACCATTAAAATCTGTACTATAATGTTGATGACATTTAACCTTTCTAGAGCAGTAGAGAAGGCAAGAGGAATAAGGATGAAGGAAACTTCATGGTGTATTTTAAATACACCATGTGAAGTATTTTCAAAAGTCTAAAAGAACTTCAAGGAAAAATGTATTATGCACATGCTATATGTAAAGTACATTATTATGATTTTTTCCAGGTACGGGGTCATAAGCTGTAATGACCTTTTATCCATTATCTGCCATTTTGGATCCACTTCAGTTCTGTTCAACAAACATTTATGGAATGTTACCCATTTACTCTGTGCCTTGAACTATGTAATGTTTATTGTTTGCCTGTTACTAATTTGCTTAACATTCCACCAACGCTCTTTTCTTTCCACTACCTACTCTTGGAGTGTCTGTCAGTTAAGGTTTCTTAGGAGGTACCTTCTGGAAGTTCTCCAGTGTCAATCTTTTTTATCCTGGCTTATAGGATTTCTGGGCTCTGTCAGGGAGATTGTGGAATTCACCAACAAGGTAATCTGGGATCAAATTTTGAAGGGCAATGATAAAGAATTTAGGCAGTAAGGGACCATTTAAGGATTTTAAGCAAAGGAGAAACATGGTGAGAACTACACTTAAAGAGATGACTCTGGGTCACTTTGCAAAATACAGTGAACTGTAGATAAGGCCGAAGGCAAGATCCCAGTCCTGAGACCATGATAATAATTTAGAGGGCAATAATTAAAAGCCCAGCAGAGATAACAGCAAATAGGGTCAAGATTTAAGAGATTTTTGTAAATAGAATTTACATACTTGTTGGATATGAATGATAAGAGTTATAATCCAATACTTACTTATTTTCTTGAACATATGATTTCCACTTTGGCCAATAAGGCTCTTTCAGTCAGCTCCTGTTTTTCAGTTTGTTTTTGTTTTGACATACCCCCATCATTGTGTGTGTGTGTGTGTGTGTGTGTGTGTGTGTGTGTTTCCTCATTTTCTGGTATTATAAGATACTCCCAGTTGATCTTATATATTTCCTGCTCTAGTCCTAGAATGAGTTATTTTTCCAAGATGCCCCTTATTGAAGAGTGGTGTTAGAAACCAAAAGCTGGGTGTTAGATGTGCCCATTGCTACTGAGGTGTCATTGTTTTAGGCCCTGTCAACTGACAGTGCAAGAAAATATGTGTGTGTATACTAACCTACGGATACATGTATGTATGCATGTATATACACATATATACATGTGTGCTTATACATGTGTATATTTCTATATAAATATATATATTTACATATGTAATATGCATCTATATTCAGCTAAATATGAACTCACACTAATATCCTCAATTCTAATCCATTACCCCATGGATCATTCTAGCCTTCTCTTCTTGTCTTCAACATCCCACTAAAACAGTGAAAAAATTGGGCTTTTAGCATTCTCCATCTATTTACTTAATTGTTCAATTCCAGTACAGTTGTATAGCAGTATCAGAATTGCCAACATTGCTAACATGGAACAATACTTATCAACTAGAGTACAGTGCTTATGTACAGTTTCTTTTTCCTTTAGTCTTACAGACTACTCATTTCCAAAATTGCTCATGTCAGAACGTTTTCTGATCACCCTCTTTAGTTAAGTTGTTTCATACATCTATAATACAGTTAGATTCTCTTGTCACAGTCTTCATTATTTACTGGGCTCTTCCAACCTGCTAAATGATATTAAAAAAATTCATACATTAAGGCTTACTCTTTATACTGTAATATTCTGTGTATTTTGATAAATGCATAATTTCATGTATCCACCATTATAGTATTATACAGAATAGTTTCACCACCCTAAAACATCCCCTGTAATTTCCCTATTCAACCTTCCTTTCCTCACCCCTCACTCCTGATAACCACTGATATTTTACTGTCACTATAGTTTTGCTTTGTTCAGAATACTGCATAAATTTAATCATAAAGTCTAGGAACATTTCTGACTGACTTCTTTCAGTTAACATATGCCCTTAAGGTCCATCCACTTGTTTTTTGTTCATTTCCTTGTATTGTTAAATAATACTTCTTTTTATGGATGTATCACGGTTTACTTATCCATTCACCTACTCAAGAACATCTTGGTTACTTCCAATTTTTGGCAATTAAGAACAAGACATACATAAACATTAGTGAGAAGATTTTTATATGGATACAAGCTTTCAAATCAGTTGGGTTAATATCTAGTAGAATGATTACTAGAACATAAAGTAAAATTATGTTTAGTTTTCTAAGAATATTCACAATATAAAGAATTCTTAACAATTGAGGGTATACTCTACACAGTTCCTCCCAAAGGTAACATTGCAAAACAATCCTAAAATATCACAACCGGGATATCACCATCCATACAATCTTATTCAGATTTCACCAGTTCTATTTGTACTCATTTGAGTTATTACTTTTCTAAGAGTGTGACCAAAGAAAAAGTAAATTATTGAATCTCACTCTCTATAAAATGGGGAGTAATGATATAAACCTAGCTAGGTTCTTGTAAAGATTAAATGAGCTAATGTTTACCACAGTACTTGGCGTATAGTGACCATTTATTAATGGAATCATAGCATGTTTCATGCCATCACTGTGACCTAACTTCTGTCCTTATTCGCCTCTTAGCCTTAGCCTTTGCTAACTTCCCTGGAATTTCACCAAACCCTGTCCTATTCCTCAGCTTTCATAAGAGCCCATTTCTCTATTCCTTACTCTTTTCTATGGCACCTAATATGTACAAATGGTCTCTTCTTATTTGTAATCCCCAGAAATAAACTAGAATTGAAGAAGGCTATTCCCACTCAAAAGGTAAAGGAAGGGCCAGAGAAGATGGAGCCTCTTTCTGATGAAGTCCTAGCAGGCAAAGATGATTTTTTTTCTCATCTCTATTTTCAAGTTCTATGGAAGTTGCATGAGAAATTCTTTAATAAATGGTGGTAAGGTCATATGATACTGCACTATTAGAATGATAATTCATTCACATGAAGGCTAAGTAAAGTAGGCTTTCAGAGTCTTGCCTGAGATCCATTTATTATATTCATTCTAAAAACAATATTAATTTAGCGCTTACTATGTGTTCATTTTCATATGGACATTTAACTGGGACTTTATAGATACTGTTATGTAGACACTACTAATAGTTTATTGACACTGCCTATTAATATTTAGATTGTTATGTAGAGACAGAATAATAGTTCAAGATCGCTTCTTAGAAGAAAAGTGAGCAGATGAGTAGCAATAGCTATGATAAAGTGTATAAAATAAGTCTCTATTTTCATGAAGCTTCCACATTCATTTTTATTTGGAATATTGTTCTGGAGTTTAAACAACTGATCGCACTTTCAGAATATTACCCCATTGTATCACTCGGAATACTCTTGCTTTAAAGGAAATGTAATGGCCGAGTTTGGGTAATAAAGGAAAAACAACTTCGCATATGATATTCAGGGGAAGACAGGAAAAACTAAAGATTCTTTCTCTAAAAGATCTTTAGTTTTAAAAATAGAACAGGGCTTAGGAATATTCCAGGATGATGAGGCCCAAATAACTCAAAGACTTAAAAATAGCATAAGGGGCTGGGTGCCATGGCTCACATCTATAATCTCAATGCTTTGGGAGGCCAAGGTGGGAGGATTGCTTGAACCCAGGAGTTTGAGGCTGTAATGAGCTATGATCATGCCACTGCACTCCAGCTTACGTGACAAACGAGAACCCATTTCAAAAAAAATGGCCAAAAGGAAAGCCAGTTTTCTAGTATCTAAATTGCAACTTAAGAGTGGGGTATGTGTGATAGGGGGCATGAGAAGTGAGAAGACATTCTAGGTTATTCAAAGCAGCTACTTAACATGATGGTTCATTTGAAAATAAATGCTGATACCAGCAAGGGGTCTAAGTCAAAAGCTGAAGAAAGAAGAAAGGCGCAAGTCAGAATTCCCTAGTAGACACTAGGTAAACTTAGCAGAGTTGTTGAAAGGGATACACATGAAATCATTGTAATTTTATGAGATCCTTCGACCTTAAGAGGATAAAATAGTGATTAAAAGGGATCAACTCAACTTGGAACTAGAAGAATTTAGGGTAAATTATCCAGAAGAAAAATAAAACTAAGGCCAAGGTATGTGAACATATTCATGGGCCAGAGGGAAATATTTAAACCTGGATGGAACTAACCCAAAAAACTGGGCTTAATTCATTTATGCATTTAGAGTTTGAGTCTTTTTACATGTAATAAACTGTGCTAAAGACTGAAGAGTTGTACATATTAATGACACATAATCCTCATCCTTAATTCTTATATTATTAATAAACTATTCCCTATCTTTGAAACAATGTTGAAGTTGTTATATCACTAAAACTCATTCTATCCTTTATTCTAGAAGATTATCTATGTACTCCTTTACACTATAGTGAAAAGCAGATGAGTATCTTACCTGTGTGAGTTGTACTGCAGTGGACTGAACTAGAACAAAGGGAAGAAGCAATGAAGGCAGGCAGGTCATCCAGAATAATCTGTAGTAGGAGAAATCACTTTAATTTTACCCTTGGGTGGAAGCACTGAATGGTGAATAAGAGATATATTCTAGTGAAGATATAATAACTTATAATAGCTATTCTTTAAATACCCTGTGAGAGCAAACTTTTCTGCATTGACTTGGCACCCACCATGGTTAAGCCATGATGGACAAGTTGGGGTTCCATCTCGTGCTGTGCTCTGGTTTGTCTCAGTGGTTGCTTTTGGTCAGGAAATTACTCATTATATTTTAAAAGCAACGTAGGGGCTTAGTATTTAAAACTCTCTAGAATGGCAGAAGTTTAGCTGGAATGGTATAAACTGGAACAAAAGGCAGCCACTCTTCCTTGCTGCCTTGGTGTTGGCTCATTGGATTCCATGGTTCAGTGACTTATATCTGAACATTATGAAACTTTATCACAAAGAGTTTTATTCTGCTTTAAACCTGCAGATGCAAAGTAATTTAGTTCATATGCTGCAGTGATGCAAATCAAAACCCAGAATATTTTTATTAATTGCTGAAAGCAGACAGGGTTTCAGAAGCACAAAAATACCAGCACAGAACTATAGAAACACAAAATCTAAAGAGTAGGATTGGAAAGATGCCAAGCATTTTGGAAGTAAAAGGTCTGCTTATACATGATTTTATAAATCTAGTTTTGCTGAAGCAAAATCAGCACAAGTAGTTTAAAATTTTAAAAATTCTTTGGCATAAGCTGAAGCTTCTTAATTGAAATCTTGACATTAAGCACCTTTTAACTTGTTTCTTACTTACAGTAAAAACTGATTTTTTTCCTGTTCAGTTGATGTTCCTACCCACTGTCATTTTGGACACAATTTCATTTTGGTCCCTAAGGTCTTCTCTCATAATAAATTGGAACCTTCCCAAATAGCTAAGGTCTAAGGCACTGTCTACCCTGTAGAAAATAAAGTGTCTAGAACAGTAGTCAATCTAAAAGCCTCAAATAATCATAAAATAACTGAAATGCCAACCCCAACTTTTACTGCTTAAAAGAAGGGAAATAGATAAAAATAAAAATATTTGCCAGTGCAGCAGTGAGGCAGATATCATTATACATGTGATACTCACCCCTCCCATTGAACACAATGAAAGTGCTTATAGTTTCCCGTCAATTCAGTGATGATAATGATAACATTCAGCACCGTGATGTGAACTGTCATTGTGTGGCTTGGGACTTAGTTATATTTGCAAAATTATACATCTAGAGGTAACAAGTTGCTAGTTGTTTCTACATAATCTTAGTTTATATATTCACATGCAAAGTGACAATTATTATATCAACTATCCTATTCTATATGGTATCTGTGTGATTCTCTGCAAATTTTCTTTCTTATCTTGAGGTACTTTCACATCATATCCATCCAATATGGTAGGTTGTGTATCAAAAGTCATTGAAAACAACATCTCAGGCACCTATTAACATATTGTGAGGCCCAGTCTCTAGAGCTTTGGATTCAGGAATCTAGATGTTCCTCATGTGTTTTTGAAGTGATTCTAAGGCATATCTGCAAACCACACCTTGAAAGACTCTAAAATAGTAGGTCTAAAAATGAGCTGCTGCTTCACATTTTTTAGGATGGTCACTGTAAAGAAACAGAAAGTAATGTGTTGACAAAGATGTGGAGAAATTGAGACTCTTGTGCCCTGTTTGCAGGAATGTAAAATGGAGTGGTAGCTGTGGAAAACAGTATAGCAGTTCCTTAAGCTAGGGGTCCCCCTTTCCCCAGGGAACTAGTCTGTGGCCTGTTATGAACTGGGCCTCAGAGGGGAGCAGCAGACAGGGGAGCATTACATTAGGATCTGAGCTCTGCCTCCTGTAGTATCAGTGGCAGGATTAGGTTCTCATAGGAGCACAGACCCTATAGGGAACTGCGATGCACATGATCTAGGTTGCGTGCTCCTTACAAGACTCTAATGCCTGCTGAGCCAAAGTGGAACAGTTGCATCCCCAAACTATTCCCCCCCATTCTTTCCCTTACCCCAGGTCTGTCCCATCTGTGGAAAAAATTGTTTTCCATGAAACTGGTCCCTGTTGCCAAAAAGTTTGAGGACTGCTGCCTTAAACTATTAAAAATAAAATGCTGTATCATCTGGCAATTCCACTTTTGGATATATACCCAGAAGAACTGAAAGTAGCCTTGAAGAGATATTTTTGAACTCATGTTCATAGAAGCATTATTCACAATAGCCAAAAGGTGAAAGCAACTCAAGTGTCTATCAACAGATGAATGGATAAAGAATTTCTGTTATACAATGGAACATTATTCAGCCTTAAAAACAAAGGAAATTCTGACACATGCTACAACATTGATAAACCTTGAAAACATTTTGCTAAGTGAAGTAAGCCAGTCACAAAAAGATAAGTATTGTCTGATTCCACTCATATTACATATCTTAAGTAGTCAAAATCACAGAGGAGAAAGTAGAATGGTGGCTGCCAGGGGTTGAGGAGAGGTCATAATGAAGAGCTGTTATTTTATGGGCAATAGAGTTTCAGTTTTACAGACAAAAAAAGTTCTGGAGATTGGTTGCATAACAATGTGAATGTACTTAATACTACTGATGTATACTTAAAAATAGATAAAAAGGTAAATTTTATGCTATGTACATTTTACTACGATTAAAAAAATAGCTGCTGCTGGGGCCATTGGTGAAAGTACATTGAGGCACTAGTGGGTGAACGGGCCATTGCCACTGTTCTCAAAAAACACTGGCTGTGAAAGGAAGCGGGGGTTGGTGGCAGTTTGAAGGTGGACAAAGATAAAAAGACTTCTTGGAATGACTTGAAAAAGACTCTAAACTGAAGGATATAACTCAATGGAGAGAGAAATGTTGATAATGCAAGCCATTTAAATATTATATAAAATATATTACATATGTTTGTAATTCACAAGCAAAACTTGGCACCCAGTGGGTTCTCAGTATCTTGAATCCTTCAGTGTACACTCTGAATCAGAAAGTGAATTTGTTGAAATGTCTGATGGACTGTAACTTTTCATATTTCTAAGCCATGTCAGTATCATGGTTAAAAGTCCTCATCTGGCTGGAATTATGCTAGCCCTGAAACACTGAATGCTTTGTTGGAAGTTTTCAGAAATGCCAAATGTAAAAGAGGTTCACATCACTGTTTTTGTACTGCACACCCCTATGAAATGGGTTATCACATTGATTCTATGACTAAAATGGCGACTAGTATTTCAACATATAATAATCTTGACAATCCCACTATGCTTCTGAGGATAAGGAAGACTGATTTTAATACTGGGACCTAGATTTAATTATGTCTTCTTCAGAGTTTAGAAATATTCTCATACTGAATCTTGTAGATTCTCCCATTCTTTTCTCCAAATGGAACCACCTGGCTCCTGGGATCCTCTGGGCTCTGCAGATGTGGTCATTGGGACTGAGGTGTCGCCCAGTCCCACAATGCAGGTTTGCAACACCCATGTGGCTATCTGAATCTCCAGTCTATTTTAGATAGAGAATATCCAAATAGGGCTCTATGCTTCAGTACCTTTGGAACATAGAGAAATAAATGTCATTTAAAGTATGACACATATTTCCATGAAAAATTTCAAAACATGCTTGAAACAGGACTGAGTAATATTTGAAAGGTAGCAATTCAGATTTTCAACATGTCAAATAAGACTATTTCTGTGTGTATTTAAATCATTTAAATCATGTAAATATCTTTTTCCCATTATAATTTACTCTGCTTAATTTACCACATGTTAAAATTAATTAATTGAGCATCCTAATACTCAGCAAAAAGAAAAACAACAACTAACTTGTCAATTGAGGGTAAAGGTGAGATATCCCCAATGAGTCTAGTGAATCCTAAAGAGGACTGAAGTTTCCTGACAGCTATGTGGGTCTTTGCAGGAAGTCTACGCTCTCTTCCCATCTATGACTATAGAAGTGTCTGACATATGGTCTTTGTGTTGCTTAATTACACATTTCTTTTCCACTACAGTTAACATATTTCACTTATTTGTCATTTCTAATATTTTAGCTAAAATTATGCCATTTTATTCCTTTCAGTTTGACTGATAGTATGAATCTTGATTGCTAGGGAAAAAAAAAAGATTCAGTCCTCTAAAGAAAGAATGAGGATCTAATCAGCAAAAATTCCTGAAAGAATTTGACATTCTCTTTGGGGGATGATTGGCTGCCCATAAAAGGGAGCATGTGTGAGAAACTTCCTTGAGTCTCTGCTATTTGATTAACTTGTAAAGGCTAAAATCAACTGACAAATTCGATTATACATTCAAATTATATTTCTAAATTGGCTTAATTTTTTAAAGTGATGAATGAACCATAGGAGAAAAATTCCATTACAATATGAACAAGCAGAATTAATACTATGCCTGTGCACAGAAACTTTCCTATTTTTTTGATTAGCAGGATCAGTTTAATGAACAGAAATATCTGGCTCATAGGTCAGCCATGGTATTTACTTTCTTAGGAGAAGAAAGCTGTTTAGGGTACGGGAGAGAATAAAAGAAAGATGTCTTTGGGAAAGTAAAACAAAACAAAAGAAAAAAAAACTCCTTCCTTTGGGACTGTTTCTGTGCTAGCAAAGCAGACCATAAATAAAGAAAACTATTTGATATTTGTCTACAGAATGTTTCTAAAGGTATAGAATTTGCTAATGACTGCCTGGTAGGCACAATTCAGGAAGAAGTCATTGCTGATTGCAAAAGACATTTCTGAATTAGAGTCCTTTATAGTCATATAGTGATAAGTAACATGTTGCTAAACATTTGCCCCCTCTGGGGACTTAATGTACCATAGTCAGAAAAAAAAAAAAAAAGAAACATTGCCTATATATACTACTATTAAAGTTTGAACCAGTGTCAGCACTTGACTACAGTAAATCTCAATTTTATGGAATAGGTCGGGACAGAACTGTTACATAGAAATGGATTTTTACCACAAAATGGAAATTAGCAATTTATCCTAAGAATATTATGGAAAAAAACAGTCTATTTGACTAATGATAGATGATAAATCATACCACCATTTTTCCTTTTTTCTTTTATATCAATAAATTAGCAGACAGAAAAACTCAATAAAAATTACATTTAAACTCATAAGTATTATTTAAGTCTCCTTTACTAGTCAGTCACCTTCATTTGACAGAAATGACATGTTAAACTGAATTTTTTCTCTATTAACAAATATTATGAATTGTAGTTCATTTTTTATTACTCAAATTTTACCTGGATTGTTTAGATATTGAAATTGACTTAGGAAGGAAGCACTCCAAATCTGCCATCTCTAAGGTAGCTGTGAAGATAGACACAGGATAGAAGATTCAGAAGATTTTTTAGTATTCTGCATAAGCGTTACTTTCAAGCACTTAACTTTCTGCCAGCACGTGTTGCAAATGAAAAAACAGAGGCTCAGAGAAGTTAAGCAGATGCATAGTCACACAGTAAGTGTGGTGAGGCTGGGGTTTGACTGTGTGTAGACTGTGCAGTTGCAAAGATTGTGAATTTCTTCACAGGAAATTCTATGGGGAATATTAATCTTAGAAATATTAAAAGACAATGAACAAAAAGTTGTACACAAATGTTCATAGTCACATTATTCCTAGTAGACAAAAAGTGGGAGTAACCCAGTTGACCATCAACTGGTGAACAGATAAGCAAAATGTGGCACATTCATACACTGGAACACATTTGGCAATAAAAATGAATGGAATACTGATGCATGCTATGATATGAATGAACTTTGAAAATATTATGCTAAATAAAAGAAGGCAGTCACCAAAGACAACATGTTGTATGATTGCACTCAGATGAAAACCACAGAATAGGGAAATCTATATATAAAGAAAGATTTGTAGTTGCCAGGGGATGGGAGAAGGGAGAGATGGGGAGAGATGGCGAATGGGTACAGGGTTTCTCTTTAGAGTAATAAAAATGTTCTAAACTTAGATTGTTGTGATGGTTGCACAATTGTGATTATACTAAAAAATCATTGAATTCAACCTTTATTTTCATGAATTTCATAGTATGTGAATTATATCTTGGTAAGACGTTAAAAAAAAGACAATGTGCAATGACTCTGTTGTTACATCACAGTGACTTCATGCTTTTTCTTCATTTTGTTCTGTTAATTAGATGGTCCCTTAGAGATAAAATCATTTAACTCAGGGTTTTCTTTTGAATATGCCTGGGGATAACACCTCGTCCAGAATAGCAACTATTCTGCTCCCTTTTATTCTCTTGTTTTACGGAAAATATCCAGGAGAATAGGCATAGTGACCTACCAATGGGCAGAACCAGAGTGGGCTAAACTCTCAAGCTTATGAATCTTCAGAACACACAATTCATTCATTAAAGTAGGCCTTTAATGGTGGAATTACAGTCATCTTAGTTGCAGAGATTTGTTTTTTAATACAATGGCTGAACTAGTGTTATTCCTTTCAAAATAATTACAAAGGGATGGTTTTTATTTACTCTGAAAATATGTCTACACATATTAAGGCTTATTATTGTTATAATTAATGTTACTGTCATTCTGGAATTACTTTAAAACTTTAAATACTTTTTTCTGGAATAATAATACTAACTAATTATTTGGGGACAAATTTTGTTTTTTAGTTATGCTGAAAGTTATTTGAACTCAACACAAATGAATATGACCAGGAATCACACTGAGTAATGCCACTGAGATTCAACCATTGATACCTACCTGGGTTCTTCCAAAGGGAAATTGTTAATTATCTGGAGTAATTGTTGTGCAGTTTATTTGATATTTCACATATATTTATTGAGTATCACCAATTGTCTTAGACAGTGGGAAAATGTTACATATATAAAGTGACACCTATGAAGAGGAGAGTAATTAACATTTAATAGTGCTACAATTTATAGAATAATTTTACATAATTTATCTTAGAACATTATTATAAGAACTCCAATTTTTAAAAATCCCATTTTAACTGAACTCGAGGTTCACTTATACAAATAATGAGAAAGCGTCAAGGTGGGGTCAAAGCTAGTTGTGTGTACTGTAGTTCTGGATCATCTTTTTAATTGGAATATTGTCTGCACTACAATTTTATAAAAGAACACTTGCTTACAAACACCTACACATATGTGATGGCATTTATTCATTCATTGACTCTTTCGACAAGTATTTATTGAAGGTCTACCATATGCTAGACATTGTTCTAGGTATTGGGAATTCTGCAGAAAACAAAAACAGACACAATTTTCCTGCCTTCATGGAGCTTATCCCCTAGCAGGGAAGATGACTATAGACTAGAAAAATTAGTAAACTATATAGTATGAAGATAACTATAAACAAGAAAAATTAGTAAACTATATAGTATGTCAGATGACATAAGCACAATGGAGAAAAATAAAGCAAGAGGTGAGAAAGAAAGCTATGGTGGTTAATCAGGAGAAGAGGGTTCTAGTCGGCGGGAAGGGCAGGTGCTAAGCCCTAAGACTGGAGTGTTCTTGGCATGTTCAGGAAAAAGTGGTTAGAGGGATAAAAGGGGTCAGATTATATAGTGTGCTGAATTCGCCTTTAACTAAGTGATATTAGGAGCCACTGTAGGCTTCTAAGGAGAGAAGGGATGTCACGAAACTCATGTTGATTGTTGTGCTGCTGTGTTTAGCTGATGTGGGGCAAGGGCATGTTTCCTAAGGGTCCATCTCATCACTCTATGATCTCAACCGACATTCTCAGACTCTGGTTGTTTTTATGCTCTCCATGCCACATCTTGGATACAGATGTCTCTTGCTTTGTTTATTTATAAAGGCCTCTTCAGATTTCATGGGTGTTCCCATAGAAGGCAGATAAAAAACTTGTTTGGGAACCTCAAAAGCTAAAGTGGCAACTACCCTGTAATTCCTATAGTTGGTGGGTGCAGTAGGCATGCACAGAGCTGAGAGGAATGTCTATTACCTAAAAATTATGTTCTGAACCTTGAACCCTGGTCACAAGGCAAGATGAGGTCTTAATTATTACAGGTCTCCAGATTCTTTTACCATTGTATGTAACTTCTTTGTGTGTCTTTTAATAAATAACTCTTGTTACCAATAGACTTTAAATCTCTGGGTTCAGAGCCTATTGCTGTGAAAAGAGAGAACAAAAATAAGCTTTATCAAGCTGATAGGAAAGTACCAAAGAACAGCCCAAACACGGGGCTTTACTTTTAGACATTGTTCTTATTCTGGAGTGAATGTGTAATGGAGTGATTTCACCTGTACCTCCTCTAACAACCACATTTCCTTAACTCTAGCCAAAAAATGGCATTTGCTTTAGCCAGAATCTAGATATTATATTTTCCCTTCGGTTTGGGTATGTGGAGGAGGAAGAGGAAGAGTGAAGGAGGCTAAAGAAAAAGAAGAGGAAGAAATCAGGTAGCAGTTTTATGGAGTTGGGCAGAGGCAGTGACAGGGGGCAGGAATTGATGGGATGGTCTATGGTCTTCTGCAGCTGCTAGCAATGTACATCGTGGCCCTTGATTCTCCCAGCTCGTCCACCTCAGTGACTCCCACCTGGTGATATTGCTGGCTGCTTTGGGTGAGACTGTTCTATGGTGTGAAACCAGCCTGGCTTCAGAAGGGGCATGGATTCTTCCTAGATCTGCTTACAGAGTGATCAGGGAAGAGTGGCTCAGGGAAGAGTGGCTCAGGGGAGAGTGGCTCACGGAGCAGAGCTCAAGGCTAAGTCTAGTTCTAGCCCCACAGGGAGGGGAGAGGAGAAGGGGACATGAAGATAGCAGGTCAGAAGAAGCGTGAACAATGAGGTCCGGGAGCAGCCTTTCACCTGTATCTCCCGTGCGACCCTGTTCTCCTAATATGTGGTCAAGCATCATGTTTGGGATGGCAAGCCACAAGATCTCTCAAGCTTTGTCACACTTTGATGTGGAGCATGAAGGGAGATTCCATAGCTGATTTGCATTCTTAGCAGCTACAAGTTAGGGAGGATAACCGGTGTGATCTGGCTAGAAGAGAAAATGGAGAAAATGTCTGTATTCTAGAGGGCTCCAGAGAGGAATTGCCACAAGCAGTAATGGGATGAAATCCACCTCTTCCCAGCATTTTCAGGGAGTGGGTGGCATTTATAGGGTTAAACTCTAATGATTTCTGTGACCCGGGTGCTCAGCACTCTCTGAATCATTCTCATGGCTTCTGGGACAGCTGGCAAACCTCCTCTGACATGAATAAATGCCTAATGCCATCACTGGGCTCTGGCTCTCCCAGTTTAAATGAGGAGTCTCCCATTACTCAGTCAGGCATACCTGCTTCTTGCTTCAGAGCCTCCGTTTCTTGGAAATAGCCTGTCAGGTCCCATCTGCTTCATGGAGCTGCCAGTCCCCTGAGAGGAAGACCTCCACTCTGATCTCCTGTCAGATGCTGGAAACCCAGAAGGGAATAGCCCTTCCAATCTGCCAGAAATTGCTTTTGTGATATCAAGGCCTGCCTCGGGGAACCACAATATACTATGCTCAGATGAAAATTGGATCTGTAAGTACACCACTTTCTTCTTTAGAGGGCCTGTGAAACTTCTCTTACTTTCATTTGTAGGGAAGGCTGCAAAGGCTTTAAATGTATAGCCCTTAATAAGTAGGATTCTGCCACACACAAATATTGTTTTCCTATATCTGGCAGGTGCGGAGAAGGCCCAAGAATAGACAAAAGGCTTTTCACCAGTGAAAAATGAAAGTGAAACTTCCATGTCAGCTCCAAGCATGAAGTGGATTGTAGCAGGTGCAATTAATTGCCATCACATTTATTGGAACCTTGAAAATAATTAGCAAGTGTCCTAGTTGATATGACAGATTCATTAATCATTTAATATATTCCTGCAAATTGATTTATCAATCAAATAGCTGCCTCTGGTTGAATAACTCATGACTGTGCTTTATGGCTGTATTCATAATGTTCATCTGTTTTTAAAGAAAACTGGGAAGCTTTAGCTTAATTTAGAGCCCTCAGCTCCAATATTTATGTAGATTACATCTGAACCTCTGGAAGTTAGAGCCACTACAGCAAGAGAAGGGGTGCATAAAGCACATATTTAAAAGGCTGGAAACAATGAGTTAGGGTCAGGTATACATCACATAGGGGTAGAAATTACACTGACAGGACACATTCAGGAGAATGTCTTAAGGATGCTGCAGTCAGATCTAGGAACAGCTAGACTTTGTCCAAACCGATTTTAAAGTTGCTAGACGAGCAAATAAACTTCTTGGAGATAAAAACTACTGAAGGTCGTTTAATCACCCCTAACCCCATAGCATCTCTGACAGGTGGCCAGACAACATTTCATTGAATGCTTACATTGATAGATTGATCACTTCTATTATATTTTGGAATGGTTCTGATAATTGGAAATATTTCTTAGAGTAAAATTCTGCCTCTTTATTTTACCCTCCTATTTCTAGAGTTATAGAGAGTAAACTTATTCCTCTTCTAAAAGACTGCTTTTCTAACATGTGAACACAGCCACCCTAACACCCTAAGTTTGCTCAAAGCTCTGATTATTTTTTTATTTTTTTATTTTTATTTTTTTATTATACTTTAGGTTTTAGGGTACATGTGCAAAATGTGCAGGTTTGTTACATATGTATCCATGTGCCATGTTGGTTTGCTGCACCCATTAACTCGTCATTTAGCATTAGGTATATCTCCTAATGCTGACCCTCCCCACTCCCCGCAACCCACAACATTCCCGAGAGTGTGATGTTCCCCTTCCTGTGTCCATGAGTTCTCATTGTTCTATTCCCACCTATGAGTGAGAACATGTGGTGTTTGGTTTTTTGTCCTTGGGATAGTTTACTGAGAATGATGTTTTCCAGTTTCATCCATGTCCCTACAAAGGACATGCACTCATCATTTTTTATGGCTGTATAGTATTCCATGGTGTATATGTGCCACATTTTCTTAATCCAGTCTATCGTTGTTGGACATTTGGGTTGGTTCCAACTCTTTGCTATTGTGAATAGTGCCGCAACAAACATACGTGTGCATGTGTCTTTATAGCAGCATGATTCATAGTCCTTTGGGTATATACCTAGTAATGGGATGGCTGGGTCAAATGGTATTTCTAGTTCTAGATCCCTGAGGAATTGCCACACTGACTTCCACAATGGTTGAACTAGTTTACAGTCCCACCAACAGTGTAAAAGTGTTCCTATTTCTCCACATCCTCTCCAGCACCTGTTGTTTCCTGACTTTTTAATGATGGCCATTCTAACTGGTGTGAGATGGTATCTCATTGTGGTTTTGATTTGCATTTCTCTGATGGCCAGTGGTGATGAGCATTTTTTCATGTGTTTTTTGGCTGCATAAATGTCTTCTTTTGAGAAGTGTCTGATTTTTTATGCACAATGGCTCTAAAACCTTTCTCCCATCTCCATTTTTTGGGTGCATTTTCATTTCCTAAAATGAAACCACAAGGCTACAAATATGGAAATGTAAGCTCTACCCCCTCCATTATTTGGAATTCTTAGATCCTTTAATGCAACTTTAAGCTTGTCTTGTCTTTATTGGAAAGTTTCAGCACAGTGTTGACTGATAGCGGACTTGCTGTCAACTAGAAATCTCCGAAGCTTTATCTTCCAATGCCTGTTAAATCATACCACCCTACTCTGTACTATAATTCAGGCCATTCTTACAGGCTTTCTTAGGAAGGAACCAAGCTTATTGCTGGTTTATTACGGTGATTAAGAAAAATATTTTACGGATTTGAATATTTGCTCCTCTACTTGATAGCTATGACCAGGTACAAAAAATTTAATCTTGTTGAGTCTCGCTTTATTCATCTATATAACAGGAAGCATAGTAATACCTATATCATAGGATTGCTGTGAAGATTAATGAGTTATGTAAAGTTATTTTTTTGTGGTGCTTTAT
Source organism: Hylobates moloch (assembly GCF_009828535.3). Lineage (NCBI taxonomy): Eukaryota > Metazoa > Chordata > Mammalia > Primates > Hylobatidae > Hylobates > Hylobates moloch. Next base: position 142,422,370 of record NW_026652277.1, on the reverse strand, counting down.
ATGTAGGCAACACTCCTTAAATGTATGATATTATTATTATTTTAAATGTTTACTCTGTTCAACATATTAGTTATGCTCTCCTTTCATCTGTACTATTTCTGTATATAAGGCAGAGATAAATATGTTGAATATAACTGAGAAAAAAAACTCTATAACTTAAGACCTAAGCCTCTTTTCACTATGTAACATAAAACCTGATCTCTATTATATAGTGAGATGTAATGTTATTCTGCTTAAGAAATAGAGCTTCTTAAAATAAAACCAAGTATAAATAAAGAAAACGTCCTTTAATGCATTCAGTCTGTTTTAGTTTTTCATTTGGACAGTCATTACAAGCCAGATTAAGTACTGGAATCAAATGACGATCAGGTGCATGTTGTTGTGGCATCCATGTTCTAAGTGACTTGCTGCTCTTTGACCACTTATTTATATCGAGACTTTTCTATCTGCTTTCACATCTTTTATTCCTGGATTCAGCTCTTTGAGTCTGCCCTCTTTGGAACTTCTCAGTTTATTCATTTTGTTCTCTAAATTTTGTAGATTTTCTGATAGCTCTGCCTGGACTTTGGCCTATTCGATCTATTTTTTTTTCTTTTTTTTTTTGAGGACCTCCATGGAGCAAGAAACTGTCTCAGCTGACACAGAATCATATTTCAGCCAGAATGAAATGCCGCTTATTTTAATTCAATATATAATAACAGCAATGAAGAGCCCTTTAATCAGATAGGCTTGGATTTGAACTAGAACTTTCTCATTTATTAGGAGTAATCTTGGCTAAGGACCTGCCTAAGGCTCATTTCTTCATCTGTGAGATAGAGATAATAATATTACCTAGACCTCATAGGCTTGTTGTAATAATAAAGTGAAGACTCATAAGATGTTTAGACAATTGTTGAGTATTATTATTATTAATTATCATTCAATTCAATTAAAACAAGTGGATACCCTCCTAGCTCCTAGGTACTGGAACAGACCAATGGAAAAACCAAATGTGGTTCTTGCTTTCAGGAACTTAACGTTCCAGAGATCCTACTATCATTATCATTATGATCATCAAGGTTGTCATAGTCATCATAACCTTATCTTTGTTGTCATCATTATCAACCTCTCAAAAAACATACTGGTCACCAACAGCATGTGTGGAGGATTTGTGGGTCCCTCAATTTGGTGAAGTCCACATTCTCTCTAGGCTTTCCTCTGCTGCTTCAGAGCTCTTCATGCTACTTCTTTGACTGTGTGTTTTAAAATAACATATGCTTAATTGAGTTATTTCCATAAACTTTTCTAACCCTTACTATTTTGAGCCTTAGTGACTCCTCTCTGCATTAGGTGCTCAAAATTCAGGGTTGAATAGTATGTCTTATGATTTTACTGTGACTCTATAAAAAAACTTGTTCCCTTCACAAAGCTTGTTTTTATAGAGTTTGAAAATCAGGACATAATTTCCCTGTTTCTAGTCTCCCAACGACTCCACCTTCATAATTCCCCAAATGCTACTGATAACATCTCAACCATCTTATTCACAAACTTTTTAAATACCCTGGGATGCAATTTTTACCAAACAGGAGACTTGAATCCATGGCAGGCACTCTTCTTTTCTCCACTTAGGGTTCAATTCTTTCTTACAATGTTCACTATCCCCACATCAGTCTGTGACAGACAACAACAAGGAAAGCAGCTGGGAATTTCTGCATTTTCTGTGTCATGCGGTATCATTTTATAAGCCATCTAACAGCAGATTATTCCTCTCTTATTTTTATCTTGTTCTGAACATACTAAAAAGTCATTTTTATTATTCTATTTATTTTTCACAGGCCTCAGCTTGCACTACTTAATAATAACTAAAGGACTCCCAATCTTTTATATGTATTCCTTTTCATTAAGAGCTTATAGAAAACTCTGTGCATCCAGATTCATTTATCTACTTAGTTATTTCTTCCTAGTACTATTTATCACATTTGTCTTTGTGTGCTCATGATTTTGTTCTTGGAAGCATCTAGTTTCTTTCCAAGCCATATTCCTTTTAAGAGCTTTTGGCCATTGGATGACACCTATCTTTTAGCAGAAACTTTTTTAAAGAAAAGAGGGTAGATTTGTAATTAAATAAATTATTTCTTCCTATGATCATTATAAGTATTAAATAAATATATTCACAGAAAGTTTCCATTTTTCCATTTTATTGTTAATTGGTTTTTCTCGGGTGGTAAAAATTAAATGCAGATAGCACTCCCTCTGTTGTTTCCATTTCCTGCTGAGAGGTAAAATCACCAGGAAGTTAAGTAGAGAGTGTATTAGACGCTCTGGTTCTATCACGATATAAATCATAGTAGCTTTTCAGATAATGAAAGTCTCTCAGAATTAAGGTATATTGCCTTTAATTGGTGTTAGGTTAATCCAAACATCCAACCAGGAGGGTGTATCATATGCATGTCTCTCTCTCTCTCTTTCCCTGTCTCTTTCTCACTCCTCTCTCTCTCACTTTTTGTTTCCAGTCAAACATTGTCTATTATTTTCTCCCAGTAGGGTTATGGTTTTTCCTTATGGGTATGTATTTGTGACATATGCTCTTCTCCAACATGTTTTATTATTATTATTATTTGGAACAAGTTAGCCATTTTGGTCTGTCTTGGGTATAAGTACCTGTGGGATTTTAATTGCAACCCTGTACTTAAATTTCAACTTACATTGTTTGTTTAGTTGCTGTGAATTTGAGTATAGAAATTATAACATTTGTGACCAATGCTCTGTATTTCTTCTTCCTATAGTCTTTTCTCATTTTTTTCTAGGAAGCTCTTAACAGAGTGTCTGCTACATGGTATTGTTTCAAGAAATGTTTAATGAATATATTAATTTTTATTCTTCAATCTCTGACACATTTCAAATTGGTTTTACCTCACTGCATTTTTTCTCTCAATCAACGTGTTAGTGAGCCTCTTCTTATATATAGTTCTTTTGTCATTGTGACTTGCCTTTTGGGCTTTTCTCATGATCTACACCAGTGTTTTTCCAGAACTCCCATTTTGGTATACATGCAATCATGATTCTGGAAAACAAATACTACTCTTCAGTACCATTAATTTTAGTTCGTTCTTTATTTCTATTTTTTTCCTAGAGAGATACATTTCAGATGGCAGATATACATGAAAAAGCCTTTTTATGTCCTATGTGACATTGAATTTACTAAACATATATTCCAGATCTCTGCTGGCATATTCCAGATTCACCCACACACTGGCACAAATTCCTAGCTGTTGGTAAATTTTATATTTCTTGGCAGATTCTCAATTATGTCTCACACTTGTATTCTGAGAAGATTGTTTATTTCCTAACAGATATGTCAGAGCCAGCACGGAGTCACTTCTTTACTTCTTAGCAAAAAGCATCAACCTTTATGACTAGGCTTGTGCTCATGGGACTAATAAGTGTTTTCCATACACTTGTCAGAGCTTCCAGTGTTTAGTCTGTACAATCTTCTGGGTATCTTTTTTTCCTTCTCTTGTTCTTTTGTCTATAGTACCACAGACTAAAAAGTACAGTTAAATGCGTGGATTAATGTAATTATTGAAACATTATATGAAAATCAAGAAATGTGTGAATTAAATAGCCAAACTAAATATCAGAATTTTGTGCTATATACAATCATCATAGGTAGCTTCCAAAGTTGCCCAAGTAAGGAAACAATGCTAAGCGGTAATCAGTACTCATGATTTAAAGTTTATGTTGATTCTCTAAGGTCTGGAAGAAATTTTCTCATGTAGGTCTTTGGTTTTTTTTTTTTTTTTTTTCCTTTGGTCTTTCCCACTTCAGAGGACATATCATACCTACTTTTGAAAATTCCCACAGTAAACCCAGTCAGAGGTAGTCTTGAAGGATCATTGATTTGTTCCAGATTGTAGTTTTTGTCTTTTGGTGACAATACATTTGTAAAAGATTTATGACTTTGCTGACAAAGTACTGGCTGAATCTGAATTTAAATACACCCAGTAGAATGATGGAAACAAGTAGTAATGCCCTTTTTTTGCATGCAACATTTACTCTATCCAGCACATGAGCTCAAGATGACTTTTAAGCCCACAGAGCTTATTTTTAATATTTTCAAATAAAAATTTTATCATGTGAATAAAGCAGTGAGCCAAATTTAACTTTATGAAACCATATATTTAAGGAATATATTCTATTTGGAAAATTACCCACATAGCATTGAAATAATGTCACTATAGTTTCAATGCTATGTTTGCATTTTTAATGACTAAAGAGGCTCCGATTGCCTTTAGGGCATGGAATTGTAATGACCGATGTCAGGGCATTTGTGCTGGCAGTTGGGCTTTCAAAATTTTACATTCTGTGGCTCTCAGAAGGCTAATAAGCGCTGATCATTTAATGGAGAAAGAACAATACTAGCGTCAAGGTGGGGAAATGGGGAGTGTGATGAGTATGGAAGTGGGAAACAAGCTTCATGAGACTATTTCTTTTCTCCCCCTCCTCTATGTTTTCTTGGCCACAAATTGACTTCTTCTGACACTTCACCTAAACCCTGTAATGTATCTAAAAAAGCCCCATTAAGAAAGAAAATGAAAATGGTGTTGGCAAGAATTTGCTGGCTGTTCATCTCAGCCAGATATGGAATTCATGGAGACAATTCACAATGCTTACTAATCATTCAAGTCAACATAAATGTCTTTTTGCTCTTTGTCCTTATATTTAACTATAAATATATCACACTCCAAAAAGTTTTGGATTTATGATTTACAAGGTTTCATACTTATGATTTATAAGGTTGGCATTTTCATGAAATTCAAAATATGATTCTTCACACAGAAAAATGAATATCAAACATTCAAAAAGGATTCTAATAGAGTTGGAATGCTTCCCGTGCCTGGTTTTGATATTTTGTCATTTTCATCATGCATATTTGATAGGCAAATATGTATATATAGCAGTATTTGAAATTGTTGTATCTGTCAGTTCAATGTAACCCAACTTCAAACTATTCTTCCATGAGGAATGTTTTGAATATACCAATAGTTCAAATTGTAGCCATGTCCAAAGTCTTTGAATCTGCATAGTTCTCCTTTGTGGGCTCACTGTAGTTCTAGAGGTTAGCACAAATGCCCAACCCAACCTGGGATGGAGGGACAGGACTAATCTTACTCTCAAAATATCCTAAAAATTTGTGATGTCTTTATTAAAACATGTTCTATTAGGCCATGCAATAATCTTGATAAATAAAAAAATGAAGTGATTGATCCTCATGGCAAAACTGGTTCTGACCAAAAGTAGTTCTAAAAAATTTCTAGGTTCTTAATGTAAAAAATACTAAGACTCAAACTTTGGTAATGACACAAAGAAGAGAAACACATGTAAATGTATGTACATGTGTTTATACACATGTAAATGTATGTACATGTGTTTATACACATGTAAATGTATGTACATGTGTTTATACACATGTAAATGTATGTACATGTGCTCCTGTTGATTAGAAAAATAAAATTTTCTTTATATCTATTGTCATGCTTCTTTTTCTCCTGAGAAACAATTATTATATCAGTGTTATAGGTAATAAATCCCAGTTAACTCATTTTATCACTTACTTCTCTGCTTCCTTCAATTAGTTGTTTTTCAGTTTATTATTTATTGTGACAGTTTGTATTAATTTTTATAAAGCTATATCAACTTTTTAGTTGACAGAGAACAAATCACAAAAATACATACAGAATACTCTTCTGAGTATATTTTTCAACATTATGTATACAAAAATACATAATACTCTTCTGAGTATATTTTTCAACATTATGTATAAAACTCATATGGACAGATGTTTAAGTTGAGCAGCTCAAACAAAGAAAGTCACCATTAATTAATTGTCCTTAAGAAAGACTTTGAAAGATCACACAATTTAACATCCTTTCTTATAGTATTAAGAAAAGAGAAGGTAAAACATTATAAAAAAGAAATAAAATTCCAAAGTTTTAGCTCAGTTTTTTATATGTATGTGATCCGGTGTGTGTGTGTGCATGTATCTCTCTCCTTAGTTTTATTAACTAGAATTTTTATGCCAAAAATTCTAGATGATCACAGTCTATGAATAAATAAAATATTTTATAATAAGCTTAGTTTTGGAAGTGTTACAGAACTTAGTCTCCAAAATCCCAAAATTCTAGAGCATTATTTTAAAATATTCTAATTACAATATTTATGTGTGTGTGTATTTTCCATATACACACATACATAGAAATGGTCTCTTTCATGATGAGTGTGTGTGTGTGTGTGTGTGTGTCAGGAAAGAGAATTTCTATATGAAGAGCCTAGTATATTCCTTTTTATTGGAATTTAAGGAAAGCATCCTAATCTGTTATCTGAGGTTGGAAAATGAGCTTCTGTATTAGGGCACTCAATTTTTTTAAGTGTATTTTTCTCTCTAGGTTCATGTCAGAAATTTTATGTTCCTCTTGCTCTAAATGCTTATAAGTTAGCCTCTAGGTTAAAGTCAGTGAGCTGGCTAGTAACTGTTTTGGGGGCACAACTTCCTGTTTTTGGTCACTTATAGCTTCTATCATTTATCTTTAATTATTAGTTCATTTTTGAAGAGGGCTGGTATAAATAAAAAACTGTTACCATTTGCAAACTGAGGCTTGTAATCTGACATTTACAAGGGACTGAACTGTGTTTTGGACATAAAGTCTTCTAACTGTGACTATAATAAACTTCTCAGTTGTTATGAATCCCTTGCTTTTGGCAAAAAGTTGCTGATGTAACTCAACACTTTGAGTTTTCATTAATGATATTCTGAGTGAACAGAAGTAATACTAATCAATTCAGAGGGAAGTGTATTTTTAAATGTTCTTTCCCACATCTTGGTGAGATCCTATTAAAATATTTAATGCATGAGTTATTTTCCCTTGTGACTTCTAAGATTTTACCTGATTTTTGATTTAATTCCCATAATATTCATGTGTAGAACAATAATTAGAGTCACTCACTTAAGCAGGTTGTTCTGAATATTAGTAACGAGGTGTGTTGGAAGTCATTAAAATGTGAAATTAAAAATATATCGATGAATCATCTTTATAAATACACACTTCTTTACGTATTTTTTCTGAGCAGAGAATTCTGCTGGATTCTAAATCTTACTTAACTGAAAGAAAGAAAAAGAAAAGGAAACTTAATTATTCCCCCATTTGTTTGTTGACAAAAATAATGATTTCTCCCATTCCATATGCTCTTCTCAAAGTGATTTTGCCACCCTTCCCATCAGAATGTAGAGTCTAATTTCCCATTCCATGAATCTGTGACTTCCAAGGGGTATTAGTCTGTTTTTGCATCGCTATAAGGAAATACCTGAAACTGGGTAATTTATAAAGAAAATAGGTTTAATTGGCTCACGACTCTGCAGGCTGTACAGGAAGCATGATGCTGGCATCTTCTCTGCTTCTGGGGAGACCAAGGGAAACCTACAATCATGTTGGAAGGCAAAGGGAAGCAGGCATGTCTTACATGGCTAGAGCAGCAGCAACAGAGTGGGGGAGGTGCTCCACACTTTTAAAAAACCACATGTCATGAGAACTCTCTCTGACAAGAACAGCACCAAGCGAATCGTCCTAAACCATTTATGAGAAACTGCCTCCGTAATCCAATCACCTCCCACCAGGCCCCACCTCCAACACTGGGGATTACAATTTGACATGAGATTTGGTCAGGGACAGAGATCCAAACCATATAACAAGGCTGGTTCATAAAGGCCTTGTGGCCTTCTCTTGGGTCACTAGGAAGGCACTTTCCTGAGTTGCTGTCCCACTCCAAACTGAGCTGTCATGCTATGAGAAGCTGAAGTACATGGCGGGGCCATCAGGAGGCACTCTGATTCACATTCCAGCTAAGTTTCAACAGTGGCTAGCATCAACTGTGAGCCACCTTGAATGCTCAGTCCACATGACTTCCCCTCAGGCCCAGACATCATATGACTGAGTTCCCCAAGCCAGAACCACATAGGCAAACTTGGTTAACCTACAGAACTCTGAGAGGTAATTAATAAATTATTGCTTTAAGCCACCAAGCTTTGGGGTGGATCTACAACTACAACTAACTAGATTGCAATCTCATTTTATAGATAGGGAAGCTGAAGGACCAAAAGGTTAAATAATTTGTCAAAAGCCCTACAGTTAATAAATGGAATTGCTAGGCCTAGATCACAAGTAATTTAACTCTCAACCTTTACCCTGCACTAACCTCTACACTCCTCTAGAAAACATTCTGTGTTATTACTGGCTGTGACAAAACTATGGGATGCATAAATGAATATGATGACCTTCTGTGGAAATTCTCTTGTTCCTAAATAACTTCCCCCTACGTTTTGTAAATTGACATTGAGTTTTTCCCACTGAAACTTTGGAGTTGGACAGGAAAATTAAAATGGCAAATCTGATATAGCTTTGAAAAACACAATACATAAATTACAATCACATTAAGATGATTATGGCATAGGAATGACAGTCAAAGGTAATGAGAAAAGGACTTCTTTTCTAGAGAGCAAAGCAATTATTCTGCAAGATTGTAAGTTGGTTGTAAATCTAAGATACACTGCCTGCCTACTTATGCAAAACTGGTGTTGCTATGTCATTGTTATGTTACTTAATGATACCAATTATTTAAAAATTAAGCACAGGGTACTTCATGACATGGTATTTATTATATTCAAGTGGAGCTGATTTCAAATTTTCTTCAGGGTAACACAGACTTTCACTACTCCTTTCCAAGCCTTTCATATTTTCCCTGGAGCTGTATATTTTTTTATGCTAACACTTTTAGTGGAAATTTCTAATATAAAAAATTAAAAAGGTCAATTTTATGATGAAGCACAGTAGCTTAGATATTTTAAATGGCACCCTAGACTCAAGAAGCTAATTGCTTTTTCATAGCACAACCCTCTGAAGTGCCCACACTGCAAACCGGCTTAGATAAAAACCAGGATGCAGCTTTCTCTTCTGTTTCAAGGTCCACTGGGACTTCCTGAGACAAGTGATGCTATAAAGAAAAATAGAAATCACCTGGAGCCTGGGGAAATAATAATGAAGTAAGACTACAATTATGCCAGTCTGAATCCATCTGTCTCTGTGTATTTGTTCCATGTTTCATCACCTGTTCAGTCACAGGTGTACTTTTAATGAAGTCAGAGATCGTACAACCCCAGAAAACCAAGACTTCTGAATGTAAGATACACACCATCCTTGCTGACTCATTTAGACAGACGAGCCACTGAGATGGATTTCAAGTCTATGTGGTGCCAGTGTGTAAGATATAGGAGTTTTAATGGCAGGACTAAATGAAACCCTGAATCCTCTTTAGAGAATATATTCTAGGACATACATCTTTTGCTGATCCCTGTTAGTACACAATAGAAATATTACCTAATGTTTGCTTGATAGGAATAATAAAATTTAGCATTTGAAACGGAAACAATATAGAATGGAAAAGTTAGCTGAAGTGCTGCAAGTAAAAAAACAAATGCTTATTAACCTACACTTATTTTGCAGGCTGAAATCCTGCATCAGTTTCTGCTGGAGTTTATAAAATCATAGCTTATACAGAGTAAATTTAAATTGTCATAATGTTTATCATTTAGGGGAGCTCTAGTGTGATAAAGACACAGAAGTGTACTCATAACTGCAATATGAAAAAATAATAGATGTTTTATATGAAGAAACAAATTATGATGAAAATCTTAGAATATAAGTTAGGTATTACATGGTTAATAAGCCACTAGATTAAAAATCTGTTGAGTAACCAAGGATTAAGCCAGAAACACCATCATCTAATTAATTGTGTTTTTCAACACAAAACATTTTTTCCTTCTTCTTCTGATTCCTACATCTCACCTCATCACTATTGTTGTCATATTCATTACCTTTACATTCTGAAAATCTGGTTGATTTGTTTTGGCAATTTTAAGACCTAGGGATTCTGCAGATACTCAGGTTATGTGTTCTGACTCTTAGACCATTAATGATCATATTGCACTTTAATTTTTAAAAACTTTTCAAGATTTAAAGAAAACCCTGGGGAAAAACGATTAATATTACGATTTTTATTTTATATTGGAGGTAACAAAAGCTATGTGCAAATAACTCATTGAAGGTCATGCAGGGAGTCAATAGAAAAAAATCCATCTTTTAGTTTTTTTTGCTACTGAGGCACTTACTAAATCCCAAGTGAGCTTGTTTGGAACCCCTATTCCTACAAGTGTCAAAGAAATAACAGTAGCCTAAGTAAGTACTGATTGTTTCAACTGTGTAACAAGTCCCCTAAATTCTGTTGTTTCAATCTTCTTGATCTAAAAAGCTACTTATTTTCCTGCCCAAAAAAAAAAAAACAAAACAGCTCCTTTCACTTTTTTGTAAATTTATACAATCAAGCACAGAAAACAACATGTCAATTGGGTTTGATTCTCAAGAAGACACCTAAACATGGTCGAGGTTTCAGCAATTTAACTTGTCAGGGTGACACAGAGAGCTAAGTATTTGCTTCTGTTATGAGGGATTTATGTGTTTTCCCATGATGATAGCACAAGAAAGGCCAGCTATGAAGCAATATCAGGCTTATAAGAGGAACATCCATTTTTTGTCCGGTAGACAGCAAATCTGGAGGCCTATTTTCAATCCTGCAGGTCTCAGGGCACGGGAGGTGGCTTGCGGCCGGGAGAAAACTCTGAAGCAAAACCAGTTTGTATGTGGCCCTTTTGGGGCTTGGAAAATGATGCCCCAAAATATGGCACTTAGGCATGCTGAGTACTTTTAATGAAAGGAAATTGGAAGACCTCAGAAGCAGCCTCAGAAGCAAACTCTCTCTCTGAGCTTCTCCTTTCCTCCTGTCTCCCACTTCACATTCTCATGCAAAATGATTCATACAAACCAGAATTCATCTTCTCCAAGGTAGGTCATGGAAACTAGAACCCCTCTCCTCCAAAGCAAGCAATCAAATTTAGAAAGATCACTCTTTACCTTCTCCCTGAAGACTCTCACAGGGGTCCTTCCTCCTACCTGAGAGGACGAAATGCTACACAGAGAGACCAAGAAGAATCTGAACAGACAGATGAGTTTGCCCTCTCAGTCTAATGCCATTAGATCCCACCATTATGTCCAATCACATGTCTACAAGGCTGTCCATTCTTCAAGGAACCTAAGCATAAAAACAGTTTCCCCTGCATCTTTGGGTCTTCATTTTTGAATGCCATTATGCTACATAAAATTTTGCTTAAATAAATTTGTTATGCTTTTCTCTTGTTAACCAGTCTTTAGTTAGAGGAGTGTTGGCCATGGCCCTTATGATGGGTGAGAAAAGATAGCACATCTTTCTGTTCCTGCAGCCCTCCTTCCTATGTGAACCTATGTGTTCTTCGAACCCTCCTACTTTAGCTGAGTTTGCGTTCCATTTCCTTTTTCACTTAAGATAATAGGAAAATGAAATATTTTTTAATGCAACATGGCCCTCTGAAAATAAATGTCCTTTCAAGTCACAAAGCAGATTTCTTCGTATCTGCCAGAACTCTCGGTTTAAAATTGACATGGCTTAAAATTTGGTTACTCGGGCTACTGTTATCAATATAAGACCATTGCATTATGTGAATGCACAGAACAATATTTAACCTTCATAAAGCTCTCAGAATCAAATCAATAAGTGGAGTTCATGGAAAATTCTTGCAAGAGAGTTATGAGATCTTTAAAATATTTGTCTGAGATTCATGCTATTGTCCTGGTAAGAATAGATTTGCCCTAAGAAACCCTTAAATGAGTTTAGATGGCTGGTGTTCTGAGCTGGTCAATCTCTCTGACATATATGTTTGTATCTAAATCTTCTGCAGTCTAAAGTATTTTCAGAAGCAGAGGCAGAAAGGTTATTTATTAATCCCTGATGGACCACAAGGTATCATCCATATTGAAAATCTGTTTTGAAGTTCTACTTTTTTTTTTTTTCTGGGTAGGCTACAGTAGCAGTAAATCCTATTTACCTAGTTAAAGACAAATGAGGACATTAAAAGAAGCAAAGAACAGTCTTTCATGCACTACTGAAAAAACACTATCCAATAAAAAAAAAGGAGGAAGAGGAAAAGGAGATGGTTTAAGGGCATATATGACATATTATAAAGGTACTACTAGAGCTTGAAAAACAAAACAAAGTCAATAACTCCATAACAAAAGAAAACAAAACCTTCTATCACCTATTTGTATACTTTTAGGTAAAACAAAACTCAAATATTTTTATTAAATTTACTGGCACTCTTAGCTGACTGTGCAAATATAGTCTTCACTTCTGTCAATAAATATTCATGTTAATTTTCTAGGTGAAAAATCAATTTCATGCTAGCAGGAATGCTTCAGAAAGTGACTAGATTAAACTATGGCTTCCAGCTACACGTTTCTAGCACCAAAAATAACCATATGGCATTGACTGTGTGCAGGTCACTCTGGAGATTTACTGTAATTATGTCATGATGCGCTTATTGTTACGGATTCAATGGCCTTTCTTGCCTCTCTACCTGCTTTGTTCAAGAGCAGCTGCTGGATTCAAGCTGTTGTCTGTTTCCAGCACAGAGACTGAATGAAGAAATGCTTTCTAGGGAAGTCATATTCCAAAGCAGGAATGGCAACAATAAATGGATTCAATGGGGGAACATAAAGTTCACTGGGCAAAAGTCTCTCAATCAGCCGGTGCTAATTTACTGCTGCCGGTTCCAATTGGTAAATAACACTGCCTAGGCAATTTATGCAAAGTTGAAAGGGTTGGGGGGTGGATTTAATGAACAGAAGAACAGAATACTGCTTTGCAGAGTGCCTGATTGTGATGGTTTCATTAAAGCGACTGCATGAGTGAGCCTCAAGTACTATTCCTACTCACCATATGTGCCAGGACAACAGAATCATGAATGCCAGGGTGAAGAACATTCCATTATTTTCTGCTAAAGATAATGCTCAGTAAATATATATATATACACACACATAGACTTGTTTAATTACATACTCTATGTTAAATATTCATATATGCAAACCTGCTTTTAAACAAATGCCTTAAACACTTGGAATGGGGGTGTACAAGATGCAGATTTAGGGTAATTGACTTGGGTTACTGATTTTTATGGCAATGATAGCTTTTATAAAAATGTGTTTTACAAATTATTTTAAAAATGGAACTTTATTTTTCTTACAGTTTACAAGCAAGTAGGCAGGACTGAAATAGATGCAATTTAGAGGACTTTATATTGTATATATACTGTTCCCCCTTGGATTCATAAGGTGCATTTTCTCTATGGGTCCTAAGACAGGAAGAATCTAACTAACTGGAGATATAAAGAATAGTGTGCTAATGCATCCACATCCAGCATCTGGAACCTCTTTGGCTTCCTCTGGTATGACACTCCCTATGCTCCAGCCACACAAATGCCAAACTGTGTTTGATTGAAATGTCTGCCCTTTCCCTTCTCCCCTTCACCTACTACTCCGAATAACTCCTCAGCCTTCAAGGCTCAGACAGAAGTACCTCACCTTCACCTTGCCTTCTCTCATCTTCCAAGGGTGAATTAAGTGTTCCTTACCTGAGTCACCCTATTATCTGGGCTTTTTTCGATAACACTACCTACCATATCACCTTGGAATATTTGGTTTAAATGCCTCTCTCCAACCTACAGTAAACAGTCATGAATCATTTAGTGATGGTTCTGAGAAATGGGTCCATAGGTAATTTTGTCAGTGTGTGAACATCACAGAGTGTACTTATACAAACCTTGATGGTATAGGCCACTACACACCTAAGCTATGTGGTATAGCCTATTGCTCTTAGACTACAAACCTGTGCAAAACGTTACTGTACTGAATGGTATAGGCAATTGTAACACAGTGGTATTTGTGTATCTAAATGTGTCTAAACCTAGAAAACATACAGGAAAAAAACAGTATTATAATCTATGGGACCAACATTGTGTATGTGGTCTATGGCTGACCAACATGTCATGTGGCTCATAAATGTACTCCCCAAGGCCGGAGAATTCTATACAAATGACCCTGTTTTTACTTAGCACACTTCCAAATGGGTAATTATAAAGAATGTGATTTGAGATAGAAGTTCAGTGTAAATACTGGCTAGATCAGGTTTCCTTAACATCTGCACTGTGATGCGTAATGCTCACTGTGATGAGTTCAAATTATACCAAATGCTCCAACAATAGGTTGGGCATTTAAAACCATAAAAATGTTTCCTATATCAAATGCACAGTTTGTCTTGTGATACTACTGGAGCTGGCATCACATAACTGACTTTTTCATGTTATATATATATTTTTTCTTTTGAGACAGCCTTGCTCTGTCGCCTAGGCTGGGTGTGCAGTGGTGTGATCTCGGCTCACTGCAACCTCCACCTCCCAGGTTCAAGTGATACTCCTGCCTCAGCCTTCTGAGTAGCTGGGATGACAGGCACCTGCCATCACGCCCGGCTAATTTTTTGTATTTTTAGTAGAGACAGGGTTTCACTGTGTTAGCCAGGATGGTCTGGATCTCCTGACCTGGTGATCCACCCACCTCAGCCTCCCAAAGTGCTGCGCTTACAGGTGTGAACCACCGCGCCTGGCCCTCATGTTACATACTTTTTATATGTGAAGTGATAATGACCTTCATTAAAATAATAAAACTTCTGAGTGACTGTGAGAAAAATAACTACCTTATTTAAAGGCAATTTATTTTGTGGTCATTTATCTCACAGAGATTTGTTTATTTTTATATAACAAAACAGGAGGGTGAGAAATAGTGTTTTTATGAGAATACTTTGTCTCAATGATTTTTGTATCATTTACAAACTCTGATGCCAATTTATGAAGAGCTGAGAAAAACAGCAAAGTTATTTGTGTTTATTACTTCCATCCTACTTTTAGCCCTTATGAAAATATTTATTTAAAAAATAGTAGTGGAATATTTCTTCTCTGATGCATTGTGAATTCTAGCTTATGAGTTCTAATAGGAGCTAAACCAGTATTTAAACAAAGGTAAAACATATTAATACATGTAGTAGTATCTTTTATAATAGAAGTGATTTTAGGTCCTTTTAATAGAAAGATAGCCAAATATTCAGTTTTATTCGAATATCGCATTTCATATTTTTATCCTTTACCAAAATATAACTTAATGCACTTTTATCATTTGATAATTATGAAGAAATCACAGTGTACTGACACAGGAAAGAAGTTAGAAAGAAGTGATGTGATTTTCTTAAGACCTGTCTTCAAAAAAAACTATATTGTAAAGTACATTTCAGTTTATTACTGTGTGTTTGTTTCTTTTTAAATTTCCTGGCTATGCTTATTCTGTGTTGTAGGAGGAGGTGGTGTGAGAGAGGGCCTCACCTGTTACCAGTAAGGTGATAATCTTGGAATGGAAAAATCAAATAGGTCATTTTTTTCTAAGGACAATGCTGGGTGTATGACTTTTTCCATTCTTATTTGGCCAGAGTAGACTTTTAAAGAGGTATAAATGAAAGTAAACTTGGATAATTCAGAAGAAAAATAAAAATGTAAAGCTGTAAATTAATTTGGGAACCAGTGGCTATTCAACCTGACAATAAAAGTGGAGACAACACGGGGTGGGTAATGGACCTTAGTTTGCCTGAATTCTCGGCAGAGGAACTCATCTGAAGAGCCAGAAAATCAATTATGAAGAATTTGAATTTTGTAAAGTAGTGACAAAGAGCAAACACAGGGTTTGAGGATTGGCAGGCAATAAAGCTGTTTTTGGCAGCAGTATTTTCTGCTGACTAGAAAGGACATAGACTGAGAGTAGTGAGGTTAAATGGAAATTAGGTTGAAGTGGTCCAGGAGTGTAGTGATTAGAGCAGAGATTGCCATCTGGTCAATGGGGATAGAGAGGTGATTTTTAGTTTTCTTCACAGAAGTGATCCAGGATTGCTGAACAATCCAAATGTGGCATAGGAAAATAATGGAGGTAAAAACAAGTGTAATGACATGCTTGGAATAAAAGCAGTGTTTTCTATAGCGCAATTTGGAAAGCATGGGTTGAGATAAATATAAAAAGTTACAACTTTTAACCTCCTGCCTTCCTTGCATCCTTTTTTTCCCCTTCCTTCCTCCTTCATTCCTTCCTTCCTACAAATCTTAAGCACTTACTCTAGGCACATTGAAAAGCTGGGAGGGTAGATTGGAGAGAATGGATAACAGATCCTAAATATTTAATTCTAATATGACAGGCAAAAGAAAGCCATGTGACAAAATAAATCCAGTGCTTTAGGAGGAAAGTGTGACTTTAACGTGTGGAACAACAGAACAGAAGAGGGATGATGTACATTCAATAGAATTGAGGAGAAAGCTGCTATGCTATTCAGGTGAGATGTGATGAGACAGCAGTGGTGGCAATAGGGAGGAAGATTCCATCTGAGATATGGTGTAGAGAAAGAATACGTACTAAGAGCCAAACTGTGGCCAAAAATGACATGAAAAGAACAATTTCTCCTATGGGTAAAAAATCCTGAGGCATTAAACTAGAAATGTAAGATAAATTGTTCAACTTGATAAAGAATATCTAGAAAAATCTACATCATATTTAATGGTGAGAAACTAGAAAATTCCTAAGATCAGGAATATAAATGTCCCCTTTCCACACTTCTTTTCAACATTTTACTGGAAGTAATAATGAAATGAGACAAGAAAAGGAAATTGAAGGTATGCTGATTGAGAAGGAAGAAATAAAACTGTCTTTGCAAACCATATGATTCTCTATGTAGAAAATCTGAAGAAATCAGCAAAAAACTTTGGAACTCATAGCAATTGTAGCAAGGTTGCAAGATACAAGATTAATAAACAAAAGTCAATTGTTTTCCTATATACAAGCAATTAACAAGTAAAATTTGAAATTAAAAGCACAATACTATTCACATTGGCACCACAAAAATGAAATACATAGGAATAAATCTATCAAAATATGTACAAGATTTATATGAGAAAAATTACAAAACTCTGTTAAAATGTCAAAGAAGTATATAAATGGAGAAATATACCATGTTCATGGATAAGATTATTCAATATTTCAAGATATCTGTTCTTCTGAACTTGATCTATGAATTCAATGCAATTCAAATAGAAATGCCAGTACATTATTTTGTGAAGGTCAACAAACGGATTCAAATCTTTATATGGAGAGGCAAAGACTCAGAATAGACAACACAATATTGGAGGAAAAGACCAAAGTTAGAGCACTGACACACTATAACTTCAAGACTTACTCTCATTAATTAAGATAGTGTGGTACTAGTGAAAGATTAGATAAGTAGATCAATGGAACAGAATAAAGAGTCCAGAAATAGAGCCACATAATATAGTCAAACTAATCTTTGTTACAGAAACAAAGACAAAGCAATAGAGGAAGAATAGTCTTTTCCACAAATGGATTTGGAACAATTGGACATCCACATGAATCTAGAATGAATCTAAACATAGACCTTGTACTTTTCACAAAAATTAAAACAAATCAAGATTTAAATGTAAAAATGCAAAACTATAAAGCTTCTAGAAGGTGACATAAAAGAAAATCTAGATGACATTGGTTTGGTGATGACTTTTTAGACATGACACCGTCTTTGCACAATCTATGAAAGAAAGAATTAACAAGATGCTTTTCATTAAAATTACAACTTTTTGCTCTGTGAAAAACACTGTCAAGAGAATGAAAAGAAAAGCAACAGTATGGAAGAAAACATTTGCCAAAGAAATGTATGATAAAGGAATGCAATCTAAAATACACAATGAACCCTTAAAACTCAACAGTAAAAATGGGCCAAAGATTTTAGCAGACACCTCACCAAAGAAGACATACAGATGTCAAATTAGTAGATAAAAAAGGTGTCCAACATCATATGTCATCAGGGAGATGTCAGTTAAAACAAAAATAAGATAGCTCTACACACTTTTTACAATGCCCAAAATCCAGAACAGTGACAGCATCAAATGCTGGCAAGGATGTGGAGGAAGAGGAACTATCATCTATTGCCAGTGAAAATGCAAAATGGTATAGCAATTTTGGAAGACAGTTTGGCAGTTTCTTAGAAAACTAAATATACTCTTACCAAATGACCTAGCAATTGTTCTCCTTGGTATTTACTCAAATGAGTTGAAAACTTAAGTCCATACCACAATCTGTGCACAGAACTTTATAGCAGCTTTATTCATAATTGCCCAAATTTGGAAGCAACCAAGTTGTCCTTTAGGAGGTAAGTGGATATGTAAACTGTGATTCATCCAGACAATGGATTATTGTTCAGTGATACAAAGAAATGAATTATCAAGCCATGAAAAGATATGGAGACAACTTACATTTACATTACTGAGTAAAAGAAGCCAATGTGAAAAGACAACATATAATTTCAACTATATGACATTCTGGAAAAGACGTAAGTATAGAGACAGTGAAAGGATCAGTAGTTGCTAGGGGTTAGAAAGGAGGGAGGGAGGGCTGGGTAGACATAGGATGGTGAATTTTTAGGGCAGTGAAAATACCATATATGAAGCTACAATGGTAGATACATGCTATTATTACAAAACAAACGAATGTACAACACTAACAAACAGTGAACCGCAATGTAAACTATAGACTCTGGGTGATAATGATGTCTCAATGTAGATTCATCAATTGTAATAAATGTATCACTCTGGTGGAGGATGCTGGTAATGGGGGAGGCTGTGCATGTGGAGGGGCAGGGGTACTTGGGAACTCTCTGTACCTTTCTTTCAATTTTGCTATTAATCTAAAATGGCTCTAAAAAATTATTTAATCAGAAAAAACAGGCCTGGGAGAATCAGAAAAAGGAATCGCTCAAAAAGATATTTTCAGATTTCAAGACAGAGTAGAGGATAAAAAGCACTGGATGCAGTAAAGGATTAACATTTAGCTATACTGTTATATTTGTTAATGCTTGGAGAACAGCAAAAAAAAAAAAATAAATTAACAGAAACTCAGTGTTATCATTAAATTGGGGAGATTAGAAATATTTTCTATCCAAATGACACTCATCCTCAGGGCAGAAAAAAATTGACCTGTGATGAATAATGATGGTTAGTAAATTGTTTTTCAAAAGCATAATAGCTGGTTGCTGGAAGCAAAAAATGAAGAAGAATTAATCAGTGATAAAAGGGCAGGATGTTTAAATAAATGGAAGTTCTATCAGATCCTGTGGAAGACGGACTCTAGGAGGGCCCCCATAATCCCTGTCTCTAGTATTGCATACTTTATAAGTATGGGTAGTGTATTAGTCAGAGTTCTCTAGAGGGACAGAACTAATAGAACAGTATATGTGTGTGTGTGTGTGTGTGTGTGT
>NW_026652277.1:142376323-142402911 GCF_009828535.3 Hylobates moloch | reverse complement strand
ATATATATATATAGGAGCTTATTAATGTACATGATCACAATTTCCCACAATAGGCTGTCTGCATGCTTGAAGAGCAAGAAGAGCCAGTTCCAGTCTCAAACCTGAAGAACTTGGAGTCTGATATTCAAGGGCAGGAAGTATCCAGCACAAGAGAAAGATGTAGGCTGGAAGGCTAGGCCAGTCTCACCTTTTCATGTTTTTCTGCCTGCTTTCTATTTGCAGGCAGCTTATTAGATGGTGCCCATCAGATGAAGGGTGTGTCTGCCTTTCCCAGCCCACTGACTCAAATGTTATTCTCCTTTGGCAACACCCTCACAGACACACCCAGGATCAATACTTTGTATGCTTCAATCCAGTCAAGTTGACACTCAGTATTAACCATCACAGGTATGGCCATATGACTTGCTTCTAACCAACAGAATACAGAAAAGGGGATAAGATGTATGTGATGCATATACAGGATTACCTGCATAAGATTACGATATGGTTTGGATCTGTGTCCCTGCCCAAATATCACGTCAAATTGTAATACCCAATGTTGGAGGTGAGGCCTGGTAGGAGGTGATTGGATCATGGTGGCAGTTTTTCATGAATGGTTTAGTGCTCTTCCCCTAGTGCTGTTCTTGTGATAGAGTTCTATGAGATCCAGTTGTTTAAAGGTGTGTAGCACCCCTCCCCCTTCCTCCTGCTCTGGTCATGTCAGGTGTTTGCTCCCTTTTTGCCTTCTGTCATGATCATAAGTTTCCTGAGGCCTTTCCAGAAGCTGAGCAGAAGCTGTCATGCTTCCTGCACAGTCTGTGGAACTGTGAGCCAATTAAACCTTTTTTCTTTATAAATTACCCAGCCTCAGGTATTTCCTTATAGCAGTGAGAGAACAGACTAATATAGGTTATATGTCAGGCCTGCCTTGCAGGAGTCTTTCCCTTGCTTGCAGACATCAAGAAACAAGCTGCAATGTTGTGGACTGCCTATGTTAGGAAGTCCACAAGACCATGAACTACAGGCAGCCTCTAGGAGCTGAGAGAGTCCGCTGGTTGACAGCCAACCAGAAACCAAAGCCCCCAGTCCTACATGCAGACAGAACTGAATTCTGCCAACAATCTCAGTGAGCTTGGAATTTAATCCTTCCCCAGCCAAGCCTCAGCTGAGAACACAGCCCTGGCCAAAACTTTGATTATCATCTTGTGAGAAACACTGAAGCAGATAATTCAGCTAAGCTGGGCTTGAAATTCTTTTCCATAGAAACTGTGAGATAATGAATGTGTGTTGTTTTAAGCTGCTAAATTACTCTTAATTGATACAGCAGCAATAGATAACTAATATAGACATGAAAATATGGTGAAGAAGTTTCTAGCCTAGTGAAAGCAGAACTGAATTTTTGTAGTCAAGATATTTTTATCGTTCTGAGTCTTGATTTGTTTTATTCATAACATGAGAAAGTTGGACTAGAATGTCTGTCATGTCTTTTCTGGCCAGAATTGGATCTAGATGAAGGGTTCTTGGATAGAATTTCATAATATAGCCAATATAGGATTTTTTTTCATTGTGCATTTTATTGTGTGCTAGACACAAAGATAATCACTTTTTCATTAACTGTCACATTGATATCCCAAAATTCTTTATTGTTATCCTCATAAAAATACCAAGGTTGGAGGATTTTCTTTGTACAACTTCTTGCAAATAATCTCATATAGAATATCATTGGCAAATTGTTAGTGGTCAGTCTTCAGCAATGAAAAATCAATCAAATTTTGAGAAACCACTACGTTAAGCAATTACATTTCAAATTTAATGCATCCTTCACTACTAATCATTGTTATTCTCTGCCTTTTTAGTTTAAAGTAGAATTGTTCACCTCTCCACAGAAACTAAAATAGGTAGAAATTTTTTTTAATGTTACTCAGTTTTCTATAGTGACCTTCCACATGTTTACTTCAAGCCACTTGTGTATCATGAGAGATATCTCAAATTCCTACTTACTGAATTTGTCAGTCTCTGATCCTGAGAAGTGGATTTAAAATATGTAAACAAATGACTTCCAATACCATGTGATAAGTGCAAAAATAGTAGTGTGAATGTATTTCTGTGAGACCCCGATATATAAAGTAACTAAACTTACCCAGGAAGTCAAGGAAGACTTTATCAACATGAGCTGGATCTTATAGGATGGATAAGAATGTTTCTGATAAGGAAACAAGGAGGAGGAATAGGATAGTATTTTAGAACAGGAAAAGCATATTCACATTTCAGAATTCCCAAAGGGCAGGGAATGGAATGCCTGGGGCTGGATGTTAGGTATTTGGGGGTTAGGGTGGTTTGCTATTGTTATTGGTATTTCCGTTTACTGACTTGGTGTCCATATGTAGTAAGCACTCAATGAATTCTAGTTAAGTGACTGAATAGCTGAACTAATGAATGAGGCTGCAGAGATAGATGGCAAACATTGTGTCAAGACTCTATGTCAGACTAAGGAACTTATGCTTTCATCCTCTTGGCTAGAAGAAACCCATTATAATGATTAAATTTGTCAGATTTTAATGATGGGTTTTTATATGTTTTATGAGACTTCTCTCTATTCACTCCCCTAACCCCAGCAAATGTTTTAGAATAATATGTAGTAGAAATTGTTTACTAACATTTTGCTTTTGCTAAGGTAGTGGACATCAAAGTTTAGTTTGCATCAGAATTATCTGGAGACGTTGTTTAAAAATATTGCTGAACTGCATCACACAGTTTCTGATAGGAGTCCGGGGTGGAGCCTGAGAATTTGCATTTTTAGCAATATCCCTGCTGCTGCTGTTGCTCCTGGTCTAAGAACTACACTTTGACAAATCCCTATTTACTAAACTCCACTACAAGTCATTAGGCTGTTAACTGCTGTTATGTCTTTCAAAAAGTGGAAAATGTCTTCAACAGATTCATGCAAACACAAACTTTCGAGCAGACATGTATTTATTTTCCTATTGCCTTTGAAGATACCAGATTGTAGGTGTAACCAATTTTATGGAATTGGTACATGCCTAAAACTATTGTATGTTAAATTCCATTGTATATCACTAAGAAATAATCTTTAGCTGAATCTTCAAGAAAGAATTAATTTTATGATGTAAATGCTCACCCCTAATTTACTGGTTTATGTGTTGTTATTGTTTTGAAACTTAATGGTTTCTTATGGGGACTCATATGTAAAGAACCTGTTCTCCTTTAGAAATCCCGTGAGACTTATTTGTTTGCAGGGAGCCCCAACTTTCCACAATATGCTGAATCCTATACACACTAGCCAGAACCATGTGGGCTCACCATTACTGCCAAGTCCCAAATCTCTCTGCATAGTGATGTTTTTCCTACTTGCTGTGAATAACAGCTGCCCCTTTTGTCTCTGCTTTTGAAGCCAATGCTTATGCTTGAGTGAGTGAATAGAGAGGTTGGTGTTTGCTCTTCATGTGCTAAAGCAGGGTGAGGGGGATCAAACAAGGTGCTTGCACACAGGTCAAGCACGCACACTAGTCAAGCACGCATCCTGGAGGCTGATGAAAACATGTGATGTGCTGCTCAGCCTTGCAGAATCTTCTCCTCTATATGGGGTTTCTATTTCTCTGAGCCCTTCACATGGACTCTACTTGGTAGATGCATTATCAAACTCCCTTATTCCAGTAAACTGTGTGCAGGAAAAGCAACTTCTCTGAGTGGAGGAGATTTTGACATGTGGGCAGCAGAGAGAGAAATAATGTAGGAATTTAAATCTGGCCAAGAAGATCATTTAGATAAACATAGACGATTGACAACACATAGAAATATAAAGAAAGTCTCATTAAAAAGTCCCTAATGGCACCACATAGACTTATCTTGTTGCCCACAGGAGCGGAATTTTCTGCTCTCCGTGGTTACATTTAAAGGGTGAGAATCTGTGATCCTTTTTCTGCTAATGGGATGTGATTGAAATAGTGAATTAACACTTTCTACTCATGGTTTATTTTGTTTCAGTTAATGGCACCGTTGATATTCACCTGTCAAGTATTTACTTATGTTTGTTACAAATGTGTTTCAGGACAAGGGTGGGTGGAAAACCAAGCCTAATCTTGATCCAAGAACAGTGTGTATTTTCTTTATTTAGAGAGTTGAAAATTTATCATGACATATGCTGGCTGCACAGTCAAAACTTATCACTGCCCACGACTTCGGAAGCATGACAGGAGAGCTGTGGGAGCCACTTCCTCGTCAGATGTGGTTTGATATGTCAAGTGAGAACCTGAGTAAAGCAAAGAGGTAATCTTTTTAGCTGGGCCTTCCATATGTAGGGTGATTGAAGCGATTCCATTAGTCTCTACTCACAAAATAAAAAAAGACATTGTTTTATAGAGTTTATAATTCTCTGATGAGTTTTTTTTAAGTTCCAGTATATCAATCTTAATATTGGAGAGCATTAATTGATACTGTCCTGAAATGTAGATCAAGTGGAAAAATTTACTCAAGTTCAGCACATTTTGTTTGTATTTTATCACAAATATTGGTAGTATTTTCCTTCCGGATTGAAGTTGATGTTAGATACTATTTTACTTACACAATTCTTTTTGAGACTTAATACTGAGTTAAAATAATGATATCCTGTGGTTGTGAGTTCTTACAAAAACACTGGCTCTACTGTCAGTACTTCACATCACAAAATCTAAAAGCTAATAAAACATGTTTAATCTTATGCTCCTACTCAAACATTGTGACCCTCCTATAGAATATGAATGTTTTAACAGATTAATACCATGACCATTTTCAATTATATAGTGCCAGCATCTTTTTCAGATAGGCTTTTTGAAGTTTTCTAACTTATGACTACAAGGTCTTCCTTCCTGTACTGGGTACTAGTCATTAAAATTTGGTAGTTCTCTGATCATAACTCTCTGGCTCTTTAAAGATTAGCCATTTCATGATCATTTATTTGTCCCCTAAATCTGTTCACCATTTCATTTAACTGTGTTACTAATAATTTTTATTTGTAAAAAAAACCATTTTTTACTTGTGAAAATGAAAAGCTTGGATTTATATATGTTCAGAAATATTTTTGGAACTTGAAGTAAATCTCTGATTCTTTCTTTGAAAAATATGTACATTACATTTTTATCCCCAGTATTTGCTCTACTCTTTCTATTTCTCTGACCCTTCTCTTGCCTCTCCTATAAAAGTTTCTTCTCCCTCTGTTCCTTTCTTTCATGGTTTCTCTGCAAGTGTGCTTCATTGGTGTTCAAGGTATCAGTTCTGCATTTAAATGATCTCTTAACTTTTTATTTCTATTTCTGGTTTCCCACCTGTTTATAGGTGAGGGTGCTTAGAAGGATAGAATTATCAGAAACATAGAAGATTTTCTCACATAGAAGCCAGTAAGATTCTGTATTATATCCAATTTTAGATTTCCCAAACATTCACTTTCTCTATCCCCATATGTCTCAATCTCCAATCTTCACTCCTATCTATAGCAGCAGAACACATACACTATGCATATACTTTGGCAATAAGAAAAGTCACCAGAATGGCATAACAATAAATAATCACGCCTCTGAAAACTACATCATTCTGCAGCAAGTGTAAGTCAAAGGCTACAAAGATATTTATCTGAAAATAGCAATGAAGTAACAAGATTAATCATACACCAAGAGTATACAGCAAGCTATTATTCTCTGAACTTAGATATTTTGAACAACATATAATTTATATTCAATCAGGGGTTTGTTTGTTTGTTTTTAATAACATTTAGCCCCAAACAAGTGGAAGACAGATGTGTGATTTATATCAAAGAAGATGATATTCTTAGTGGGAGGTAGAAAGGGTAGAAGAAAGATGTTAAAAAAAAGTTAAAATAAATTCCTGCTGTTTTATAGGTGGACTTGAAATTAATTAAATATATAAGTAGAGCTCTAGGTTATATTTCTTAGATGCTAATAAAATAATATGTGAACACTAGAGTCAATACAATGATATGGGAAGAATATAGATCTGTAAAGTGCTTAAAGTCCTAACCGTGGAAGGATTCAGCTGTATGACTCAGTGTTCTCATCTATAAAACAAAGAAATTATACTAAATAATCTCTATGGACTGTTCTCAGTTTTTGCATCTTGAAAGTAATATTTATAATGGGATTAACTAGAATCATTTCTCATATGCTACTATCTAGTTGCATATTTTGGCTTATTTTTTATTTATTTATATATTAAGAAAAGTAGGAAGTAAAAGTATATTTTAAATATACCTATTTTTTCCTTTCTTTCTCATTTATTTTATGAATATTATCTAATTAAAGTTAGGTATCTCATTGAACATTTAAGGGAAAGGACGGTCACTTTAAAATTTGCTTACAATTCTGTCTCAGCGCAAATATTATCTGCAGTGGTCAAGTAATTTGTTCTATTTAAACTTTATTTTGTCCATTGAGAGTATGAAGTAAAAACAAGAAAAAATCCTGGGCTGTCTTGTAATTCCCTTATTATTTGCATTATTTTTCATATGCATATATACAGTATTTGAATCAATAAATATATTTTAATTTGTATGTTCATTCAGGGAGAGCCACCTGATAGCCAAATACCACTAAGACATAAAATCTAAGACTTTGGTTCCTGTATGTACGAACTCTGACATTTATGCCAGTTCCTAGGTGGACTGTAAAGACTGATGCAAAAAATTTATTCTCAGGTAAACATTTTTAAAACGGAGTGTTCTATGTTAAAAGGCTCTCAATCAGCTTTGAATGAGTTCATGAGAAGCAATCTAGTTATTTGCCACTAAAATTAGATGTCATTTCCACTCATAGATACTGATTCTGTCTTTGACTCATCAAATAATCATCAACTGCCACAGCATCTCTTGGCTTCTCCTTTATAAAGAAAGATGAAGGAAACACTTTGAGGAGGTCTGCAGTAAATCTTTAAGGGAAACACAGTCCTTAAATTTTACACATTATTATTGATTTATTCTTTCTTAAGGTCCCATATTCAAATAGCCATCAAGTTTTGGTTCTTCCTTAGGTTACTTAATAACCAGATTATTATGGAGGAATTTTCATATAGTAGAAACAACAATTTGTTATTATTGCCGAATAGAAAATATAGCACGTAAGAGAATTATAAGAAAATTTTGGTGGCTCAGCGTAATAAATAAACAATGATATCTCTTGTTTTCTTATCTATTTAGACACTTACAGTGGTTTCTGTTATCTTTCACATCATGTTTAAAAATTTTGCCTAAATTTCAGACTCATTTATCAACTGACAACTTTGAATAGCCCAACTCTCATGTAAAAATCCTGAATGGTCACTACTTCTACTTTTTCCATGTAACCCTGCCTAGTTCCTGTCACACATTATTAACAATAATTATAACAAAACAACTAATATTTACTGAAGACCTATTCTGTGAAAAAAAGAGACTTTTAAAAACCATTGTTTATTTTATTCCCACACACAAAATCCAATGAATTAGGGATAGTGACATCATCAAATGGTAGAATAAAAATTCTCAGGCCCTCTTTCCTCTGTGGAGAAAATGACTGACTAACACATGGATCCATTCTTTTTGTGAGTAATCAACAAACCAGTTAAGAGACTGCTAAACCCCAGGTGATTGCAAACCTAGCTGCATCAAGCCAGAAAAATTGATGGCACTCATTCATCACAGTCCTTCCACTTGGCTCAGTATAGTATGATTGGGAAAACACCTCCAGCTCCTGACTTCTTCCTAGGTAGGAAAGGAGAAAGCTGAAATATGTCCGACATTCATACTTTTTGGAGGGCTGCCCAAGGCACTGGTTTCTGTCTTGTCTAAATGTAGGTACTGACAGAAAATGGTACCAATTTGAGTGTCACTGAAACAAAAGTGATGCTTAGGACTAGCACGCACTTATGCATCATAGTCCCACCCTTGTCCCTGGTTCAGGGTAGAATGGGCAAGAGAAAACCCCAAGACATGGCTTCTTCCAGGGGAGGGAAAGAGTTGAAATGTGTTTTCAATATTCAGGATTATTTTTGGGGGGTGGGCTGTCCAAGGGACTGGCTTCTCTCTTGACTGTCCTGGAGTCCTAATGAGACCTAGTATACTCGAGAAGCCTGTGGGCCGCAGAGAATAAAACAGCTAGGCATCTGGTGATCACTCCGGAGAACCTTCGGTACTTCTGACATGCACCAAGGGAGTGAAAGAACACAAATTGCTGGAAAAAATGAAACTGGTAAATCGCTCTGATTTGAAATTTACACACACTAGTCCAGAGAAGATTCATCCATAGAAAAGGTTTGAGAAGTTGTCAGAGTCTGTAGGTGGGTTGATTAACAAAGATCTTTCTTCCACTGTACAAAGCCAGTTTTTAAAGTTTAGGAGGCAACAGAGCAAGACTCCATCTCAAAAAAAAAAAAAAAAAAAAAGTTTGGGAGAAGTGGCTACTTTGACAAATGTGTGAATCCGAACCAAAGTTATAAGGCACATGAAGAAACAGGGAAACATGGCACAATCAAAAGAACAAAAGAAAATTTCAAAAAGAGTCCAGGACCTGATGGATTCACAGCTGAATTCTACCAGCGGTACAAGGAGGAACTGCTACCATTCCTTCTGAAACTATTCCAATCGATAGAAAAAGAGGGAATCCTCCCTAACACATTTTATGAGGCCAGCATCGTCCTGATACCAAAGCCTGGCAGAGACATAACCAAAAAAGAGAATTTCAGACCAATATCCTTGATGAACATTGATGCAAAAATCCTCAATAAAATACTGGCAAACCGAATCCAGCAGCACCTCAAAAAGCTTATATACCATGATCAAGTGGGCTTCATCCCTGGGATGCAAGGCTCGTTCAACATACGCAAATCAATAAATGTAATCCAGTATATAAACAGAACCAAAGACAAAAACCACATGATTATCTCAATAGATGCAGAAAAGGCCTTTGACAAAATTCAACAGCCCTTCATGCTAAAAACTCTCAATAAATTAGGTATTGATGGGACGTATCTCAAAATAATAAGAGCTATCTATGACAAGCCCACAGCCAATATCATACTGAATGGGCAAAAACTGGAAGCATTCCCTTTGAAAACTGGCACAAGACAGGGATGCCCTCTCTCACCACTCCTATTCAACATAGTGTTGGAAGTTCTGGCCAGGGCAATCAGGCAGGAGAAGGAAATAAAGGGTATTCAATTAGGAAAAGAGGAAGTCAAATTGTCCCTGTTTGCAGATGACATGATTGTATATCTAGAAAACCCCATGGTCTCAGCCCAAAATCTCCTTAAGCTGATTAGCAACTTCAGCAAAGTCTCAGGATACAAAATCAATGTACAAAAATCACAAGCATTCTTGTACACCAATAACAGACAAACAGCCAAATCATGAGTGAACTCCCATTCACAATTGCTTCAAACAGAATAAAATACCTAGGAATCCAACTTACAAGGGATGTGAAGGACCTCTTCAAGGAGAACTACAAACCACTGCTCAATGAAATAAAAGGGATACAAACAAATGGAAGAATATTCCATGCTCATGGGTTGGAAGAATCAATATCATGAAAATGGCCATACTGCCCAAGGTAATTTATAGATTCAATGCCATCTCCATCAAGCTACCAATGACTTTCTTCACAGAATTGGAAAAAACTACTTTTTTAAAATTTTTTTTATTTTTTTATTTTTTATTTTTTTTGAGATGGAGTCTCGCTCTGTCACCCAGGCTGGAGTGCAGTGGCGCAATCTCGGCTCACTGCAAGGTCCGCCTCCCGGGTTCACGCCATTCTCCTGCCTCAGCCTCTCCGAGTAGCTGGGACTACAGGCGCCTGCCACCACACCCGGCTAATTTTTTGTATTTTTAGTAGAGACGGGGTTTCACCATGGTCTCGATCTCCTGACCTCGTGATCCGCCCACCTCGGCCTCCCAAAGTGCTGGGAATACAAGCGTGAGCCACCGCGCCCAGCCGGAAAAAACTACTTTAAACTTCATATGGAACCAAAAAAGTGCCCGCATCGCCAAGTCAATCCTAAGCCAAAAGAACAAAGCTGGAGGCATCACACTACCTGACTTCAAACTATACTACAAGGCTACAGTAACCAAAACAGCATGGTACTGGTACCACAACAGAGACATAGATCAATGAAACAGAACAGAGACCTCAGAAATAATGCTGCATATCTACAACTATCTGATCTTTGACAAACTTGACAAAAACAAGAAATGGGGAAAGGATTCCCTATTTAATAAATGGTGCTGGGAAAACTGGCTAGCCATATGGAGAAAGCTGAAACTGGATCCCTTCCTTACACCTTATACAAAAATTAATCCAAGATGGATTAAAGACTTAAATGTTAGACCTAAAACCATTAAAATCCTACAAGAAAACCTAGGCAATACCATTCTGGACATAGGCGTGGGCAAGGACTTCATGTCTAAAACACCAAAAGCAATGGCAACAAAAGTCAAAATTAACAAATGGGATCTAATTAAACTAAAGAGCTTCTGCACAGCAAAAGAAACTACCATCAGAGTGAACAGACAACCTACAGAATGGGAGAAAATTTTTGCAACCTACTCATCTGACAAAGGGCTAATATCCAGAATCTACAATGAACTCAAACAAATTTACAAGAAAAAACAAACAACTCCATCAAAAAGTGGGCAAAGGACATGAACAGACACTTCTCAAAAGAAGACATTTATGCAGCCAAAAAACACATGAAGAAATGCTCATCATCACTGGCCATCAGAGAAATGCAAATCAAAACCACAGTGAGATACCATCTCACACCAGTTAGAATGGCCATCATTAAAAAGCCAGGAAACAACAGGTGCTGGAGAGGATGTGGAGAAATAGGAACACTTTTACACTGTTGGTGGGACTGTAAACTAGTTCAACCATTGTGGAAGTCAGTGTGGCAATTCCTCAGGGATCTAGAACTAGAAATACCATTTGACCCAGCCATCCCATTACTAGGTATATACCCAAAGGACTATGAATCATGCTGCTATAAAGACACATGCACATGTGTGTTTATTGCGGCACTATTCACAATAGCAAAGAGTTGGAACCAACCCAAATGTCCAACAACGATAGACTGGATTAAGAAAATGTGGCACATATACACCATGGAATACTATGCAGCCATAAAAAATGATGAATTCATGTCCTTTGTAGGGACATGGATGAAACTGGAAACCATCATTCTCAGTAAGCTATCGCAAGAACAATAAACCAAACACCGCATGTTCTCACTCATAGGTGGGAACTGAACAATGAGAACTCATGGACACAGGAAGGGGAACATCACACTCTGGGGACTGTTGTGGGGTGGGGGGAGGGACAGCATTAGGAGATATACCTAATGCTAAATCACGAGTTAATGGGTGCAGCAAATCAACATGGCACATGGATACATATGTAACAAGCCTGCACATTGTGCACATGTACCCTAAAACCTAAAGTATAATAATAATAAAAAGAAAAAAAAGAAAATTTCAAAAAATGAACTCCAAACTATGGTGGTATATAAAATTTCTGACAAAGAATTCAAAATAACTGTCATAAAGATGCTCAATATTTCATGAAAACAATGGGTGAACAAAATGAGATTATTAACAAAGAGATGAAAAATATTAAAAAGAACCAAATGAATTTTAGACCTGAAGCATATAATAACTGAATTGAAAAATTCACTAGAAAGCTACAACAGCAGACTTGATCAGGTATGAGAAAAAATCAGCAAACTCAAAGAGTGGTTATTTGAAATTATCCAGAAAGAGGAGAAAATAAAAAAAGAATGAAGAAAGTTGAAGAAAGCTTAAGGAACTTATGGTACATCATTAAGTGAACCAATGTATACATTATGAGAGTTTCGGGAGGAGAATAGAGAGAGAAAGGACAAGTAAGCTTATTTGAAAAAATAATGACCCCAAACTCCCTAAATCTAGGTAAGGAAATGGACATCCACATTCAAAAAGCTGTAGTTCCAACTAAAATTAATGTAAGTAAATCCACATTGAGACACATGATAATTAAATTGTTAAATGAAGACAGAATTTTGAAAGTAGCAATGAAAAAGAGACATCACATCCAAGGTAGTTTCTATAAGACTGTACATGGATTTCTAAAAAATATCTTGCAACTCAGAAGGGAGTGGAATAATATATTCAAAGTGCTGAAAGAAAAAAAACACTACCAGCAAAAAAATACTAAATCTGACAAAACTGTCTTTCAAAAATGAAGGAAAAAGAAGACATTGTACTGGATAAAGAAAAACTGAAGGAGTTTATGGCCACTAGAACTGCCTTAAAAAGAAAGGTTAAAGGAAGTCCTTTAAGTGGAAATGAAAGGATGCTAGATAACAACACAAAAGCATATGAAAATAGAAAGATCATGGGTAAATGTAAATACATAGATAAATATAGAATACTGTAAAACTGTAATGGTACATAAATCAATTTTAATTCTGACATAGAAGTAAAATACAAAATTACCAAAATAACTATTACTATAAAAATACGTTAATAGATACACAATATAAAAAGAAGTAATTTATGACATCAGTAACATAATGTGTATGTGATGAAAAAGTATTTTTTGTATTTGATTGAAGTTGTGGTTAGTTTATAATAGATTGTTTTACCTATATGATGTTTTAAATAAATCTTATAGTAACCATTAAGAAAATATTATTGAAGACACACAAAGGAGAAATAAGTCAAAGTATGCCACTAAAAAAAGTCAATGAAACATAAAGATAGACTGTAAGAGAGAAAGAAGATGAAAAAAACCTAAAAGACTAAGAGAAAACAATTAACAAAATGGCAATAGTAAGCCCTTCCTTTTCAGCAATTACTTTAAATATAAATAGATTAAACTCCTTTTTGAAAAGATGGGAAGGACAGAATGAATAAAAACACAAGATCTGGCCAGACCTGGTGGCTCACACCTGTAATCCCAGCACTTTGGAGGGCTGAGGCAGGTGGATCACTTGAGGTCAGGAGTTCGAGACCAGCCTGACCAACATGATGAAACCTTGTCTCTACTAAAAATACAAAAATTAGCTGGGTGGGGTGGCATGTACCTGCAATCCCAGCTACTTGGGAGGCTGAGGCAGGAGAATCGCTTGAACCCGGGAGGCGGAGGTTGCAGTGAGCCGAGATCATGCCACTGGACTCCAGCCTGGGTGACAGAGCAAGACACTGTCCCCCACCCCAAAACAACAACAACAACAACAACAACAACAATAACAAACTCCACAAGATCCAACTTAATGCTGGATCTTGAGATAACAAGAGACTTATTTTAGGTTTAAGTATTCACATGGGCCAAATGTGAAAGGATGGAAAAAGATACTCCATGCAATGTTAACCAAAAAAGTGTAGGGGTGGGCCATACTTGTAGAATACAAAATAGACTTTAAATAAATTGTCACAGGAAAGCTAGTTGTGGTGGCTCATGCCTATAATCCCAGCACTTTGGGAGACTAAGGTGGGAGATCATTTCAGCTCAAGATTTTGAGGCTGCGGTAAGCTATGATTGTGCCACTGCATTCTAGGCTGGGCGACAGAGTGAGACTCTGTCTCTAAAAATAAATAAATAATAAATAGTCACAAGAGACAAAAAAGGACTATATAGTGATAATAGGGTGAACTCATGAGGAAGATATTACAATTATAAATATGCATCCAACATCAGAGCACTCAAATATATGAAGCAGTTACTGATGAACTGAAGGGAGAAATAAACAGCAATTAAATGATAGTAGGAGATTTCAATACCCCACATTCAATAATGGATAGAACACCCAGATAGAAAGATGACTAGAACAACAATATAGACAAAATGGAGCTAAAAGACATATACAGAACATTCTGTCCAACAGCAGCAGAATATACATTCTTCTCAAGCACACACAGAACATTCTCCAAATGAATCACATGTTAGGTCACAAAATAAGTCATGACAAATTTAAGAAGATTGAAATCATACCAAAAATATTTTCTGACCACAATGGAATGAAGCTAGAAATCAATAGTAAAAGAAACATAGGAGAATTCACAAATAAGTGAGAATTAAGCAATACATTCTCGAACAACCAACGGGACAAAGAAGAAATCAAAAGGGAAATTATAAAATATTTTGAGAAACAAAAATAAAAACAAAACGTATCAAAGCTTATGAGATGAAACTAAGCAGTATGAAGAAAACAGTTTACAGTGGTAAATGCATACATTAAAAAAGAAGAAAGATATCAAACAAACAATGCAACTTTACAACTCAAAGAACCAGAAAAAGAAGGAAAAAATAAGCCCAAATTGAGCAGAAGGAAGGAAGTAGTAAACATTAAATGAGATAGAGAATGGAAAAAAATATTAAAAAAACAAAAAAACTAAGAACTGTTTTTTGAAAAGGTCAACAATATTAACAAACATTTACTTAGGATAAAAAAAGAAAAAAGACTCAAAATCAGAAATGAAAATGGAGACATTATAATGAGTGTGATAGAAATACAAAGGATTATAAGAGACTAACATGAATAATTATACAGCAACAAATTAGATAACTTGGAAGACATGAATAAATTCCTAAAAGTATATAATCTGTCAAGACTTAATCATCAAGAAATAGAAAATCTGAACTGAACAATAACTCGTAAGTCCAAGAACAAGCAGTTTCACTGATGAACTCTACCAAACATTTAAGGAACTATTCATGCCAATGCTTCTCAAATCTTTTCAAAAAAATTAAAGAAGAGAGAACACTTACAAGCTCATTTTATATAGCCAACGTTGCCCTGATACCAGAACCACAAAAAGACAATACAAGAAAAAAAACTATAGGTCAATATAGCTGATGAACATAGATGTAAACATCTTCAACAAATACTAGCAAACTAAACTTAATAACACCTTAACAGGACCATAGGCTACAATCAAGTAGAATTTATCCCTGGGATGTAAAGATGGTTCAACATACAAAAATCAATTAATGTAACATACCACATTAACAGAATGAAGGAATTTAAAAATCTCATGATCAGATCAATGGATGCAGAAAAAAGCATTTGACAAAATTCACCTCTTTTTCATGATAAAAACACTTAACAAACTATGAATAGAAGGAAATTATGCCAGTAAAACAAGAACCATATATGAAAAGCTCACTCACAGCTAATGTCATGCTTAATGGTGAAAAATGGAAAGTTTTTTCTTGACGATCAGTAACAAGGCAAGGATGCCCACTCTTGCCACTTTTATTCAACATTGTAGTGGATGTCCTCACCAAGATAAATTAGGCAAGAGAAAGAAATAAAAGGCATCCAAATCAGAAAAGAAGAAAGAATAATATCTCTGTTCTCAGATGACATAATCTGTAAAACCCATATCAAACACTAAAGGTCTCACAAAAAAACCTGTTAGAAACAAATTCACAAACATTGCAGGATATTAAAGCAACATACAAAAATCAGTTGTATTTCTATACATTAACAACAAATAATTTGAAAAAGAAATTAAGAAAATTTCATTTATAATCACATCTAAAAGAATAAAATACTTAAGAATAAACTTAACAAAGGATATGAAAGGCTTGTACCATGAAAACTATAAAACATTGCTAAGTAATTAAAGAAGATATAAATAAATGGAAAGACATTCATGTTCATGGATTGAAAGAACTGACTATTCTTAAAAATGTTAATAGTACCAGAAACAATCTACAGATTCAATGAAATCTCTATCAAAAGCACAATGGTTCTTTTTCACAGAAATAGAAAAAATATTCTATAGTCATATGAAACCAAAAAGACCCCAATAGCCAAAACAATCTTGAGAAAGAAAAACAAAGCAGAAGCCTCACACGTTCTGACTTCAAAACATATTACAAAGCCACAATAATCAAAACAGTATGGTACTGGCATAACGACAGACACATATGGACAAATGAAACAGAGTAGAGAGCCCCAAAATAAGCCAAAGAAGCCTATGCATATACAGCCAAATGATTTTTGACAAGGTTGTCAAGACTACACAATGGTGAAAGGATAGTCTCCTCAACAAATGATGTTAAGAAAAGTATGGAGGCTGAGGCAGGAGAATGGCGAATGGCGTGAACCCGGGAGGCGGAGCTTGCAGTGAGCCGAGATTGGGCCACTGCACTCCAGCCTGGGCGACAGAGCGAGACTCCGTCTCAAAAAAAAAAAAAAAAAAAAGAAAATATCCACCTGCAAAAGAAAGAAACTGAACTAATATAGCATATACAAAAACCAAATAAAAATGGAAGAAAGGCTTAAGAAGCTGTAAAACTCCTAGAAGATACATAGGTGGAAAACTTCATAGCATTGGTTTTGGTAATGATTTCTTTGATATGAAATCCAAAGCACAATCAACCACAAAAAATAGACAAGTTAGACTTTAAAATAAAAGGTTCTGCACAGCAAAGGAAATAATCAACAGAGTGAAAAGACAACCTAGGGAATAGTGGAAAATATTAGTAAACCATATATCTGATAATAGGTTAATATCTAAAATATACGATAAACCTCTACAATGTAATAGTGAAAAAAATCCAATTAAAAAATGGG
Source organism: Hylobates moloch (assembly GCF_009828535.3). Lineage (NCBI taxonomy): Eukaryota > Metazoa > Chordata > Mammalia > Primates > Hylobatidae > Hylobates > Hylobates moloch. Next base: position 142,386,339 of record NW_026652277.1, on the reverse strand, counting down.
CAAAGAACTTAAGTAAATATTTCTTCAAAAAAGACATTCAAATGGCCAACAGGTATATGAAAAAAGTTCAACATCACTAATCATCAGGGAAATACAAATCAAAACCACAATGAGATATCACCTCATACTTGTTAGGATGGCCATTATTAAACAACAACAACAACCAAACAGAAAATAACAAGCGTTGGCAACGATGTGGAGAAACTGGAACCCTAGTGTACTGATGCTTGAAATGTAAAATGGTGTAACAGTATACAGTTCTCAAAAAATTAAAAGTAAAATGATCATATCATTCAACAATTCCACTTTTGGATATTTAGCCAAAGGACTGAAAATTGCATCTTGAATGAACATCTGCATTCCCATGTTCACTGCAGCACTATTCACAGTAGGCAAGATATGAAATCAACCTAAATATCTGCTGACAGGTGAATGGATAGAGAAAATGTGGTATATACATATCATGGAGTGTTATTCAGCATTAAAAAGAAGAACATCCTATTATATGCAACAATATAGATGAACTTAGAGGATATCATGCTTAATGAGACAAGCCCATCACAGAAGGACAGATACTACATGATTCCACTTACACGAGTTATCTAAAGTAGTCAGACTCACAGAAGCAGAGAGTAGGATGGTGGGTGCCAGAAGCTTGGGGAAGGGAGAAAATGAGGAGTTGCTGTTCAATGAGTGTGTATTTTCGGCCATGCGAGATGTAAATTTCTGGAGATCTGCTTTACAACAATGAGCATACAGTCAGCAGCAGTGTCTTGGACACTTAAAAATTTGTTGAGAGGGTGGATTTCAGGTCATGTGTTTTTTACAACAATTAAAAATACCAAATGAGATAGAGAGTATTGTTATGCCTATTACAGATGAGGAAACTGAGGCTTAAGAGAAGATGCCTAACCTTTGTCTCTGTATCTTTTACATACAGTTTCAATAATCTGAGATGTTGAATCCTCTTCTTTGTCAAGCCATTTTTTAACTTTATTTAATATCAGTTATATCTACTCCTTTCTCTTATTCCACACAGCCTCATCGTCAAAGGCTTACTACTTTATTCCAGAGAGCCCCAAAGAATATTTGGTACACTATAAATACTCATGAACGATCAATCCAACTGACTTTTCTTTTTATGAAAAATAAAGATGCTCTGACTAAAGTTCCTCTTTTGTTCTTTGGAATGAAAGATATTTCTCTTACTTCTTCCAAAGTTTTGACCACACAGAGTTAAAAGCACTGTCCAATAGTCATAGAGACTTGACTGATGGACAAAGATTCTGAAGCAGACACAATTTAGCAAAATCCAGTCTGAGAACTTTTTCAGTAAGTTCCTTTTAATGTTAGAAGGGTGAAAGAGATGGCAACAATTCCCACATTGGACACTCCTATAAGACAACTTTGGCAAGAATTTATTTCATGCCCAATATTCTTACAAATCATCCCCTTGATGATGACAGTGAAGGCAACCTTGCTTCCTGGCTCACAAGATTTGATTTCCTCTGTTATCTGGAGGCATCGTTGCAGACTTATAATTCTTTCATCTCACTTCTCTGAGTCCTAGAGCAATATCTGAAAGTACTATGAAAGGTAATTTTCTCCCCAGACTAAAAATCTAGTAAGTGGTAGAAGACTTAAGAATGGCATTCTAGTTCACTTCATAAATATTTAGAACAGTTTCTTCTTGTTTTTTAAAATGGGCTCATTGACAGGAAAAAAAATCAAAATATTGTATAGTTCTTGGTGGCCAATCTAATATTAAAGCTAACTGCCCCATTCTGTACTTAGAATGACCTCAATTTGTAACTAACTGGATTGCCTCCAGAGTCATCTATAATTTAATTATATTTATCCCAGCTCACCTAGAACTGAAAATGAAATGGTGATTTTGGTTTGTGAGGCCAGAATCAACAGCCATTAAGAGAATGAAGAGATTTTTAAATCCAAGAAAAAACCAAGTACCTAAAATATGCCTTGCATCAGCTTCTATATACTCAGAGAGTGCGGGGATGGTGAAATTTTTATCATGAGGCTGTATATAGCTTTTATGCCTGGAAAGAAATGGATTAAGGCAAAAACAGATTGTTGATCAGAATAAGAGCTAAAGGTTCAGATTTCAGAGTATTTTGAACTTGTGTGGCACATTTAGAGAGGCAGACAGATCCTAAGGAAGGACAGAAATAGAGGAAAGCTATAGATGAGAAGCAAATCCTGTGTAAGCCAAGTGTATGGGTTTCTCTAACCATGTCATTGGCATCATGTAAATGCCAGACATCATTTTATATACAGCTTAGATGTAGCAGATGTTGGCATTTAAGTATAGTTTGCTATGAGAGAAAATTGTCCTTGAATGGAAAAGGAAGTTTACTGGCAGAGAAAAATAATTTTCTCAGTTAACGTTATAACCTCAATAATAGAATTGTTTTCAACCAGAGGTTGTGGGGTGGGAAAGGAGGAGAGATATAATGATACCTCAATTCCAATCTAAAAAAGAGAGAAAATCAGCTTCAGTTTAAATTGTGATGTGTGGGTTGTATACATAGAACCTTCTCCTCCCTCTCTTCTCAAACCTTAAGGCTTCATGTTAAATGGAACAAATCACATCCTTCGTGGTTCTGCTCTGTTTGGTACAGCTGCTTGCTGCAGGTGGTGCCCTAAAAATATATTGTTTGTTTATTTTGCAATATAGCAGTCTGCAGAGTGGTACCTAAAAGTGCAACTGCTCCCTTCTCTTTCTATTGGTGAACCAAATGATGAAAGACTAAGACCCCTGCCAAACCTAGCGTGAAAAGGCCCAAATAACAGGCACAGGTAGTGCTTGAGGCTCAGCTTCTGATAAGTTCCATTTTCTTTGGATTCATGAAGCAAAGCTGATGGGCAGACTATTTGTCATCAGAGCTTCCAACTGGGTGTCAGTGAAGCAAAGCCAGGCAAGAAACCGCCTTTCTTGAGAGAATTATTGTTCTTCTCTGGAGATTAACATCTGTAAGCATATGGGATATAAAAGAAAAAATCTATTATGCAACACACACACACACACACACACACACACACACAAAGCAAAGATTAATCTCAGGTAAACGTTCTTGCAGATATATTTAATAGTGCTTTCAGTGATTCTTAATTTATAACTTAAAGGATCAAATAATTTTTCCAGACACACGCTCATGGCACTCAGATTTAATCTCACTTATGGAGTTGTTGAACACATCACAATAATTTGTATGTGAAGATTTCTATAAACTATGTTTAAAATAATGCTATACAAAATCAAATTTTATTAATATTATTCTATACTTTTCTCATTGAATGAATCTTTTAAAAACACTCTTCAAAATTCCAATGTTTATATGAACTAATCTGTACAGAGGGAAGAGTGATGATAATGAGTCATGCCAATCAACCTTTGGCAAGGCATTGTTTACCATAAAAATGTTACCTAAAATCAACAAGATTCTGGAGAATAGGTTTTATAATCGAATGGATGAGTAACAACAGTGATTTTCTAGAAACATTTGGAAAAATATTGGCTTCTAGCAATCAAGTAACTAACATTTCTCTAAAATTTAGTTACATAGTAATGCATTTGGATTATTTTGGGGTTTGTGCAAAAATAATCTTGGTTTTTGCCATTACTTTCAAATGGCAAAACTGCGATTACTTTTGCACCAACCTACATGGGAGGAGATAGAAAACAGAGTGAAGATGACAGCATGATTCCAGTCTTCAGAAATGGGGATGATGATATTTATCCTGACAGTGATGGAGAGGAGGACAGAAAGGGGAAGACTCGAGACGGGGAGCAGTACGCTCAATGTCAGGCTTGTCAGGCAGAGGGAAACAGATAAATCGAAGATGGTGAGGTGGATAGAAAAAGTTGAAAAATAAATGTAATGCCAGTTTAAATGTGAGAAATGGAGGTGGAGAGAATGATTAGATTCTGAAAGAATGTGGGGAATCTTTTAATGAAAGAGGAGAATTTAAGAAGTCAGAAAGAGGGAAGAAGAAAAACATATGTAAGCTAGCTTCCTTTTAAGAATAGTAATATGTATTTACTGACTGCAGACTAGGCTATACCTGGTCAGAGCTCCAGATATGCCAGCCTTAGTAGAGGTCCCTACCCTGAATGTTCTCCTACCTATAATACTCCTTCCCCAAATATCCACATGGTCCAGTCCTCACTGCAGTCAGATTTTAGCTCTAAAGTCACCTACCCAGAATGGCCTTTTCTGGCCATTCTCTGATGGCTCTTTTTTACCTTATCCTATTTTATTCATCAGCAGAGCAGCTACCCTACTGAACATACTATAGATATTCATTTGCCTCTCCTCACAAGAATTTAAGTTGCCTGACAGCAAAGACTTTGACTCACCCCTGTATGTACAGTGCTTCATACCAATGCAGGGCAGAGGCACTCAGTGAATATCTGTTGAGTGACTGAATGAATGTAAACCTGTCTCTAACTCCAAGCAGTTGAACAGTATGGAAGAATACAATGCCATTGGTTATCCCAAATCCAGACTCTAATGAAGTTTCTGCCTGTATTCCAAGACAGCAACTATGATCCATTACTCCATATACTATCCTGGTGATAAGTTGTCATGTGCACCCTATTATATTGCCACAATATATTGCCCAGAAGAAAAATCCATACTACTGCTGGGATGTGGGTCTTCTGAATCAGTCCGGATAAATGATCACAGCAACTTTTAAGCTTTTAAGGCCACAAGTTTGAACCAAAGAAAATGTGAGTATGACATGGCTATGTCACATCAATTCAGATCCCAGTCACAATTAAAGGACAATAAAGATGTGGCCAAACACATTTTGTCATCTATTTTGGTGACTTCTTTACTATATTTTTATTATCAAGCTTCCTTTGACAACCTGCCTCTAATTTTTAAATTGTAAGCAACACAGACGTTTCTGTTTGCAAAAAAAGACATTGCTGAAAGAAATACGTGAACAATTATTGAATCACTGACATGGAAGTTTTCTGTACCTCACAGTATAATTGCAGGAAAAATTGTTTTTATGCTAACATATGGTATGGTAGCACTAAATCAACCTAAACATGGCATTAAACTAAGAAGACGGCATGAAATTAGAATGTGTATGAGTTGAAAAACTAAGACATTAAAAAATAAAATAGAACCTACTATTATTCTCTGATGAAGAAATCAATTAAGTTATGGAACAGGGGGTAGGGAAAGTAAAGATGAATTGCTAGAAGACACTAGTTCATGAGAGGAAAAAGGAATAGTCTCTATTTATAACGCTGTTGATGATAAGCTAATCAAACTTAAGAGGTAGAGCTATTGGAAATCAATAAAGGAGAATAGAATAACTCATAAATTTCAGGATATAAGAGGAGATAAAGAAACTCAAAATATCCTTGGAGACAGGACACTCTACTTCAGTCCATGACTCGAGAGCCATATTTGCAATTAGCACTAACCAAAATAATCACGTGACAAATAACTGCCTCCTTGAGTATAATAAAGTGTAATATTATGAATTAAGTTAGAAGATTACACGTAGTAAACATATGTGTATAAAAAGTTATGGCCTTGACTCTCAGGGCCACTGCTTGATAGGAGTTTAACAAAATGAACGGCAGTCGGGACAGGTGTCAGAGAGAAACAAATGGCAGTCAGGACAGAAGCAGCCACAATGCCATGAGGAGAGCAAAAGGCAAGAGAATAATAAGAACTAGGAATCAGATATCTTGTTATATAGAAGAATGTGTGGTTTGGGAACAGTAGAGTTTTCGATCCTATTTATAAGATTGGTAAAAGCAAAAGGTAGAGAAGGAATGTCACCAATGGCTCCTTTTTTTACTGTGTAAAAATTATTTAGCTTAAATGTGTTTGCCCATATTTTAAATTCTTTTTCCCTCAAGTATAACATACTGAACAATAAATTATCCCTCATCTTATAGCTGTCATCTTTACATCCTTCCTTTGAGAATTCCTTGCTCTTATTTGAAAACACTAACATATCCTACTATTATTGTCCTATCACCATGTTTAGAAGTTCTCATGAAGAGGAAATTGCCATCCGAGATACATTTCTAAGAAATTTGTATCATAATAATTGATCACGACTGGAAAAACATCCTAAAAGACAATAATATTATATACAATATTGTGAAGAAGGATGCTGACCTTTATTCAAGGCCAAAAACTTGTAATGTTTTTCAAAAAATACTGTATTTTAATATATCTTCATATACTTTACTTATTTCTGAAATAACTTATAATTTAATATACTTCACTTACTTCTTCCCGAAAGAATTTTGTGATTATAAAATCAAATATAAAAATGGGATCATACATTGTTTATTGCACAACACTGTATGCAAACAATTTCAACTTTCAAATCTCACATTACTAAGAAAACACAATTATTGGTGATTTTTTTTGCAACATATAATCCTTACTACTATCTTAAATGTGTTGGCATTTTTATTCCCTGATGTTTCCAAACATTTCCTTAGAATGTGATATGCTTAGAAGTTAAGCAAGTGCTTCAAACAGTACACACAGAAAAATATATTGCATCCTGATAATAATGGTTGATATGGTATAAAATTTGCTCCTGTGTAGGGTAGTGGTGAACTACACTAAATATTATTACACTAGCTTTAAGAATCACAGTTCTATCTGGGGAGTAAGTAAATTTAGTAGGATTTAGTTTATTTTTGTATGTCACTGTGAGTTGGCTTGAAAAGGTAATAGTATTCTCAACGAGCAGTGGGAGAAACTGAGCTAAAGAGAAAATAAACAACATTACCTTTATTGTTTTCAAGGCAATTTCTTAAACATTATCTCATTTAGTTCATAATTACAAAACAGCTTATTATACAACTGGGTATAAGATTTAAGGATTGTTACTCCCAGACTGTGAATATTTTACCTTATATTTCTAAATTTGCATATAGGGAATACCTGAGAATATTAAAAGCAAAAAAAAATCTTAAACGTAATCTGACTTTAGAGGCTGTTTAAGTTCTTGCACTTTGCTCACAGAACCACTCACCAATTTACAAGTGCACTTTTCAGTAATAAAATGAAATAAAATTTAGAACATGATAGTTGTTTAGTGTTGATTTTAACCAAAACTTGATTGACATTACAATCAAGGTGTTACACTCTGAAGAGGATAATATTCAAATGAATTTATTATTATTTAGAGGAATAGGGAATAGAATGGAAAGTTAAACTTGTGCCCACTTCAGAAGTAACAACAACTTACTTCTTACTATTCAGTAATAATAATATTTCTTACTATTCAGGGATAGATCCAGTCAAGCCTCTGAAATTAGTTTGTAGGACTTTGCTTATTTATACATGCTTTGCAACTCCGAACTGTGCCAAGAAATGTCCTTTCCCTATTCTACTTACCACCTTCATTCTCCTATTTCAGTAACATTGCCATAGGGAAAACTCTCTATTTACATTGGTATTTGGTTCTTCTTCCCATATTTTTGTGACTATTTGTATAAACTATTCTGAGGTTACAGAAAAAAAACCACATTTATTTTGTTTACTGGATTACTGTCTTTTGACAACCAGGTTTGTGTTTCTGAGTACACAGGAGAACTAGAGTTGGAGCAGTAGGCATAATAATTGAAGCCATGTAACAAAGCTGTTGAACCACCATGGGAACTGGGAAAGAAGCCCAGGGCTAGTCATTCTGTCTATTTTCTATTGCAGGCACAAGACAGTTTTGTCCTAAGAAGAAAACTGTTGTAGAGTCTTTTATACTGGACTAGGAAGAATCTGAAGACTTAGTTTTCAATTCCAGACCTACACCAACTCACAATTTACTGAGAAGTATAGTACACACAGTATAGATACACAGATTCATTATTTGATAAAAGGCTAGTTATGTGAAAGGCTTGACTCTGCAGTCTCGGAAAGGAGATGACTCTCAGTGCCCAAAAAGGAGTCGATGGAGCAATCAGAGCAGTGATGCCTTTCTGGTATTAGAGAATCATCTTTCCTCACTAGACACCAGGTGTTTCTGAGCAATTTAGGACGTAGAAGAATCAGTAGTGAAGAGAAAGGGAAAGTACTAATATATCTGATGAAAAATTTGAAAAGTGTATTATGTAGTCCCTACATCAAGCCTAAGGAAAGCAACCTTCCATGAGCAGATCATATCATGGTAATCCTTTAAACAACTGAGTAGGAAATTCCTATTCTTAGCCAGTATAGAGAACTACTGACTTACGGTACTGCCCCCTTCTGCTCCCATATATTTGGAAAGAATTAAACACTTGAAAACAAGTGTTTTACATTTGGAATTGTACATTTGGAATTGATGCTTGATATTTTTAAACATTATTCAAATGCCTACCTTGTTGAAGATCAGCTGACCATTATATGTGGATTTATTTCTGGACTCTATTCTATTCCTTTGGTATGTATGTTTGTCTTTATGCCAATACCATACTGTTTCAATTACTGCAGCTTTTTTAATATTTTGAAATCAGGAAGTGTGATACTTCTAGCTTTGTTCTTTCACAAGACTGTTTTGATTATTCTGGGGTTTTGTGGTTCCATATGAATTATAGGATATTTTTCTATTTCTATAGAAATGATATTCAGATTTTTAATAGACATTGTATTGAATCTGTAGATTTCTTTGGGTAGTATGGACTAGAATAATTGGCTGCAAAAGGTCTGTTTATTTTGGCACATTATCAATACTAATAGATGTTAAAGGGACCTACTACATTATTCTTTTAAATAAATCCAATGAAATTTGAATACCACTGTGATTTGAAATTCACCTTCTTTTATTTAAAGATACATGTACACATTCTTGTTTAAAGATCATACATTTTATGTAATTTCTTCTCTTTTTGAACTCCACTGCTTCCATAGAATATTGTGCTAATGTTTTTTAACTGAAATTTTTATATTGATCATTCTGTCATACTTCTCTGCAGAAAATATGTATGTATATATATATAAATTTGTATATATGTCAAATTAAATATGTATAAACTTAAATTTGATTTTTCCCATGTCCATAAGGCATTGTGTTGAAAATGTATTCTTATTTATCAACACAATTGTTTTATAAAATTGATCAAAACAACATTGTTTATTATAAATATTGATTAAAACTACTAGGTGTAAAATAAAATTTTATTTGATATGAATTTCTTTCTTTTTTTTCTTTTTTGACAGATCTTGCTCCCAGGCTGGATGAAAGGTCTCACTCCTCCTGGGTTCAAGCAATTCTCCTGCCTCAGCCTCCCGAGTAGCTGGGATTACATGCATCTGCCACCACGTCCAGCTAATTTTTGTACTTTTAGTAGAGATGGTGTTTCAGCATGTTGGCCAGGCTGCTTTCAAACTCCTGACCTCAAGTGATCCACCCTCCTCGGCCTCCCAAAGTGCTGGGATTATAGGCAGGCGTGAGCCACCAAGCATTAGCACTAGAATGAGACGGAATTAAGGACGATTCAATTTCTGTGTTTTTTTCTCCTTAAGGTTTAAGGGTTGAAAAATATTGTTCTCTAAATAGAGAATCATTGAAGGCTTTTCATTATAATGATGCCACTCAACTCCAGCAACTTTTTGCATGCCACAATTTATATAATTATCTATAACAAAATTTATTTCAAATAGTCTACCAACTGACAAATCTATTAGGTCTTCCTTCAGTTTTAATGAAAGCGAAGAATTGAAAATTGCCCAATTTGCAACAGTAGTTTCTGGGAAGTATACCAAAAATACTACCAAGACATAACAAACAATTATTAATTATATTCCTACTTCTTTCTCCTATAGTCACCTAGTTCAAACTGGTGTATACCATAACAGTTTGGGAAATACTGAAATGTTATTTAATTTCAATATATGTTTTTTGACATAATATTTTCTATCCATTTAAGAAGTCATGTGTTTTGGGTATATTTTTTGTCAAATTGTCAAGTTGCAGATCTGGCTAATTTAGTTTTTGAAAAATGGCAAAATATGTAACTTTTTTTT
>NW_026652277.1:142054912-142375923 GCF_009828535.3 Hylobates moloch | reverse complement strand
GGGTTCAAGCAATTCTCCTGCCTCAGCCTCCCGAGTAGCTGGGATTACATGCATCTGCCACCACGTCCAGCTAATTTTTGTACTTTTAGTAGAGATGGTGTTTCAGCATGTTGGCCAGGCTGCTTTCAAACTCCTGACCTCAAGTGATCCACCCTCCTCGGCCTCCCAAAGTGCTGGGATTATAGGCAGGCGTGAGCCACCAAGCATTAGCACTAGAATGAGACGGAATTAAGGACGATTCAATTTCTATGTTTTTTTCTCCTTAAGGTTTAAGGGTTGAAAAATATTGTTCTCTAAATAGAGAAGCATTGAAGGCTTTTCATTATAATGATGCCACTCAACTCCAGCAACTTTTTACATGCCACAATTTATATAATTATCTATAACAAAATTTATTTCAAATAGTCTACCAACTGACAAATCTATTAGGTCTTCCTTCAGTTTTAATGAAAGCGAAGAATTGAAAATTGCCCAATTTGCAACAGTAGTTTCTGGGAAGTATACCAAAAATACTACCAAGACATAACAAACAATTATTAATTATATTCCTACTTCTTTCTCCTATAGTCACCTAGTTCAAACTGGTGTATACCATAACAGTTTGGGAAATACTGAAATGTTATTTAATTTCAATATATGTTTTTTGACATAATATTTTCTATCCATTTAAGAAGTCATGTGTTTTGGGTATATTTTTTGTCAAATTGTCAAGTTGCAGATCTGGCTAATTTAGTTTTTGAAAAATGGCAAAATATGTAACTTTTTTTTTTTTTTTGAGACGGAGTCTTGCTCTGTAGCCCAGGTTGGAGTGCAGTGGTATGATCTCGGCTCAATGCAACCTCCACCTCCCAGTTTCAAGTGATTCTCCTGCCTTAGCCTCCTGAGTAGCTGGGATTACAGGTGTGCACCACCACGCCTGGCTATTTTTTTTTTTTCTTTTTTTGTATTTTTAGTAGAGATTGGTTTCACCATGTTGATCAGGCTGGTCTCAAACTCCTGACCTCGTGATCCACTGGCCTCGGCCTCCCAAAGTGCTGGAATTATAGGCGTGAGCCACCGCGCCTGGCCAAAATCTATAACTTTTAAATGAAGAAATCATTTTCTACTGTGAATCAATTCAAATCAAACTATTTTTTCCTTTAAAAGTCTGTTTAAATTTTTTAATTCAAATAAATGTAACAAAGGATATTCCCATGGCCATGGCAACCACAGCACTTCTGACTGCAGAGTAGCTAGGTTTCAGCTCATGCCATTGCCTACTCATCCCTTCTAAACTACACAAGTTCACAACTTAGATTTAACATGTAAACATGAATGGTAATATCCTAGGTATTCTGACATGGAAGTCAGAATTAAAATCTTAATAATAAAATCTTTGTGAATGTTTCTAGATTAAAAGAGGCATCGAACTGCAACATGCACAATAAGGCCACTCTCATGCATACAACATACACATCAGCTACATCCAAAGAAACACCCAGGTGCCATTCCCACCGCAACCTCAAGTCCACGTGGATAAAGAGTTTCAAAGTTTGGAAAATTTCTTCACTAACGGTATCCTCAGTAAGTCTTAGCCACACAAATGGCAAACATAAATTATTAACAACATAACTAAACACATCTGTGACTTTATTGACCCCAATGTATGTATTTTATCTACATTTTTTTCCTCAATCTGTTGAAAAATAATTTTTACCATTTCATGCACTCTACAAAATAGAGTTTTCTGAATAGGGAATAGATATAACTCAAGGAGAAACTGACGTTAAACTATTTTTAGCTATGAACCAGGTACCAGGTATTAGAAACTTTTCTAACTCATCCGTGGCTTCCTTGCTCATTTGTACACTGTTTCTAAGCCAACACTAATGGCTGTGGGAAAACAGAAAGCTTACATATATATATATATATATATATGTTTCTCTTAAATTGTTTTAAAAATTATTAAAACACACTCCCTTTTCATTGTTTTTATCACAGGAAGTAAAGTAGGATATGTGCATAATAAATGTGAGGCACATCCCTTTTCATTCCCCTCACCTGTGGCAGACATAGCTAATCAATCATGGCATCCTTTGCTGCTCAAGAACCCTGAATTTTTAGACTCCGGGAATCCATTATCCATCAGCTGCTGCTGGCATTCAGGTTGAAGACTATTTCCCAACCTTGGTATGAGAGCATGTTCATTGTCCCTATTTATTAGCTAAAATATCTTAGGAAGAGCTTTTAACCTATTCTGCTGCCCTCAGAGGACTGTTACACAATCAAAAGATTTAATTCATGTGAACATATTTTATAATCCATGCTGTTCCAATCACACATTGTTTGAAGGGATCCGATTAATTTTTTTGTAATGTGAACAATAATATCTCCCCAATTGATCTCCTCCTTGGCTCTCCCCACATACATTTATTTTATCTATTTTGAAAATGTGGATTTTTTTAGTTTTTGGTTTTATTAAAACTGTGCACACCTGTATTCCTTTTGAATGTGCTATCTGATGCTAACTAGAAGAAAAGATGGCTGGAGAAGGAGAAAGCTCAAAATATCACACCTGGCTCATCATTATGGTGTTCTGGCAGTTTTTTCTGCACTGCTGGAAGCTGTGTGATTAATAGCCCCTCGTCCCAATTATATGGATATTATACTTGTCTTCCTTTGGCTGTAGATTGGAGATATCTTATGTATGTGTGATGCAAATGTGGGCTTTGTGAATGCTAATTTCAAAATCAGCCAGGAGTTGATTGGCAGAAAACCGAACAACAGGGTGACCGGCTTGCCAGGGTTCAGGAATCCGTGAAAGAAAGGCTGAATGAGGGTGGAGAAAAAGAGCTGGAGAGATTTGGAGTCAATCAAGAGCAGTGGCTGAGAAAGCAGCAGTTTATGAAAGCAGATCTAAGCCAGATATCCTGGAAGGGAGGGCAGTTTCAAAGACTTGGATGAAAACAGTGAGAAGAGTGAGAGTTCAGCTGACTTTACGAAACTACATGGAGCTAAGAAGCCAAGATTATGCCTTAAACTGCATAAGCCATATTCTTTGTCTACCACATCCCCCAAATGTGCCTGTTTGCACCTGGTTTGTGCTCTGGGGAACCTTGCTGTATATTTGACTGTGACATCCTCAAGGTCAGAGGTCCTGACACCTTTGCTTCTCTAGATGCCAGAAGGAGACAAGCACTCAGGAAGTTTCCACTAGACTGATTTAATGGAACATTTGATTGTCAAGGAGATGATCTGGGTAACACAAAAGGGGAGAGTCAGAGATTTAAGACACTATTTCATCAATTAATCATTACATCGGTGATCAGAATGAAGATAGGAAATTTTGTTTGCAGAGCAAGTTGTTAAAGATAAGCCTTTTTGGTTTGCATTATAAAACTCGAGTTCAAATTTGCTAAGTTTTCTGTATAGCAGACGCATTTAACCCAAGCCTGGCTAGATAATAGCAAGCTCAAAAGTAGAAAATGTGTTGAAACTTCTCCAAGTAATGCCTTGGCTGTGCAGTTGCTAACTCCGGTGTTCCACAGTCAACATTGCAAAAGTAGTGCACCCCTAGAAAGAACAGGTGGAAAAGGTAGAGGTGAAGATGTCACATCCTAGGATGGTTTACTCAAACTATTCCTTCACTCCACTGAGGGGAATGCAGACAGGAGAAACAAGAGCCAGTAGAATGAAATATTGGTCACATCTGTTCTTAGGGATAACCCATCCATCTTCTTTGCACTCTAGCCACCTTGCTGTTACAAATGGTTTTTACTTAAGGAAAATTATTTTTTCTTTGGGTATGTATGTCAACTTCAACATATGCTGCCATGTCCAAATGTATTTTTTTAGCACATTCCCTATGTGTCAGCATTTTATGTAGCATTTAATAAATCTGTGAATCTAGTTTACACACACATACACACATAAACTAATTCAAATAACTCTATAAATAGTCATATACGAATATCCATGCACATAAACTGTATCTTCACTTCATCCTTAAAACATAGGTAGAAATTTTCCAAAATTTTGTGGGTACAGTAAAGATAGACAGTTCTACAGAAGGAATATTTTGTTTAAAACTTCCTTTTAATACATATATAAAGATACTTTATCTGACCTCAAATCACAGAAATATTTCACTTTTCTCATGTGATAATGATTACTTGATTTAAATGGATTTTAAAGAATGAAATGGCTACTTCCATCCTATCAAATCTAATTTATTTTTACTTCAGGATAAGCAAAATAAGCACTTTTAGATTTAAAACTATTACAGAAGAGCTTGTTAATTGGAAGGAGTGTCTATGGTTGAACATATTCAAGGGATATTACTTAGTGTTTTAGCAAAGAACATAATTCAAATGTTCTGGACATCATTTATGCTGATTTCCAGATAAACAGCCCTTCCTCTTTCCTGTCCATTCTGTGATTGGGTGGGACGGTGTGACCAATTCTGCACAATAAACTGTGAACAATGAGCCTTCCTCCTAAGCAGAAGCACGTGTGTGCCTATGTAGACCCTCCACAGCTATTATTGCTCTCTGGCACAGCAACCCATGATGATGGAGATACTGGCTACTCAACTAGCCTTGTTTCCTTACTGACAGTGATCAGTGGAGCCTCCTGCTGACACACAAGAAGAAACCTTTATGCCTTTTATTTACAGAGAATTTGGAAGTGTTTACTAACATAGCATACTTAGCTTCCTTAGTCTATCACAACACACACACACACACACACACACACACACTCCATTAAAAATATAACAAGGATATATTAGTTGTATCATCTAACACCCACACACTCATAGTTTTTTTTTAATTCCAGAAGAATTTTATGTTTCTCTGAATTGTATGCCACTCTACCCAGAAACTATTATTTATTGTTATCCAAGAACTGTGAGTCAATATCATTTCCAAAATAATTAACTAAAGAGGTAAAAAGCAGATTCTACTTGCATCATTTGTTGCTAACAATTTTAATACTATGCACATCAATTGCACATCTGCATAGAATCTAAGAAAAATATATGCAGTTCTGCATTTAAGATCTGTAATGAATAAGTGGATTCATGTGTCATAAAGGTGCTTTAATTTTATAAATCTCATGCTATTATGCAGTTGGCCTTCTTGAGAAAGAGGTGTTTTGATTTATCTCTTTGTCATAGTAATACAATGTTAAATCATGTATTTTATATAAAATAGGCATATGTTGTACACATATGTTATTTGTAAGTCCTACTGCCTCCTGGTAGAAGGAGGGTTTTCTTATTGTCACAGTACTATGAAAAATGGGGGCATGAATGTCTTAGAAGTAGAATCTATAGAAAATGTGATTTTTTTCTGGAAAAGAAGTGGGAGATTAAAGGTGATGGATGGTGCCTGGGAGAAATCTAGGAAGGAAGAAGGAGATAGGGCAAATGAAAAAGAGAAATCCCAGGGCTAGCAGCACAGCCAAAAGAAGCACTAAAAGAGAAAACAATTATTGAAATCTTATAATTTTGAGTATTGTAGAACGTCATGAAAAAAATCTCTGATCATCCCTTCAGAATCCTTGGAAAAGTCTACCAAAAGTCAAGTAATCACATCTTGACTGATTGGATTTCCTATGAAAAATGCTGATAATAACAAAGGGTATTTACTAATTGCTGAAGAAAATCAGCACACTAAGTCCAGAGGATGGTTTGGTTTAACCTGACAATTTCCTGTTAAAAGTCGCATTAATGAGGAAAAAGCAAAAAAGGCCACACTTTACCCACAGATTCCATTTGTGTGCACTGAGTTTGCAAAGAAATAAAACAACCCCAGAGGCACTAGAAGGAGCGGTTGGCTGTCAACACTTACTGCGAGGACAATCTGGAGGGAACTATGAGCCACTTCTATGTACTGGTACTCCAGCAAACACCCTGAGACCGTGATGTAGCGATGGTCTTCTGGGGCCCAGTCTGGGGCGGGTGTCACTGACGTCACCGTACATCCTGGTCCATTCTCCATCCACCAAGATCGGTGCATTGATATATTAAAAGTCAGGATAAGGTCTGTTTCCTGCAAGAAGGCAATTTATAAGGATGAGAATTACTTTATAAATGTTAGTCAGCTTACTTGGGACTGACTTGCTTTGACTTTCCCATTTGGAAATGTGGGTTTGTTTTGAGCCAGGAAACCAAGACATGAGTATGTGCCTCACTTGGATACTCAATTCAGAACTGACTTGTTGGTAATAATGGAGACACAATGGGAACACAGCTATCATTATCTAAAAGAATGAAGAATACCATGGCCCCAAGAAAGACAATCTTTTCTTTCCTAATACTAATTTCTTAAGAGGAATTAACAATTATATAAATTTTCATATAAAATATTTATAATATATTGGATGGTATCTTTAATTGACTTTTCTTCCATAATTTCAAGAATACTGGCAGAGAATTATGCTGGATTTAACAGACATCTGAGCCATCTTTGGCTCCTCTTTCTAATACAGTAACTATATTAGTTTGCTAGGGCTGCCATAACAACGTACCACAAATAGGGTGGCTTAAGAAGAAACTTATTTTCTCACAGTTCTAGAGGCCAAAATTCTAAGATCCTGGTGTAAGTAAGGTTCTTTCAAGGGGCTTTCTGTGAAGAAGAATCCATTGCATGCCTCTGATGGTGTGCTGGTAATATATGGCATTCTGTGGCTGTAGAAGCATCACCCTAATCTCTACCTTCATTTCACATGGCAATTTCCCCGGCTGCCAAGCTGTATCCAAATTCCCTTTTTTAAAATATGAGGACTCCAGTTGCATTGGCCTAGAGCCCACTCTAATGACCTCATTAAGTAGTTACATCTGAAATGATCCTATTTCCACATGAAGTCACATTCTGAGGTACTGGGTGTTAGGCCATAAACATGAGTTTAGGGGAGCGGGCACAATCCAAACGGTAACACCGAACTCTAATTTCTCTCTTTTTTATTTTATTTTTTGTTTCTCCAGAGGGTCAGTTCTAATTTTTCTCTTTTTTTAAATTTATTTACTTTTTCGGTATTTTCTCTTTTAACTTATGTTTGAGATTTCTAAAGATCATTTGAACCTATTGTCTGGATGACAAGTAAAATATTTTATTACTTCATACATTTATTTATATGCTTTCTATATTATTTATTACTTAGAAAATCAATTAACTACATATATTTTTAATAATTACATTTACCATAAAGCTATAGCCAAAAATAGCATTTCTTGTCCACAGTTCTTTCCATTTCATAGTACCCTATTGAAAGGCAACCACTTTCATTTTTTATAACTGTTTCTTTATTTACTTTTGTTTTGTAAATATCATGCTCATGTTGACATTATTTGTTTGTCATCTAAGTATTATCTCCTATTTATAGTATGAAACGTATGAAGTAACATTTTTAGAAATATTCCCTTTCTATTCCCCACCATTCTGTATAATTTTCTCTAAAATTTGGTTGTGTGAATATTACAAAATTTGCATTTCCCTGATGACATATGATGTTGAGACTATTTTCATATACTTATTTGCCATCTGTTTATCTTCTACAGTGAGAAGTCTGCTAAGATCTTTGGCCCATTTTTAAATTGGGTTGTTTGCTTTTTATCATTGAGTTTTAAGAGTTCTTTGCCTATTTTAGATTTAAAAAGATAAAAATTATTAAAATATAGATTAAAATACCATATATGGTAGTCTTTTATCATATATGTCTTTTACAATATTTTCTACCAGTCTATGGCTTGTCTTTTCATTCATTTGATAATACCTTTCAGAGAGAAGTTTTTAAATTTTAACTAAAGACAGCTTGTTAATGCTTTTTTTCATGGATCATGCCTTTGGTGTCGTATTTTAAAAGTCATTGCCAAATCCAAGTTCATCTAGATTTTCTCCTGTGTCATTTTCTAGGAGTTTTATAGTTTTGCATTTTACATTTAGGTCTTTGATCCATTTTGAGTTAATTTTTGTCAAGGACACAAGGCTTGTGTCTAGAATTTTTTTTCGCATGTGGATGTGCAATTATTCCAGCATGATTTATTGAAAGGACTATCTGTCTTCCCCTTTGTATTGCCTTTCCTCTTTTGCAAAAAACAGTTGACTGTATTTGTGTGGGTGGACTTCTAGGTTCTCTATTCTGTTCCATTGATCTATTTGTCTCTTCTTTTGCCAATACCACACTGTTTTGATTAATGTAACTTTATATTAACTCTTGAGGTTTGGTGTTATTGGTCCTCAAATTTTATCCTTTTCCTTCAATATAGTTTTGTCTATTCTGGGTCTTTAACCTGTCTATATATACTTTAGAATCGGTTTGCCAACATCCATAAAATTACTTGCTGGAACTTTGGGATTGTGATGAATCTATCGATCAGGCTGGGATTAACTGAAATCTTGAAAATCTTGAGTCTTTCCATCCATAAACATTGAATTTCTCACGATTATTTAATTATTTGATTCCTTTTAAAAGAATTTTGCAATTTTCCTCATACAGATCTTGTACATATTTTGCTAGATTTTGCTGTAGTTTGAATGTATCCCCCAAAATTGTGTGAAGGAAATATCCCCCAAAGCAATAGTGTTGGGAAGTGAAACCTAACGAGACATGATTAGGTCATGAGGACTCCATGGCTCACCAATGGACTAATGCTGCTATGACTGGGGTGAGTGGGGCTTCATTATCATGCAAGTGGGTTTGTTATAAAAGGGTGAACCTGGTTTTTCATTTCCTTTCTCGCACTCTCTGTGCCCTTCTACCTGGTGATGCCTTCTGCCATATTATAACACAACAAGAAGGACTTTGGTGGATGCCGGCCCCTTGATTTTAGACTACCCAGCCTCCAGAATTGTGAGAAAATAAATTTTTGTTTATTGTAAATTACCCAGTCTGGGGTATTTTGTCATAGGAGCCCAAAACAAACTAAGATAGAAAACTGGTACCGGAGGAGTTGAATGGTACTATAACGAATACCTGAAAATGTGGAAACGATTGAGAACTAGGTAATAAGTAGAGGCTGAAACAGTTTTGAAATGAACACTAGAAAAAGCTTGCATTTCTATAAATGGAGGATTACGGATGATTCCGGTGACAACTCAGAAGAAGGAGAGCTACAGGGAAAGTCTGAAACTTCATATAGATTACTTAAGTGGTTATGATAGGAATGCTGGTAGAAATATGGGCAGTACAGGCCATTCTGATGAGGTCTCAGATGGAGATGGGAAACATCTTATTGGAAATTGGAGTAAAGGCCATCCTTGTTATAAAGTGGCAGAGAACTTTGCTGAATTGTATCCATGCCCCAGGGCTTTATGGAAGACAGAATTTAAGAGTGATGAACCAGGTTATCTGGCAGAAGAAATTTCTAAGCAAAATATTACAGGAGTTGTGTGGCTTCTTTTAACTTCATACAGTAAAATCCAAGAAGAAATAAGTTATTTAAAGACAAAACTAGATTTAAATAAAAATGATTTAAAGGGAAACACACTTAGGGATTTAAAGGATTTTCAGCCTTGACCATCTGGTACAGAATAAAAGATCTTTTTTAGGAAAGAAATCCAAGGGTATGGCCAAGTACACATTTGATAAGGAGATCAGTATGGCTAGAAGAAAGACAGGTGTTATTCATCAAGATAATGGAAAATGATTCTGAAGGCATTTCTGTGATCTTTGAGGCTGTCCCTCTTATCATAGACCCAGAGCTGTAGGAGGGAAGAATGATTTTGGGAGAGAGGTCTAGGATGCCTTCCACAAGCTCCTTGACTAGGGCCACTTTGGGCCTCTGTTCCCTGTGTTTATAACTCTCTTCCCCACATTCAAAAGGCTCAGTCCTTGTCTCCCACAGCTGTGGTTTAAGCAGCCTCAAGTACAGCTCAAGCCACTGCTCCTGAGGGCTCAAGCTGTAAGCCTTGAGGCATTTATGTAGTGCTGACTCTGCAGACGTGCCAAGTTCATGAGCTATGGGGTTATGGCAGCATCCAGTAATCAAAGAATGTATTAGGCAGCCTGGGGCCCAGGCAGAAAGCTGCTTCAGGGGCAGAGTCACTAAGCAATGCTTAGTGGAACACAGGTAGTGAGGCTACTGCAGAGAGTCCTCACTAGGGCAAGGCCTGATGGAGCCACAGTAGTGGGGCCATCCCCAAGACCACAGAACTGCAGAGCTACCAGTCTGCAACATCCACCCGGAGAGCTGTAGTCATGACACCCTATCCTGTGAGAGCTGCTATACAGGCTGAGCCCAGCAAAGTATAGAGGTGGGGCTGCCTAAAGCCTTGGGGGCTTAACTCCTACCTCAGTGTACTAAAAAGGCGGGACATAGGGTCAAAACAGAGATTATTCTCCAGCTTTAAGATTTAATGTTGTTTGCCCTATTGGGTTTTGGACTTTATTGAGACAAGTCACCCCTCTTTTCTTACCTATTTCGCCCTTTTGGAATGGGGATGTCCACCTTATGTCTGTCCCACCATTGTAGTTTGGAAATAGATAACTTGTTTTGATTTCATAGGCTCAAGCTAGAGGGAATTTGCCTCAGGAAGAATTGTGCCTTGAGTCTCATCCATATCTGATTTAGATGAATCTGTCGACTTTGGAGTTTTGAGTTGGTGCTAGAACAAGTTAAGACATTGGTGTTATTGAAATCGAATGAATATATTTTGCATGTGAGATGAACATAGATTCTGGGGGGCCAGAAGTGCTATGGTTTGAATATGTCACCCCAAAAGCATGTGAATTTAATACCCAGTGCAACAGTGTTGGGAGGTGGGGCATAACAAGAGGTGGTTAGGCCATGAGTGCTCCACTGTCATGAATGAGCTAATGTTGCCACCATGGGAGTGGGTTTGCTACAGAAGGATGAGTTTGGCCTTCTTTTTGTTCTCTTTCCCCTCATATATCTCCCTTTCTTTTTGCCTTTCTGCCATATGATACCTTCTGCCATATTATGATGCAGCATAAATGCATAACTATAAATTATAAAATTATATATTACTCAGTCTGTAGTATTTTGTTACAGCAGCACAAAATAGTTGAAGACAAATTAATACCTACATATTTCCTTGTGTGTGTGTGTGTGTGGTAATATAAATGGTATTGTGTTTTAAACTTCAAATTCTGTTTACTGGTAGTACGAAGGAAACCAACTGGCTTTTGCATATTAACCTTGTATCCTGAAACTTTGCTGTAACTGCTTACTAGCTACAGGAGTATTTTGGGGGCCAATACTTGCAGATTTTCTACATAGACAATCATTTTATCTGTGAGCAAATATAGTTTTATCTCTTCCTTCCTAATCTGTGTAACTTTATTTCCTTCTCTTGTCTTGTGTTAGCTGCAACTTCCAGTAAAATATTAAGAGGTGTAGTGAGAGGGAATAACCCTGCTTTGTTCCTGATCTTAGTAGAAAAGCTTCTAGTTCTCACTGTTAGGATGTTAGCTATAGATTTTTTATAGGTACTCTTCATCCAGTTGAGGAAGTTTCTCTGTCTTAGTTTGCTGAGAGTTTTTTTGTTTGTTTTTATCATGAATGGATGCTGGATTTTGCCAAATGCTTTTTATACATCTACTGATGTGATGTACATCTATTGACATGATGTACATCTATAGATATTGTAATTTTTCTTCTTTAGTTTGTGGATGTGATGTATCACATGAATGTTGAACCAGCTTTGCATACCTGGGACAAATCACAGTTTGTTGTGGTGTACAATTTTTTTTATACATTCTCTGATTCAATTTGCTATACTGACTCTTATATGTTGAAAGTCTTTGCATCTGTGTTCCTGAGGGATATTGGACTACAGTTTTCTTTTTTTGTGTTGCCTTTGTCTGGTTTTGGTATTAGGGTGATGCTAGCATCATAGACTGTGTTACGAAGTTAGTGTCTCTGCTTCTATCTTCTGAAAAAGATGGTAGAGAATTGGTATAATGTTTTCTTTACATGTTTGGTAGAATCCACCAGTGAACCTATCTAGGTCTGGTGCTTTCTGCTTTAAAAAGAAGTTAATAATTGCTGATTCAATTTTTTAATAGATAAAAGCCTATTCAATTTGTCTACTTCTACAAGTTTTTTTAGACTGCATCTTTCAAAAATTGTTCCATTTTGTCTTTGTTGTTAAATTTGTAGATATAGAATTGTTAACAATATATCATTATTATCCTTTCTTGTCCATGTTATCTGTAGTTATATTCCCGCTTTCATTTATAATATTAGTAATTTTTAACTTCCCTCTTTTTTTCTTAGCCTAAAGGCCTAATGATTTATTAATCATTTCAAATAAGCAGTTTATAGTTTTGTTGGTTTTCACTACTGATTTCTTATTTTTAATTTTATTGATTTATTTTCTAATTTGTAGTAGGTCTTTCCTTCTGCTTACTTTGGATTTATTTTGCTCTTTTTTTTCTAGAGTGATAAATTGGAAGGTTAGCTTATTGATTTTAGATTGTTTTAATATGCATTCAATGCTATAAATTTCCCTCAAAGCAGTGCTTTCACTAATTCTACAAAATTTAAAAAGTGGTATTTTAATTTCCATTTAGTTCAAAATATTTTCAAATTTGTCTTGAGATTTACTCTTGACCCATGTGCTATTTAGAATGTGTTGTTTAATCTCCATGTATTTTGGGATTTTCCAGCTATCTTTTTTTTTTTATTTCTTCACATTTTGGGGCAGATTTTCATCATCTCTTTGTGGCATATCTATCACTAATTATTTTCAAACTGACCAATAGAACTGTAAGACTCATTCAATATTAATTTCTACATGGTCCAATACTTCAGGATCATTTAATGCCTTTTTTGTTTGTTTGTTCTTTTTCAGGTGAACTATGATTTGGAATCCTCCAGGCTTCGGCTTCTATCACACTCCATGAACTTGATGCACATAATTTAATGTAGGCCTTCACCCAATATCATCAGTTCTCTTGAATGTTGAACCCCCAGTTTCCTGGATCTGACCAACATGACCTTAATGTTCTATCAGCTCAACTAAACTTTAGAGAGATTTCTTCCTCAATATGGGCCTCTAACTTCCCTTTTCTTAGAGCATTTACTTTAGAAATTTTACAATTATCAATTTTTTCTCCCTATTTTTGAGATGTAAATTTTCTACAACTCAGGAATGTCTTTTTCAAGGACATGAGAGATATTCCTTTGAAATGTGATTGTGAAAAATGATAGCACCTCTATTTCAGTCTGTGTAGGAGAGTAGGAGCCTAACTCAGGTAAGTGACAATTAGCAAACTCAGATGGCCTAAACACATTCACCAACTTCCCCACTAATATACTCCCTACTGGTTCACATCAGCATTTAATAATCCTTCTGCTTTCTTTTCAGTGGAGCTGAATTCAGTCTCTCTACTGCAGTGGTCTTCTCTCCAATTGCAATTGTCTTGAATAAAGTGTTCTTTGCTTGTTTTACTTGGAGATGATGTCAGTTCAATATTGAAGTCTCTCTTCCCTACTGCAGTAGTTCAAATAAAATCCATCTTGCCATTCTTAACAAGTATTGGTATAATTACTCTTTAACATTTCTCATGTCTTTCTCTTAATTGGCTTCTTCTCTTGTTTTACAGAGCATGTTAGTCACTAGTTTCTTAAGTCTGATGAATGTGCTTTTATTACATTTTTATATTAATTGACTGATATTTTAGATGGACACATTTATACTGCTTGGTTAAATATGATTTTCTCTCAGAATCATGTGGAAATTTCTCTGTTATTTTCTAGTTTCTGTTTCTAGTTTCTGTTTTGCAGTTAAGAAGTCCAATATCATTTTGCTTCCCTACATTTTTAAAAAATGTAACCTGTTTCCATTCTTTCTTTCTTTTGGTATTTTGCATCTGTTTTTAAAAAAGCAATGATATATTTCCAAAACCATTGAAGAGTATAAAGGATATTATAATAACGTCATTATACCCACCACCCAGTTTCATTAATCCTTAGGCTATATTTGCTTGAAGTCTTTTTTTTTTTTTTTTTTTTTTGAGAGTCTCGCTCTGTCGCCCAGGCTGGAGTGCAGTGGCACAATCTTGGCTCACTAGACTCTCCACCTCCTGGGTTCATGTGAGCACGTCTGGCTAATTTTTCTATTTTTAGTAAAGACAGGGTTTCATTATGTTGGCCAGTCTGGTCTTGAACTCCTGACCTCAAGTGATCTGCCTGTCTCAGCCTCCCAAAGTGCTAGGATTACAGGTGTGAGCCACCACACCCAGACTGAAGTAATTTTTAATAGAATATTTTATACGATATAAATGATGCCTTCTCTGTACTTCTAAATATTACTTTCTTCACTTCTTCTTCAGGGATAATTACTATCATGATTTTAGAATTAGTGTTCACATGACTTTTTTTTTACAGTTTTCCTAAATATTTACATATCCATATCCATTAATAATATAAAATACACGGGGTATTTTTTAGGTTTTAATACATATATATACTCTACACCTTATTTTGATTTCCTTTAATATATTTGAGGTTTCTTGTTTTTTGTTTTGTTTTGTTTTGTTTTGTTTTTTTGAGATGGAGTCTTCCTCTGTCACCCAGACTGGAGTACAGTGGCATGATCTCAGCTCACTACAACTTCCGCCTCCCAACTTCAAGCGATGCTTCTGCCTCAGCCTCCCGAGTATCGTGGTTTACAGGCATGCACCACCACACCTGGCTAATTTTTGTATTTTTAGTAGAGATGACGTTTCACCATGTTAGCCAGGCTGGTCTCAAACTTCTGGCCTCAAGTGATCTACTCACCTGGGCTTCCCAAAGTGCTGGGATTACAGGCATGAGCCACTGCACCTAGCCTGAGGTTTCTTTATGTAGGAAATACATTCAGCTCCAAGTTCTGAAATTCTCTAAAGGAAGTAACTGGGTGTTTTTGTTGTTGTTGTTGCTGTTTTTCATTTAGCTTGTAGAGCATCTTTGGGCCTTTCAATATATGGGCCCTTTAATTACAGTCTAGAAAATATTATTGCATTATATCCTTAATTTTTCCCTCCCTTCCACTCTTTCTATTACTATAGGAAATTCTGTTGGTCAGACAGTTGACTTCCAGGACTGATCTCTCACCTTCTTATCTTTTCTTTCCCACTGTTTATATTGGTCATTTCTCTTTACTCTCTGAGATTTTCTTTATCAAGTCTTGCCAGTCTAGTAGTGAACTATTTAAAAATTTTTAACGTTTTGAACTTCTAAGAGCTAATTATTCTCTAGTTTTTTTTTTTTATATAGCTCTTCTTTTAATTGTGTCTTGGTTATAAGTTTTCTTAGTTCTCTGAATTATCAGTTTTAAAATTATATTTTCTACATTGCTTTTGCTTTATTCAAGTTACTCATCTTCACTAAATAAGTAAATATTAAAAACAATTATTGTCTATGTGTCATAAACAATATTCCTGCCCTTATGAATGTTTATTTTGGAATGGAGGAGATGGACAACAAATATATAAATATACCAAAATATCTGTACAGTGATTAATATAATAAGGAAAATAAATCTGAGTAAAGAAATAGAATGACCAAGAACTGGGTGAGGGTGAGGGAGTGGGTAACACTATTCTAGATATAATGGTAAGAAAAGATATCTCAGTATCTTACATTTGAACAGCAACCAGGGAATGAAGTGAAGGAGTGAACAGAGCAAAGATGAGAAAGAGCATTCCCAACATTGGGAACATCCAGTGAGGATGACTTAAAGATTTTCTATTATGTTTATTCTTATCTTTGACTTTCATGTTGGAGCCTTCCTTAAAAGTCTGGTGATCCCTGGTCATCTTTTCATATTAAATAGGAGGAGCTAAAACTTGATTGGTGCTTTGTTATACATTAGTGTGCTGGTCATTTGTTGTCTCTCACATAAGATGATGGGGCAGTGCCTTCCAAATGCTCTATCTATAGGAGTCTGTAGGATTTTGCTTTGGGTCCGCAAGTCTTCTTATGATTAGGTACCGGACCACAGCATTTTGGGGCTGAACTGGGAAGGAGCTGGTGGTCTTGCTACATAGTATGCAGTTTTTATTTTTTCAGTATGCAAATTTTAATTTAATCTTCTGTTTAGAAACTGCTGATGCTGACCTGTGCCTCAAGAGGCTTGCCTGTTTCCGGGAGAAGCATGATGTGGAGACTATTGGAAGAGGCTAAGGCAAGCTACCTGCTCCTTAAACAGATTGTTCAACCTATTCCAGTTTTCGGTCCTCTACCTCACACATTCCTTCCACTTCCAAATCCTGTTGTTAGAGGATGTTACCTGCCAAATTTGTACTTGGGAATCCTCCTCTGCATGTTCATAAGTTTTTGGGTTTTCCTTTCTGCTAACTCACTTGCCAATCCTCTATCTACTTTCAATCTTCTAAAAATTGCTGACACTTCTTGTTTCACTGTTAATTCTTTAACAACAATTTGTTGGTATTTTAGGATAAAATATAAGTAAGTGTATATCTTCAACCAGCTATCATTAAATGGAAAATTTCTGTTATTATTTTATACTTTCATCTATTTTCCTGTAGACATTTAAACAAGAAGTCTCTGTGCGTATGTGCACATATGCAATGTTTTAACTACAAAATATAAATTTCTTCATGTAAAACAGATAACATAAGGGTCTTCTTGAAGTCCCCTTTTAAATATAACAGGAATTCCTCAGTGTGATCTGTGCCATGTATATCAGCAGGTTACTTAATTCCTGTATGCTTTGTAATTTTCAGCTCAAAATTATGACTTTTGACACAAACCACAAGTCTCAATGTCACAAAATAAGGTAGAAAACCACAAACAAGCTGGGCACAGTGGCTCATGCCTTATAATCCCAGCACTTTGGGGGGCCAAGGCAGGCAGATCACGAGGTCAGGAGATCAAGACCATCCTGGCTAACATGGTGAAACCCCGTCTCTACTAAATATACAAAAAGTTAGCTGGGCATGGTGCCACATGCCTGTAGTCCCAGCTACTCTGAAGGCTGATGCAGGAGAATCGCTTGAACCCGGGAGGCAGAGGTTTCAGTAAGCCGAGATCGTGCCACTGCACTCCAGCCTGGGCGAGACTATGTCTCAAAAAAAAAAAAAAAAAAAAGAAAAGAAAACAAAAGAAAACCACAAACAAAATCCTTTACACTCTGGATGTATTCAGGATGTATTCATAGAAAACACATGAAAAAAGGACTCAGAATTGTTAAGATGATGAAAGTTTTAAATCTACAGAAAACTTTCATAATTATATGTTCACATCAGCATAGTGATAAAAAATCTTGGTGTTAATTTATTTATTCATCTCTCCTAGTAAATCTTCAAAAAGTTCAGATTAAAGGACCCCATTTTTGGTCATGTCATTTCTTCAAAATAACAAGGTCTGATGATGTGTTACATGAAAGCTGTTATTAGCACTAAAATTTGTTTCTGACAGGGCCTGTATGTATTCAGGTCAATGTAAGAAGCCTAATTGCTCAACAAATAATAAGCATTTGATTAAAAAAAAAAGTTGACAAGTAAATGAGAAAATGATACTAATGACATTTCAGAATTTCAATAAAAAGCTAAAATTTACTTTTCCAGCTTATGGTATTTGAAGAGCAAAGCACACACGCATGTAACTGTTATGATAGTAAGTAATGGGGGCTAGATTACAGAGATTTGAAGGTGGAGTGTGAGAGTTGCAATTTAAAAATATGAAATATTTTCTTAGATTTCTGGAGTTTTCTGTTACCTTCTTCTTTTAGAATAATATTAAAAATGGATAAGTTCTCATTTCTAGGCATTGTGGTTACTAAAAGGCTAGAAATGCACTTCTTATGAAATGGCAATAAGCCTAGAGTTATCAAGTTAGTTACACAAATATTAATAATTCCTAGGGGGTGGAGCCAAGATGGCCAAATAGGAACAGCTCTGGTCTACAGCCCCCAGCGTGGGCGACGCAGAAGAGGGGTGATTTCTGCATTTCCATCTGAGGTACTGGGTTCATCTCACTAGGGAGTGCCAAACAGTGGGTGCAGGACAGTCAGTGCAGCGCACCATGTGCGAGCCAAAGCAGGGCGAGGCATTGCCTCACTCGGGAAGCACAAGGGGTCAGGGAGTTCCATTTCCTAGTCAAAGAAAGGGGTAACAAACGGCACCTGGAAAATCGGGTCACTCCCACCCTAATACTGCGCTTTTCCAACAGGCTTGGAAAACGGCACACCAGGAGATTGTGTCCTGCACCTGGCTTGGAGGGTCCTACGCCCACGGAGTCTCGCTGATTGCTAGCACAGCAGTCTGAGATCAAACTGCAAGGCTGCAGCAAGGCTGGGGGAGGGGCACCCACCTTGCTTAGGTAAACAGGCTTGCATAGGTAAACAAAGCAGCCAGGAAGCTCGAAATGGGTGGAGCCCACCACAGCTCAAGGAGGCCTGCCTGCCTCTGTAGGCTCCACCTCTGGGGGCAGGGCACAGACAAACAAAAAGCAGGAAACTCTGTAGACTTAAATGTCCCTGTCTGACAGCTTTGAAGAGAGTAGTGGTTCTCCCAGCACACAGCTGGAGATCTGAGAATGGACAGACTGCCTGCTAAAGTGGGTCCCTGACCCCCGAGCAGCCTAACTGGGAGGCATCCCCCAGTAGGGACAGACTGACACCTCACTCGGCCAGGTACTCCTCTGAGACAAAACTACCAGAGGAACGATCAGACAGCTGAATTTGTCGTCTCACGAAAATCCGCTGTTCTGCAGCCACCGCTGCTGACACCCAGCAAAACAGGGTCTGGAGTGGACCTCTAGCAAACTCCAACAGACCTGCAGCTGAGGGTCCTGTCTGATAGAAGAAAAACTAACAAACAGAAAGGACACCCACACCAAAAACCCATCTGTACATCACCATCATCAAAGGCCAAAAGTAGAAAAACCTATAAAGATGGGGAGAAAACAGAGCAGAAAAACTGGAAACTCTAAAAAGCAGAGCACCTCTCCTCCTCCAAAGGAACGCAGTTCCTCACCAGGAACAGAACAAAGCTGGACGGAGAATGACTTTGACGAGTTGAGAGAAGAAGGCTTCAGAAGATCAGACTACTCCGAGCTATGGGAGGAAATTCAAACCAATGGCAAAGAAGTTAACAACTTTGAAAAAAAAATAGATGAATGTATAACTAAGATAACCAATGCAGAAAAGGGCTTAAAGGAGCTGATGGAGCTGAAAGCCAAGTTTCGAGAACTACGTGAAGATTGCAGAAGCCTCGGTAGCCGATGCGATCAACTGGAAGAAAGGGTATCAGCGATGGAAGATGAATTGATTGAAATGAAGCGAGAAGGGAAGTTTAGAGAAAAAAGAATAAAAAGAAACGAACAAGGCCTCCAAGAAATATGGGACTATGTGAAAAGACCAAACCTACGTCTGATTGGTGTACCTGAAACTGACGGGGAGAATGGAACCAAGTTGGAAAACACTCTGCAAGATATTATCCAGGAGAACTTCCCCAATCTAGCAAGGCATGACAACATTCAGATTCAGGAAATACAGAGAATGCCACAAAGATACTCCTCGAGAAGAGCAACTCCAAGACACATAATTGTCAGATTCACCAAAGTTGAAATGAAGGAAAAAATGTTAAGGGCAGCCAGAGAGAAAGGTCGGGTTACCCACAAAGGGAAGCCCATCAGACTAACAGCTGATCTCTTGGCAGAAACTCTACAAGCCAGAAGAGAGTGGGGGCTGATATTCAACATTCTTAAAGAAAAGAATTTTCAACCCAGAATTTCATATCCAGCCAAACTAAGCTTCATAAGTGAAGGAGAAATAAAATACTTTACAGACAAGCAAATGCTGAGTGATTTTGTCACCACCAGGCCTGCCCTAAAAGAGCTCCTGAAGGAAGCACTAAACATGGAAAGGAAGAACTGGTACCAGCCACTGCAAAAAACATGCCAAATTGTAAAGACCATCGAGGCTAGGAAGAAACTGCATCAACTAACAAGCAAAATAACCAACTAACATCCTAATGACAGGATCAAATTCACACATAACAATATTAACTTTAAATGTAAATGGGCTAAATGCTCCAATTAAAAGACACAGACTGGCAAATTGGATAAGGAGTCAAGACCCATCAGAGTGCTGTATTCAGGAAACCCGTCTCACGTGCAGAGACACACATAGACTCAAAATAAAGGGATGGAGGAAGATCTACCAAGCAAATGGAAAACAAAAAAAGGCAGGGGTTGCAATCCTAGTCTCTGATAAAATAGACTTTAAACCAACAAAGATCAAAAGAGACAAAGAAGGCCATTACATAATGGTAAAGGGATCAATTCAACAAGAAGAGCTAACTATCCTAAATATATATGCACCCAACACAGGAGCACCCAGATTCATAAAGCAAGTCCTGAGTGACCTACAAAGAGACTTAAACTCCCACACAATAATAATGGGAGATTTTAACACCCCACTGTCAACATTAGACAGATCAACAAGACAGAAAGTTAACAAGGATACCCAGGAATTGAACTCAGCTCTGCACAAAGTGGACCTGATAGACATCTACAGGACTCTCCACCCCAAATCAACAGAATATACATTTTTTTCAGCACCACACCACACCTATTCCAAAATTGACCACATAGTTGGAAGTAAAGCTCTCCTCAGCAAATATAAAAGAACAGAAATTATAACAAACTGTCTCTCAGACCACAGTGCAATCAAACTAGAACTCAGGATTAAGAAAGTCACTCAAAACTGCTGAACTACACGGAAACTGAACAACCTGCTCCTGAATGACTACTGGGTACATAACAAAATGAAGGCAGAAATAAAGATGTTCTTTGAAACCAACAAGAACAAAGGCACAACATACGA
This sequence comes from Hylobates moloch, assembly GCF_009828535.3. NCBI lineage: Eukaryota > Metazoa > Chordata > Mammalia > Primates > Hylobatidae > Hylobates > Hylobates moloch. The sequence goes on along the minus strand of NW_026652277.1, from coordinate 142,355,140 downwards.
GAATCTCTGGGACACATTTAAAGCAGTGTGTAGAGGGAAATTTATAGCACTAAATGCCCACAAGAGAAAGCAGGAAAGATCCAAAATTAACACCCTAACATCACAATTAAAAGAACTAGAAAAGCAACAGCAAACACATTCAAAAGCTAGCAGAAGGCAAGAAATAACTAAAATCAGAGCAGAACTGAATGAAATAGAGACACAAAAAACACTTCAAAAAATTAATGAATCCAGGAGCTGGTTTTTTAAAAAGATCAACAAAATTGATAGACCGCTAGCATGACTAATAAAGAAGAAAAGAGAGAAGAATCAAATAGACGCAATTAAAAATGATAAAGGGGATATCACCACCGATCCCACAGAAATACAATCTACCATCAGAGAATACTGCAAACACCTCTATGCAAATAAACTAGAAAATCTAGAAGAAATGGATAAATTCCTCGACAAATACACCCTCCCGAGACTAAACCAGGAAGAAGTTGAATCTCTGAATAGACCAATAACAGGTTCTGAAATTGTGGCAATAATCAATAGCTTACCAACCAAAAAGAGTCCAGGACCTGATGGATTCACAGCTGACTTCTACCAGAGGTACAAGGAGGAACTGGTACCATTCTTTCTGAAACTATTCCAATTGATAGAAAAAGAGGGAATCGTCCCTAACACATTTTATGAGGCCAGCATCATCCTGATACCAAAGTCGGGCAGAGACACAACCAAAAATGAGAATTTCAGACCAATATCCTTGATGAACATTGATGCAAAAATCCTCAATAAAATACTGGCAAACAGAATCCAGCAGCACATCAAAAAGCTTATACACCATGATCAAGTGGGCTTCATCCCTGGGATGCAAGGCTGGTTCAACATACGCAAATCAATAAATGTAATCCAGCATATAAACAGAACCAAAGACAAAAACCACATGATTATCTCAATAGATGCAGAAAAGGCCTTTGACAAAATTCAACAACTCTTCATGCTAAAAGCTCTCAATAAATTAGGTATTGATGGGACGTATATCAAAATAATAAGAGCTATCTATGACAAACCCACAGCCAATATCATACTGAATGGGCAAAAACTGGAAGCATTCCCTTTGAAAACTGGCACAAGACAGGGATGCCCTCTCTCACCACTCCTATTCAACATAGTGTTGGAAGTTCTGGCCAGGGCAATCAGGCAGGAGAAGGAAATTAAGGGTATTCAATTAGGAAAAGAGGAAGTCAAATTGTCCCTGTTTGCAGATGATATGACTGTATATCTAGAAAACCCCATTGTCTCAGCCCAAAATCTCCTTAAGTTGGTAAGCAACTTCAGCAAAGTCTCAGGATACAAAATCAATGTACAAAAATCACAAGCATTCTTGTACATCAATCATAGACAAATGGAGCCAAATCATGAGTGAACTCCCATTCACAATTGCTTCAAAGAGAATAAAATACCTAGGAATCCAACTTACAAGGGATGTGAAGGACCTCTTCAAGGAGAACTACAAACCACTGCTCAATGAAATAAAAGAGGATACAAACAAATGGAAGAACATTCCATGCTCATGGATTGGAAGAATCAATATCATGAAAATGGCCATACTGCCCCAGGTAATTTATAAATTCAATGCCATCCCCATCAAGCTACCAATGACTTTCTTCACAGAATTGGAAAAAACTACTTTCAAGTTCATATGGAACCAAAAAAGAGCCCGCATCACCAAGTCAATCCTAAGCCAAAAGAACAAAGCTGGAGGCATCATGCTACCTGACTTCAAATTATACTACAAGGCTACACTAACCAAAACAGCATGGTACTGGTACCACAACAGAGACATAGATCAATGGAACAGAACAGAGCCCTCAGAAATAATGCCACATATCTACAACTATCTCATCTTTGACAAACCTGACAAAAACAAGCAATAGGAAAAGGATTCCCTATTTAATAAATGGTGCTGGGAAAACTGGCTAGCCATATGTAGAAAGCTGAAGCTGGATCCCTTCCTTAGACCTTATACAAAAATTAATTCAAGATGGATTAAAGACTTACATGTTAGACCTAAAACCATAAAAACCCTAGAAGAAAACCTAGGCAATACCATTCAGGACATAGGCATGGGCAAGGACTTCATGTCTAAAACACCAAAAGCAATGGCAACAAAAGCCAAAATTGACAAATGGGATCTAATTAAACTAAAGAGCTTCTGCACAGCAAAAGAAACTACCATCGGAGTGAACAGGCAACCTACAAAATGGGAGAAAATTTTCACAACCTACTCATCTGACAAAGGGCTAATATCCAGAATCTACAATGAACTCAAACAAATTTACAAAAAAACAACCCCATCAAAAAGTGGGCGAAGGACATGAGCAGACACTTCTCAAAAGAAGACATTTATGCAGCCAAAAAACACATGAAAAAATGCTCATCATCACTGGCCATCAGAGAAATGCAAATCAAAACCACAATGAGATACCATCTCACACCAGTTAGAATGGCCATCATTAGAAAGTCAGGAAAGAACAAGTGCTGGAGAGGATGTGGAAAAATAGGAACACTTTTACACTGTTGGTGGGACTGTTAACTAGTTTAACCATTGTGGAACTCAGTGTGGCGATTCCTCAGGGATCTAGAACAAGAAATACCATTTGAACCAGCCATCCCATTACTGGGTATATACCCAAAGGACTATAAATCATGCTGCTATAAAGACACATGCACACGTATGTTTATTGCAGCACTATTCACAATAGCAAAGACTTGGAACCAACCCAAATGTCCAATAACAATAGGCTGGATTAAGAAAATGTGGCACATATACACCATGGAATACTATGCAGCCATAAAAAATGATGAGTTCATGTCCTTTGTAGGGACATGGATGAAACTGGAAACCATCATTCTCAGTAAACTATTGCAAGGACAAAAAACCAAACACTGCATGTTCTCACTCAGAGGTGGGAATTGAACAATGAGAACACATGGACACAGGAAGGGGAACATCACACTCCGGGGACTGTTGTGGGGTGGGGGAAGGGGGGAGGGAGAGCATTAGGAGATATACCTAATGCTAAATGACGAGTTATTGGGTGCAGCACACCAACATGGCACATGGATACATATGTAACAAACCTGCACATTTTGCACATGTACCCTAAAACTTAAAGTATAATAATAATAATTAAATAAATAAATAAAATAAAAATAAAAATTTAAAAAGTGTAGAAACATAGAACCCAAATAATTGCACTGTTAAACAAATTGCATACTATAAATCACTTGAATTGATCACTGCATTGATCACATTGTGAATTGATCATTGTGAATTAATAACAAAGCCAGTTTTGTGACTTTTTCTTAACTTGGAGCGCTACTCTTCAAAGGTGTTAAGAATTTCAATCTGTTTCAATGTGAAACTTCCTTTAATATTTGCAATTGTTAAATAAATACATTATTTAAAAGAAAAAATAATTCCTATACCATATGTAAATCGCCTTACCAGGCCATAATGATGTGATGTGAATCTATATAAGATAGTAAGATAGCATAATGACATCATGGGGCTATTGTCTCTTTTGGGAAACTAGGTATAAAAATAAAATATACCAATATAAGAAAGTATTTGATAAATACTTAATAAGTGATGTGGACAATCTGTGTCCAAGAATTCAAATGGTATGGTGCCTGGGAACTCTAGCTGGAACCTGAAAGAGCCAGGCTTAGATAGACCCACAGCCAAGGAAACAAAGACCATTTTAAGTAAAGTGAAACAATAATCAAAATTATAGATATACAACTTGTATTTCTAAGTAGCAAAAGGTAGCCTTATACTTATGAGATGGGATTTTGTTAGTAGTAGTATAAAATAGCATTGGAAATATAAATTGGGGCTAGATTGAAGAGGGACCTAAGTGCCAGATCAATAAATCCTGCTTATTGAAAGGTTTTTGTTCAGTAAGAGACCACAAGCACCATTAAATATAAGCCAAAAGTTATTTCAATCAAAGTAATCCTTCTCTTGTAGGATTGGGTGGGCTGTGCAGGAGATATGTGGTGCAACCAGTACAGGTGCTGTATTTAACAGTAGTCATGAGCAAGTTGGTAACACAGATGCCATTATTATAAATTCTGAGTGCTTGACGTTAATTATCCCCATACTACCTTGCTGAGTTCTACAAGGATACAGAGAAGCAGAAACTATGACCAGGAGCAGTGCTTTTAATACTTTCAGAGTTAAGAATGGGACCAAGTCAGCATTCTCCTCACCTTAAAACATATTTATGTTGATGACATTAGAGGAATGCCAAGCAAGTACATTTAAGGGAAAAAGCAAACTTTAACAAACAAAACATACCCTGGGAAGTATCAATATTTACATTAACAAAACTATATGCATTTCATCTTTATGACTGAGAGAAATAGGAAAATCTATGATGAATAACATCCTGTAATTAGCAAAGGATGCAGGAGATGGAATAGTGGGGGAGGCTGTATTTGACATGAAGAATCACATATTTTCATGAACTCATTTATTTACAATCAACATATACTGGATTAAATTTTAAGTTATCATCAGACAGCACTGTTCTGTATTGCACTGCCAATATCTACATGTGGACACTCACTCATAGAAAACTCTGAAAAATTCTTTAAAATTGTTATTAGTCATGGCTTGTTTTCTGCTGGTGAATTTATCATTCTAACTCTAAGTATAGCATTTTTCTGGTAACATTTGTATAGATCGATGCAAATCCACTTCTACATGTAAAACCCCCAATGCTAAAGTTATCCTAGTAGCATATGAAAAGCAGTGAAAGCAAATTATATTGTTCAAGATGCGAGGAAGAACAGCTGAGAAAGTATGGTTTTGAGAAGATAACCAAAATTACAAATGTGTTTTATTTAACAGGTTGAATGAAAGCTGCCTTTATAGAAATGCAGCCCAGAACAGAAAAAAGTTTATATCTACCCACTAAAAAATTCAAAGGTGTGATTCATTCCACTATATTATGAAGGGCGATCAGATACATACTCCTGTTCCTACTTTGTTCGGGTCTTCAACTATGGGTAACTTTGGGATCTGGCTGATTATGTATCATAATTCAATATGACGCCATAGCTAGGGTTAACTCCAGCTCTTGGTTCCTGACATTAGTTATTCAGGAAAGAGTTTATAAAATATTTCTATGAGCATGAAAAACATTACAACGATGGCTCTAAAAACACATGAGTAAAGTCCAGTGGTATTTGTCTTTCTAAAAGCTAATATTTTGGCTGGGTGTGGTGGCTCACACCTGTAAATCCAGCAGTTTGGGAGGCCAAGGCAGGTGGATCACCTCGGGAGTTTGAGACCAGCCTGGTCACAGTGGTGAAATCCCGTCTCTACTAAAAATACAAAATAAAATAAATAAGCCTGGCATGGTGGTGCGCACCTGTAGTCCCAGCTACTCATGAGGCTGAAGCAGGAGAATCGCTTCAGCCCAGGAGGTGGAGGTTGCAGGGAGCTGAGATCTTGCCACAGCACTCCAGCCTTGGCAACAGAGCAAGGCACTGTCTCAAAAAAGAAAAAGAAAAAAAAAAAAAACTACTGTTTTAAAAACAAAATATATTTCTTCTGATTATGTGGAAAGATTCACTAAAGATATAATGTAAAATATTTAAAGTTCATTGCTATTATATGTTTTAATTATTTCTTGCCTGAAAACAGGTTTCTCATGTCCATGTACCAACAAAGGCCATATTTTCCAAGTCTTATCCCGACTGCTTCTTGGTCCGGCTAAATGTTTTATGTTGTCTGTCATTGGTCTATCCCTTTTGCATTCTGAGTATTGCTACAGATACTGCATTTTTATGAAAGCCTCCTTATAACTTCCTATTAACATTCTGTGTATCTCTCTTCATTTGAATTAATACTTTGAGTTACCCCTTCTCAAGAGCTTTTCCTGATTAATTCCATTCCTTTTCAAACCTCACAGTGTTAGACCTGGTACCTCTTTATATGTACGAATAGCAATATTGTCTTAGTCAGTTGCTTTTTTCTTAAGGGTACAGGAACATGTTAAACCCAATATGTTCACAGTTCCTTCTCAAGAAGTGCGTATCAACTCTCAACTGCAGAAGAAAGTTTGCTGCTAGAATACAAAGAATTTTGTTTTGAGGTGATCCTTGTAATTCACTGAAAGGCAAAAAAGGAAAACAAGGAAGAAAGATGGAAGGAAAGAAGAAAGGAAGGATGAGAGGGAAGGAGGGAAGGATGGAAATGAAAAGAAAAAAATAGGAAACAGGGAAAAAAATTCAATAAGCAAGTCTCCATGCTATGTTAAAGTTCATTGAACTTCCAGGCTCAAAATCTCAATTTTATTTTCCACCTCTAAAGTTAGAACTCATCAGCTATGAGTGGGATCTAAGTTTGGCAAAATGAGTCTTCTCTTCTCTCTTTCACACATTTACTAGCAGATGCTAGAGGCAGAATTTTCTCAGCTGGTTACGATAATGAAAGATCAACTTCTCACTGACTTTATAGTTTTCGATGTACTGAATCCTTTTCAGGCAGAGCTTTTCCTGCTGTTTTCTCACTTTCCTGTTTGTTCCCTCCCCACAGGTATCTTTTCCCACATTGTGAGTGTTCCTTTCCCTAAGAGCTTTGAAAAGTTAGCTGCATTCACTCTAGAGGCTCAGTTTTCAATGAACAAGTTAAGTATTTACAGAGATGTGACTGCCATTTAAGAACTCACCTGAGGCCACAATTTTACTAATTTTAAAAGCATATTTATGTGAATTTTTAATTAGCATGAAGGCACAGACATGCTGAAGATATTGAAGGCTGAGAGACGTTTAAGGAACAAGGCAATGTCCTCCTCAATAGTTCCCCACCGTTACTGCCAGTCACTATTGTCCCTGAATAGGAAACCCACCCCTCGTACTGTCATTATCATTTTTTGATAGTCAGAAATTATGACTCCTATAGTGTCTGTGCTTGGCTCCAGAAATTAGTTTTGCTTCTATTTTCGGTTGACACGTAATAATTGTATGTGTTTATAGGATACAGAGTGGTATTTTGATTCATGTATCAAATCAGAATAATTAGCATATCCATCACCTCAAATATTTATCTTTGTGTTGGAGACATTCAAAATCCTCTCTTCTAGCTATTTGAAAATATACAATAAACGATTGTTAACTAAAGTCACCCTGCAATGCTATAGAACACTAAAATTTATTCCTCCCATCTAGCTGTAAATTTTAATTCATTAACCAACCTCTCCCTATCCTTCTCTCCCCTGACTCTTCTCAATGTCTAATAATTGCAACTCTACTCTTCATTTCTATAGATCAACTTATTTAGCTCGCACATACGAGTGAGAACAAGTAGCATTTATCTTTCTGTGCCTGCCTTATTTCACTGCAAACTCATCAATGTTTTCATGAATGACAAGGTTTCATTCTTTTTGTACTGAATAGTATTTCGTTGTGTATATTATATATATATATATATATATTTTTTTTTTTACAGAGTCTCACTCTGTCGCCCAGACTGGAATGCAGTGCCGCGATCTCGGCTTACTGCAACCTCTGCATCCTGGGTTCAAGCAATTCTCCTGTCTCAGCCTCCTGAGTAGCTGGCACTACAGGCACACGCCACCATGCCTGGCTAATTTTTGTATATTTAGTAGAGACAGGGTTTCACCATGTTGGTCAGGCTGTTCTGGAACTCCTGACCGCAGGTGATCCACCCACATTGGCCTCCCAAAGTGCTGGGATTTACAGGCATGAGCCATCGCACTCCCAGCCTATATACACCATATTTTCATATCTATTAATCTTTTAATAGGCATTTAAGTTGATTCTATATCTCCGCTATTGTGGACAGTACTGAAATAAACATGGGGGTGCAGATATCTCTTTGATATATTAATTTCCTTTCCTTTTGGTAATACCCAGTAGAAGAATTGTTGGTAGTTCTATGGTTAGTTTTTTGAGGAAACTCTACATTGTTTTCCATAATGGCTGTACTAATTTACTTCCCACCAATGGTATATAAGAGTTCCTTTTTCTTTGAATCCTTACCAGCATTTACTTTTTACCTTTTTGATAACAGTCATTCTAACTAGGAGTGTGGTGATATTTCATTGTGGTTTTGATTTACTTTTCCCTGATTATTAGTGGTGATTATTTTTTCATATGCTTATGGGCCAATTGTATATCTTCTTTTAAAAAGTTTCTATTCAGATTCTTTGCTTATCTTTTTTTTTTTTTTTTTTGACGGAGTCTCACTCTGCCCCCAGGCTGGAGTGCAGTGGTGCAATCTTGGCTCACTGCAACGTCCACCTCCCGGGTTCAAGTGATTCTCCGGCCCCAGCCTCCCGAGTAGCTGGGACTACAGGTGTCCACTACCATGTATGGCTTTTTATATTTTTATTAGAGATGGGGTTTCACTGTGTTAGCCAGGATGGTCTCGATCTCTTGACCTTGTGATCCACCCGCCTTGGGCTCTCAAAGTGCTGGGATTACAGGCATGAGCCATGGCGCCCGGCCCTCTTTGCTTATCTTTTAATTGAATTATATGTTTTTTGCTGTTGTTGTTGTTGCTGAGTCGTTTGAGTTCTTTGTACATTGTGGTTGGTAATCTCTTGTACGAATAGTTTACAAATATTTTCTCCCATCTACTGGTTGTCTCTTCACTCTTTTGGTTGTTTCCTTTGCTGTGCAGAAGGCTTTTAGTCTGACATATTCCCATTTGTCTACTTTTGATATCATTGACTGTGCATTTGAAGTCTTACCCATAAAATATTTGCCTTGACCTATGTCATGAAACATTTTCCCTGTGTTTTTCTAATAGTTTTATAGTTTCAGGTGTTACATTTAAGTCTTTTACTCATTTTGAGTTGATTTTTTGATATGGTGAGAGAGAGGGGTCTAGTTTCATTCTTCTGCATACAGTTATCCAGTTTTCCCAGCACCTTGTATTGAAGAGCCTATTCTTTCTCCAGTGTATGTTCTTGGAACCTTTGGCAAAAATCTGTCAGCTGTGAATACATGGATTTTTTTTCTGGGTTCTCTATTCTGTTCCACTGGTCTATATGCCAGTTTTCAAACCAATACTATGTTTTGGTTTTGGTTACTAGAGCTTTGTAGCATATATATTTTTTAAGTTAGATAGTATGATGCCTTCAGTTTGTTTGTTTTCCCCAGAATTGCTTTGAATATTCGAGGTCTTTTGTGGTTCCATACAAATATTGTTTTTGCCATTTGAAGAATGTCATTGGTATTTTCATAGGAATTGGATTGAATTTATAGATTACTTTGGATATGATGGTCATTTTAGCCATATTAATTCTTCCAATCCATGAGTATAGAATGTCTTTTTATTTTTTGGGGTCCTCTTTAATTTTTTAAATCGGTGTTTTACTGTTTCATTGTAGAGATCTTTCGTCTTTTGGCTGAATTTATTTCTAGGTATTTATTTTTGTAGCTATTTTAAATGGATTGTGTTCATAATTTCTTTCTTACTTACTTTGTTCTTGTTTAGAAACACTACTAATTTTTGTATGTTGATTTTATATCTTGTAACTTTAGTGAATTTATTAATTATAAGAGACATATGGTGGAAACTTTAGGTTTTTCTAAAGAAAAAATAATGCAAAAATTTATTTTCTAAATAAAATAACACAAAAAATGTTATTTGCAAAGAGGGACAATTTGACTTCCTTTTTTTCCAATTTGGATGCCCTCTTTTTCCTTCTCTTATCTAATTGCTAGAAATTTTAGTACTATATTGAATAAGAGAGGTAAAAATGGGCATTCATATCTTCTTTCAGTTTTTTAGAGGAAAGGCTTTTAGCTTTTCCCAATTAGGTATGATGTTATTTGTAGTTTTGTCTTATAAGGCCTTCATTCTGTCAAGGTATGTTTCTTTTATACCTAATTTGTTGAAAGTTGTTTTATCATTAAGGTATGCTGAATATGATCAGATACTTTTTCTGCACCTACTGAGAGAATCACATGGTTCTTGTCCTTAATTCTGTTGATATAATGCATCACATTTATTAATTTACATATGTTGAAATTTCCTAGCATCCCTGAGATAAATCTTACTTGATTATCATCTATTATCTTTTAATGCAATGTTATATTCAGTTTCCTAGTATTTTGTTGAGGGCATTTGCATCCGTGTTCACCAGATGCACATAAATTGCATAGATGAACATATTTTTGTGTCATTTTCTAGTTTTGGTACCAGGGTAATGCTGGCCTTGTATAATTAGCTAGAAAGAATTCCTTCCTTTCTGGTTTTTCTGAAATAGTTTGATAATTGGTTTTAGTTCTTTAAAAGTTTGGTAGAATTCAGCAGTGAAGCCTGGCTTTACTTTGTTGGGTGACTTTATTATTGATTAATCATATTACTTATTATGGGTCTGTTTCGGTTTTCTATTTCTTTCTTTCTTGTTCAATTTTGGTAGGTTATATTTGTCTAGAACTGTATCTACTTCCTCTAGGTTTTTCAATTTGTTGGCATAGAGTTTTTCATAATAGTCTGTGCTCCTTTGTATTTTTGTGATATCAGTTATAATGTCTTCTTTTTCATTTCTAATTTTATTTATTTGGATCTTCTCTCCTTTTCTCTTAGTCTGCATCATGGATTATTGATTTTGTTTTTCTTCTCAAGAGAGCAGCTTTTCATTTTGTTGATCTTTTGTATTTTGTACTTATTTAATTTAGTTCTGTTCTGATCTTTATTTCTTTTCTCCTACTAAGTTTGGGTTTAGTTTTCCTTGCTTCCCTGGATACTTGAGGTACATGGGTTATTTGAAAACTTTCTCCTTTTTTGATATAGCCATTTATTGCTATAAACTTTCTACTTAGTATTGCATTTTCTGTAACCCATAGGTTTTTGTATGTTGTGTTTCCATTTTCATTTGTTTCAAGATTTTTTTTCCTTCATAATTTCTTCATTGACTCATTGGTCATTCAGCAAAATGTTGTTCAGTTTTCATGGACATGTATAGTTTCCAAAGTTCCTTTTTTTGTTATTTATTTCTAGTTTTATTCTATTGTGGTCTGAGAAGATACTTGACATGATTTAAATTTTTAAAAATTTGCTGAAACTTGTTTCGTGGCCCAACATATGGTCTATCCTGGAGAATGTTTCATGTCCTGATGAGAATATGTATTCTGTAGTTATTACATGAAATGTCCTGTAAATGTCTGTTATGCCCATTTGCTGTATAGTGCAGTTCAAGTCCAATGTTTCTTTGTTGATTTTCTATCGGGATAATCTGTCCAAGGCTGAATGTGGTATTTTGAAGTCTCCAACTATTATTTTATTGGAGTCTACTTCTCTCTTTGGCACTAATAATGTTTGCTTTATATATCTGGGTGCTCCATTGTTGGGTGAATGTCTATTTATAATTGATATGTCCTTTTGCTGAATTGACCCCTTTATTATGATACAATGACCTTATCATTTTTTATGATTTTTACTTACTGTCTATTTTGTCTAAATGTAGCAACTCCTGCATGCTTTTGGTTTCCATAGAATATATTTTTCCATATATTCGCTTAGAATCTATGTGCGTCTTTACAGTTGAAGTTAGTTTCCTGTAGGCAGCAGATAGTTGGATCTTGTCTATATCTCTTAATTGGGAAACCTAAACTGTTTACAGTCAAGGTTGTTATTGATAGGTGAGGAGTTACTCCCGTCATTTATTAAATGTTTTCTGGTAGTTTTGTATATTCTTTACTCTTTCTTCCTCTCTCATTCTTTATCTTTGCCATTTGATGGTTTTCTGTAGTGATATCATTTGATTCTTTTCTCTGTCTTATTTGTATATCTGTTCTAACAGTGAGTTTTATATACTTTTGTATGTTTTCATAATGATAGATATTATCCTTTAACTTTCAGATAAAGAACTCCCTTAAGCATTTTTTTGTATGGCTGGTCTGATGGTAATGAATTACTCAGTGTTTGCTTCTCTGAGCAGAACTTTAACCTTCAATTCTGAAGAATAGCCTTGCTGGGCATAGTATTCTTGGCTAGCTCACTCTTTCTTTCTTTCTTTTTCTTTCTTTTTTCTCTTTCTTTCTCTCTCTCCTTCCTTTTCTTCCTTTCTTTCCTTTCCTTTCCTTGTCTTTTTCTTTTCTTTTTTCTTTCTCTCTTCTTTCTCTTTCTTTCTTTCAGCACTTTGAATATATTACCTTATACTGTTCTGACCTGTAAAATTTCTGCTAAAAGATCTCATGTTAATCTGAAGAGGATTCCCTTATATGTGACTTTTGTTTGTTTGTTTTTGCTGTTTTTAGAATTCTCTCTTTGGCTTTTGAGAATTTGATTATAACATGCCTCATAGAGAACACTTTTGGGTTGATTATATTTGAGAATCATTCAGCTTCTTGGTTCTGGATGTCTATATATCTTCTAAAACTTGGAAAGTTTTTAGCTATTATTTCATTAAATAGGTTTTCTATGGCTTTTCCAATCTTTTATTTTTCTAGAATTCCCAAAATGCAAATATTTGTTTACTTAATTGTATCCCACATGTAACATAGGCTTTTATTATTCTTTTTGTGTGTGTGTGACTGGCTTATTTCAAAAGACTCGTTTTCATGTTCAAAAATTCCTTCGTTGCTTGATCTAGTCTGTTATTGAAGCGCTCAATTGTACTTTTAATTTTATTCACAAATATCTTCAAATATGATTTCTGTTTTTTATTATGAGATCTATTTCTGTTGAATTTCTCAGTCAGATCATGAATTGCTTGACTAATTTTGTTTAATTGTTTATCAGTGTTCTCATGTATCTCACTGAATTTCCTTAAGATAATTATTTTGAATTACATTTTAGGCATTTCAATATATTTTCTTTTCCTTGAGGTCTGTTACTGGCTGTGTTTCTTTGGAGGTATCATGTTTACTTGCTAGTTTATGTTTCTTGTGTCTATACATTGATATTTGCACATCTGGTGAAACCGTTATTTTTTCCAATTGTATGGAGAACCTTTTGTAGGAAAATTTTTTTTTCCCTGTAGATGTATCTATGGTGTTCATTGGGTAGAGTGCTTTGGCTTTGGTTCTGTGTGGGCACAGTAGTATAATCTCCTTATGATTTCTTTGGCTGTAATCAACGTTAGTGGTGTTTGCAAGTGCTTCTGTGGCCTAAGCTGTGGTTGTTTGTGGAGGCTGTGGCATATCTTTGCTGGGGACAGAGTTGCTGAAAGAGCTGGCTCTCAAGCTCCTGAGGCACATGCATGGTTGTGCAGTGACTCTGCCAGTGGAGGAAGCAAGATTGCTGGTGGTAGTAGAGGTAGGCCCTCAGAGGACTGGTCCTCAGGCTCTAGGTGCTATTAGTCGTAATGTGGTGTGCATGGGTGCTGGGCTCCAAAGATTCTAACTTGTCAATAAAATTGAATTGAAACCGGATCTCATTTTGATACATAGTTTAAAATATTTCTTGGTTCAATTTGTTTCCAGAGATGCTAATAAAGTTTTATGACCTTTGAGTGTTTATTATATTCTCTGGAAGAGAATAATTCATGGAAACATGACCACAAGATGGTAATAACAAGATAGAGATGAACCAAGTGTTGATGTTATTGATGATGAATTTCATAGTCATTTTTTAGTTATTAAGAAGGGCTATAATTGGAGAAGAAATGAAATACTAATTAGCAGTAAATTTATCTGTAAAATCTCTATAAATCTTTTCATTTTCAAGATTACAAGTGTATCTCCTACTTCATTATGAGTCTGCAACTTATTGTTAACTTTGAGTCAATGTGTACTACAAAAGAAAGAAAATAAAATTTATATATTCATTACCTAGTGTATGCTACAACAAAATCAGGAGGTAGAGATTATTATTCTCATTTAATAGAAGATGCGAGTGCACATATAACTGCATCAAGTTATATTTATTAAGGATAAGACTAGATTTCAAATCAACTATTCTCTGACTTCCCACTGTACTTTCTTGCCTCTCAAGGAAATTCTCTTACTCACCCTGTCAATCATTACCAAAACACTATATTTGGTATTTTGCAGAGTTTCTTTTAGGAAGAAGCACTAGAATAGAAAATGGTGGACATATAATTCACATAATTAACTTCAAAAAAAAATTTAATGCTCTTTAGAAACCTACCCAGCACCATAAAAGACCTTGATGTGTCCTCTTAGGTAGTTTTCCAATTCTAAGCCAAAATTAATTGTACCTTGCATTTACAATAGAGTTACATTTGTCATGCATTTGGATGAAGAAGCTTTTATTCTTACAAGAGAATTTTTTAAAGTAAGATTTGTCTCTTGTCTTGTTTTAGCCTGGCAAGGACATAGATCAATACTGCTTAGAATTTGTGGGGACAAATATAAACTTCTAAGTCTAAATAAAACACTTTTAAGTATACGTATCTATTTCATTTGGATTGTTTCCAAAGGAAAGCTCTTTGCAGCTTTTATAACATACAAAGACAAGAGGCTACTGGTGGAAAGGTCACTGTCCAAAAAGAATGTTAAGAAACAAAGAAAAGTACTCATTATCAGTTTTAAGGAACACTTTTAAGAGGAGGGAGTATTCACTCAAGAAGTATACGGAAAGATGATAGAATTAGAAGTTTAAGTCACAAATATTAGGAAAGAAACAAACAATTCAATCATTTCGTTGCAATGATAGCAAGATGAGGGTAAGAATGGGGGTGCTGGGCAAAATAGCAGCTCATTCTCTAACAGTAATGGTGCTGATATTGCAGCAGCATTCGCCATAACTTATGCCTTCTTATTTAAAATATACACTTCCTTCCTACTCATTTTTATTTCATTTTGTCTATACAAAGAGATCATTATGTATCAGTATGTTTTTCCTGTGTATTGATGACCCTTGCCTTAAGAGTATAGAAAGTGACTTGAGAAGTCTTGTGAAAAGAATTGCCTTAATAATTTTAATCAAAATGTTTGTTCACAGCTGTAATCAAATTAGCCATCTGAATTTACACTATTTAAATGTATGTCATTATCACCCATATGAAATTGGAAATCACATGGGGAAAAATATTATGATATAATCTTAATTTATATGTCAATTTTGTTAACCTACCTCAATGAAGAAATAATAAAGTAACCACCTATTTTCCTGCAGTGGACATAAGGAATTGTGTGACACCAAATCTTATACACTTAAGGGATTCTTTTATAGTTCCCTGATCAGACTCTTTTGGAGTTTTTATTTGAAAACAGACACTGATTAAACTACATCCTGAATCTGTGTCCAGGGTAGTTGTGAGATCTAAAAATTATGTTAAATGGGGAACCTCAAGAGCATTTAGGTTGGACTGTCTGGTGAAGAAAGAAATAAGTGGGATCCTCATAATTAAAGAGACATCAAAAGTCTGAGGGATCAGACTCATTCTTTATAGTTAACTCCTGGGAGTTTGCCAAAGATTCAAGCTGAGGACTTTTATCTGGACGGTCAGTCAGACCAGTCACCAAGCATTAGAGCTGCTCCCTGGTAGGAAGAGTGGTGTGCTGAGTAGTGAATTCATTCAGCTTGTGTTCAAGCAAAGGCTGGATGGTCCTACAAGAGAGAAGCCTGCACTCAAAGACCTATATAACCTCTTCCTTCAAAACGATCTTGTGATTGTAAGACAGAGACTAACAATCACATATTATATAATTTTTTTGTTGCCTAGGTTTATTCAGTACCACTTCAATAGACAGGAAAATGTAAACTTCTCAGGATATCAGTCTATCTAGTTCATACAAAATAACAGAAAAATACACTATAATTTTAAGTCTATAAATTACTGGTTTATTCCCAATTGTTAGTAATCTGCCTGCATTGACAACTACTCATTTTAGCTCTTAAATACTGCACTATGCTGTATTTGACAATGATTACATATAAATTCTCAGCATCAGGGCACTTTGAGAATCTCTTTAGCAGTATTAAAAACACTTAAACACTCTTGTGAAATGGAGCAATTTTAATAATTTTTCACCGATCAGTGATGATTGTTCACAGTTAGAACCAAAGGAATGACTCAAATTTACACAACGAATCTGAAAAGATTCCTACAAAAAATTCAAGCAATTTAAGCATTTAATCATTAGAAAATTTTAAAAGGCTAGTTACAGTTGTAGAATATGGGTACATTATTTTGAGTAATTTTGCACTTTAAAAATTCAGTCACAAAAGAACTAAAATTTGTTGTAGCTCTTAAGGCTAAATTCAAACTTGACATGTCTGACTCCTTTCACACTAAAATGCAGTAATTAATTTTCCCTGGTGCTACATTGTTACTTTGCATGGACTGAAGATTTAGTTTTTATTAACTGTATAATTTGATTTCTCCCCAGTTGAGTCCGTGTTAATCATTTTCCATAAAGAGAGATGTATGAGCCTGTCTAAGATCACTAAAAATAAGAAAAAAGGAAAGAATAAAAATATTACATGTTTAGGAAATTTTGAAAGAGCTCCTGTAATTCATAGCAATCACTTTTTTTTAGTCTAAATTGTTCAGGTAATTATGTAATTTCTCTGGTCTATTTTACAGTGCAAACTAAGATAGTAGGACTGGTGGGAAAAGTGAAAGACTATGAGTGAGAAGACTTAAGCTCATGACCATGACCATCATTCTCTATATTGCTTTTTCATTCTGTATTACAGAGAAGGTAATGACCATCGTTTTCCAAGTAATTGAGGACCAGAGAAGTAAAAGGGAAATTCTTACCTTTAATATGATGAATTTGGTCTTAGTGCTAAAGCTCTGAAGAATCTTAATGAGATTTGTGACCATTTGTAATGATTAGCCATTTTTATCTGAATAATCCTTCCTTTGACTGAGGACATCAAAGGTGAGTGTCACATGCTTTTTTAGTATTATTGCCCAGATCTTGTTTCTTAGCCACTCTGCTTTATAACTTTATCACAGTATTCCCCTCACTCCCCAATCCTGAAGTGTATGGAGCCTGGATTTATTTGCCTTTATATACTTCTAAATACCAATACTGGCTTACCTGCTTTACTTTAAACCTTGTTCTCTCCACTCTACTCAACACCCCAGACACTTCCCATGCAATTGCAGTACCTATGTAATACCTCTTCCTACGCCAAATGCCAACTGTATTCCTGCCTGTAACTTAGTGCCATTGTGATTTGGCTTCAGATCCTGGGCCTTGCAGTCCTTCGCTACCCAACCATTTTCCATGGCCAAGTGCACACCAGCAAAGAACCTAAAGTCTAAATATATTCAACAACTATTTACTAGCATAAGTATCTCTTGGATATGACAAGTATCTAGTAGAGCTTCTCAACTGACATTTATCAAGTTAATAGGATTTATACACTTAAAATAAAAGTAGTGTGGTCATATGAGCTCTGCCTCTTCATGAATTGGTTTAATGTTTTTTTTTTTTTTTTGACTAAAATGGGTTTCTGGAAAGTAAATTATTTTTTATAGTATCTCTACATTGGGAAAAGGTTTTGGTGGATATCAGATTTAAACTATAAACAAAGAGTGGCTAAAAGAATTGAATAAAAAACTTGCGTTCTAAAATAGTTTTACTTGTCTTAAGCTCAAAAGCACTTATTTTCTTCCTCATTGTAAAGAGACAACAATATTTCTCCATGTGCATCGATAAATTATTCCTCCTCAGGGGCCTCCCTCCAAAATCCTGATATACTAGTTTTTTGGGGGCCTAATTTTAGATGGGAAATAGTTTTGAGTATAAATCTGGGGGCTAGTGGATTCCAAGAGAAATAATTTCAGAGCCTTCTAAAGGCAACAGCTAAACTGTCTATCATTGGCTTAGGAAAGTACCTAAAATTGCATTGCAAAAGTAAGTTTTTGGCACAGAAGTACCTGAAAGTGGAAGAAGGACTGTTCTGGTTCACTTCTGATCCCCTCCCCTCTGCAGGATAATTGTATCCCTGGGGTTTAATTCTTAGACTCAATAGACGAGGGGAAATGAAAAGGTACTTATTTCCCACTCTTCAGGTTTTTCAGAGATGAGAAAGAATTTCCATTTCATTCCTCCTCAGGGAAAAAGATGGGAGAAATATACCTCCTGCTTTTCTCTTTCCCATCACTTAGCCCCACCAACTCCACAATGCATGACTGACTTGATGGATAAATGCAAAAAAGACTGGGCACACTCAGCTCATTCACAATTTCCGTCTTACTTTTGAGCCAGCTGATCTGCAGAATGCACACACTCCTTGGGGTAGAAACAGACACATACTATATCTTTTTTGTAGTAATATTTGTATGGCTATTTTATAAAGAGATATTTATTATTTTATATTGTTATTCCGTATAAAAAGATATACAACTCAACAGAATGTATGCCTGGAAGCTAAATAATACTAACCTGAAGAAGAGGTATGGAAACAAGTGGCCCAAGGAAGGAACTGGAGAGAAATCCATAATATTTCAAGGACCCAGCATATCTATTTCCCACTTTTGAGGAATGCTGAATTTGGGACATGAATATCTGTTTATTACAGATTAGATTATGAATGTAAACCTTACACTAGATGGATCAACAGAACCAGTCAGATTTCTCTTTTGCCTTGATTGACAAGAGTAAATCCAGATAAAATAAGTTGCATATCACTAAAACATCTATCCCCAAGTAACTTAACATATTCTAAACCCATCTCCATTGCTTGGAACCTGAAAGAGTCTATTTCATTAAAGTTAACTAAGATTGTAGTTCTTCAACGTAATGAAGACAATCATTGTAGAGGATGAAATGATACCTAAGACATGATTATAGCCTTCAAAAACTTTACAATCTGATATTTAGTCAAACAAAATGAGCAATTACATCTTAAGGTAGACTATATCTACAACCTTAGGAAAGATTTTAAAAAAACATTTAAAGGTAAGGTCATGTCTGGTTGAGTGATCATGTAAGACTTAACAGAGGAGTTGATTTGTTAACTAAACCTAAAGGAACGGAAAGATTTAAGTAGAAGGAGATGTAAGAGGGAATTGTGGACAAAGGTACAAAAATGAACAAAGGAATACAGAAGGGAAACAGGAAACGGTGAGTAGCTCTGTGTGGCCGCAGTGTTTTACATATATGTGTATGTGTGTGAAAGTGTGAATGCATGACTGTGAATGTGTGTGTGAACACATGTGTATGTATGTATGTGAATGTAAGTGAAAAATGCATGTGAGTTTCTGTGTGAGTGGTTATGTGAATGTGTGTGAACAGGTGAGTGTATATGAGTGTGTATGTGAGTATGTGAATGTGTGTGAACCTGTGAATGCATGTCAGTGTGACTGTGTGTATTTACACCTGCTCCCTGGAATGTCACTGTGGTGCTGGTGAGGTGAGTGGGATGTGCAGTAGGAAAGATGAAAATCATGGGGCACTAAAGCTGAAATAACTAAGACGACTGAGTACCTTAGGACCAGTATGGTATCCTTCTGAGTGTGATACCCACAAGAACTCAGAATTTTGAGTTAACACCATCAAGAAAGCCAGCTAGGATGACTAAGAATTCAGACTTGCACAAAGAAAAATGAAGGATGGAAACGTAAGGTCTGTTGACCACTTTATAGGCATCTAATTTCATTCTCACTACAATCCTTTGGAGAGAACATTCTTGCATAGAATGAGAGAAAACTGAAGCTGAACAACCAAGTGACTTGCTAAAGCACAACAGGAGCTGGCTTGAACATCGTATTTGTCTTACTCCAAAGCTTATGGTATTTCCCCAGGACCAGTAATTTCCAAATTTTAATTATTTGCATACTTTCTTCCTTGATTTGTTTTATCACCTCCTGTAGTAGTTTTAAAAATGCATTTCTTATAGTTAAACACACACTAATGATTTAATCACACTGTAGTTTAATTTTTTTTTTTTTTTTTTTTTTTTTTTGAGACAGCGTCTTGCTCTGTCACCCAGGCTGGAGTACAGTGATGCGATCTTGGTTCACTGCAACCTCCGCCTCCCGTGTTCAAGTGATTCTCGTGCCTCAGCTTCCTGAGTAGCTGGGATTACAGCCGTGCGCCATCATGCCCAGCTAATTTTTGTATTTTTAGTAGAGACGGGGTTTTGCTATCATGGCCAGGCTGGTCTCCAACATCTGGTCTCAAGTTATCCACCCACCTTGTCCTCCCAAAGTGTTGGGATTACTGGTGTGAGCCACCGTGCCTGGCCTAGTTTAATTTTAAAAAGGAAATTAAAATCATCAGTTGATGCAGTGGTTACACTTTTCTAATACAAATTTAAAAATATTCACATAACATGGCAAAAAAGGGACTTTATTCTCCTCTGGAAGGGCTCTGGCCTGACTCAACTTTGAATAAAAACATAGGGCTTGATAAGTAAAACTAGGTCTGTTTTTAAGCCTCCACTTACCCCTTCAGGAAGGTGCTTTGGGGCAGAACTCATTTTGTCACCAAAGTGTGTATGTGGTGGCCTTGAATATACCCCTGACACTAACGTCATCTAGCACACTTTTAAAATACTGCATTTCACCGAATAAGAGAGGGCGGCTTTCAGTTGTCTTCATATTAGAATTCCCTTTTAGACTACTACTTGCATGTGGGAAGCATTTAATAAAGCATGAGTCATTACACATAATGGATTTCCTGGATGTTTAATGCATCCTTAAACGTGTATTAAATAGATGGATTTACATACTTCTCTATGTGAATGCTGCATTTTTGGCCCATGAATCTGCATTGTATAAAGCTGATAATAACAGTTTAGGTATCACAGGACCTGCTCCTTGTTAAGATTGTATCAAGTCTCTGTGATTCATTGACTGCATATTTTGTTAGAAGTTTCAGAATTTCATCAACTCCAAGCTGATCTCAACACTCCACAAATGCAGGAAAAAGCTGTTTGAATAGGACTTTTGGAATCTGGCCCCTCACCTTTGATTTTACCCCACTTACTATATTTCCACTAAGTTCAGACCATGGCAATTACTTCCTCCTTAGATACTGATGCAAGAAGCAAAGATTCCGTTTTCTATTTTAAGGTGCTGATACAAGTACACTAAAACTGGTCATAATTTTTTTTAAAGGAACACAATATGTTAGGGGAGAAAGAGTAGAAGCTTTGGAATAAGACACACTGTTTGAATCTGGCGTTTGATGATTTCTAACTTTGTGACCTTAGCCCAGTTATTTAACCATACTGTTTTCTTTAAAATGTACATAGCACTTTGAAGATTTTCTGTAAGACCAAAAAATAAATAAAGCATCTTCATCACAAAGTAGGTGCTCCTGAAAATAACTTCTCTCCTCCTTTCATAATAACTTTACATTGTAAAAAGTAAAGTAAGATAAGCTGTTTAAGAGTTTGAAAAATATTCTTGCTGCACCACTGGTTTTTATCCAACCCTATTATTATTATCATACTAATTGCTATATCCCAGCTGCTCTCATTTTAAGCAACTAACTTTCCCCAGATAAAAATGAAACAAAGGACTATGATTTCCCACCCGTGAATCATAAGCTCTCTCATTGTCCTGCCCTGGTCAGTAGGGTCACAGCGTAAGTGAAGAGCGGCATCTCCTCTGGGTGCCTGGCTCCCCTGCTGTGGCAGTGAGAGACACTTTGTTTAAGAAACTGACATGTAATCAAATCTCTAATACCACAGCTGCCTGTGTGGTTTGAAAATAAGATTTTTTTTTTTTAGAGAAAATATGTCCAAGGGAAAAAGCAAATTATACTAAACTATCACTTCACAATTTATGTTCATATTCTTTGATAATTGTAATTTAGTGCTTAAGTGGAATGAAGAAAACTCTAGTGTCAGGAAGACAGGGGGCAAACAGATCAATATTGAGGAGGATGTTCAAGAAAATGACTTTTTCTTCCTACTTGATATTTTAGATATATGAATGATGCAGCTTAAATATTTAATTACCTTAGTATAGAACTAAATAAATGCAGGAAAGCTAGATTTGCGAAAGCTAGGAGATTAGAAAGTTGGATAAATTTAGCAAGAAAAATGAACCACTTTAGTCTATTTAAAAGAACTAGTGAGAAAACACAATGATGCATTTTATTTTTTATTTAAATAACATAACCATTTGCTCAAGTGATATTTTTCAGATTCAAACTTCTAATTTTAACAGGTACATACTCTAATTCAAGACAAACACAAACCACAAATAGACTTGTGTTAGAGTATTTAATTTTGTTCTTAAACTTCTTGAGAACAACATGTTGCCAGAATTAAGAGTCTTATCCTAAAAAGTGTAATTCTGTTTCCTGCTTTTGGGGAAGGTGCAGAAAATAAATCATATTCTGGTCATAATTTGGAAGGCTTCCTTACATTTAGGATTTTGAAAAAATAAATGTTCATCTATGATATCTTTTGTTAAACTCACATTCTTTCACTTCAAACTGTCCCACCATCTCATGACAGCATAAGAAAACTGGTATTTAAACATTACAACTGAACTCATGCTCCATCTCTTTAATTGTTGTGATCCTTTAGGCCTTAAAGCCACAAAGGGCCTCAGAAGTTGTAATATTGGCTGGTAAATAGTAGAACCAGATGGAGGTTCCCAATCTCCCAGATCTTACCCCAGTGTTCCTTTTTATGCTCTTATTCTTCTAGAGTGGACAGATAATGCACTCATATCCTACTGGCCTCACAGAGATCATTATTCAAGCAAAATGCCCTCTTTTTTCTCTTCCTTTCTTCAACATCTGGAATTTGCTATATGTAAGCATGCTTATTGATTACTTCTGATCCCTTAGACTGATGTCTTTACTTAACGCAAGGGTCCCGGGAAGCTCTTCCTTCTTAAGAGCATGTAAGTGGGCATGGGTTGTTACCTGTCTGGTATCTCCATTTCTTCTGATAACAGGAATACTACTTTTGTCTTAGGAGCCATCTTTCCACATGATGTCAGGCTAACCAATCAGAGTACATTCTTCCCCTAGACACAGATTTGTAAAAGGGAAAAGACCTATTTCAAGTAGGGCCAATCAAGATCCATTTCTGGGGACTGAAATGAATCTCAGAAGAGAGAGTGTCTGTGTTTTTGAGACTGATTGTACCAAAGACCAGGAAAACCTGCAAAGGTCTACTGCCATCTCTCCTTCTACATCAGGAAGCATGTCTGAGTGTGAAACAGTACCCTTGGAAAACAAACCAGGAAGACAAGGAAGAAAAGAAAAACCAAATTCCTGATGGTTGCACATTATTTATATCCTTGAATTCTGCTGATCCTGAATTTAACACACCTCCCTAGACTTTCCAGAGCATGAACCAAGCTATGTTCTTAACAAAGCTTGAGTTGGGTTTCTGTCACTCCAATTTAGAGTTTTAATAAAATTTCATACTATGCCTGCATCTTCAAATTTTCTACAGCTAATTGTACTTGTTATTACAAAGGGTCATCTTTCCCTACAACTTTAAGATCTGTGGAACTATGCCTTTTCTTTTCTGCTTATTTTCATACTTACATTTTTAAGTTCAATACTAGGTGTTGTGCCCTAAGAAATTAATTTTAGTTTTCTACTGATGAGCCACACATGCATAGAGAGCTTCCTGCTCTCATAATTTAGTATTCCTTTTCTTTACAAATGAAATGTCCACTCTGGTCTTTCCTTTGCAGCCCCATCATACATGTGATGTATCAAAGAATAGTTCTGAGGTGAATGATATCACTTAAAATATATTTAAGATAAAATGGTCAGAAACTAAAGGGCAATGAGTATTACAGTGGGTTGAATGATGCCTCCCCAACTATCTCCATAATTGAACCCCAGAACTCGTGAATGTGATCTTACTTAGAAAAACGGATCTTTGCAGATGTAATTAAGTTAAGGATCTCAAGGTGAGATTGATATAGACAGGAGGCAGGGAAATATGCTGGGTAGAAGAAGGCAGTTACCCGGCAAAAGCCCCATCCTCAACCTGGATAGCTGTGGCCCAAAATAAGTACAGGCATTCCTGTTTTCACACCAAAAAGTTGCCTTTTGGTCCGCCACACCCCCTATCCCGTACCCATATAAACCCCGAACTCCAGGCTGCAGAGCAGGCCAGCAGATGAAGAGACAAGATAAGCAGACGAACAGCAGAGCGATGCAGCAGAGAAAGAGAGAAGAGGAGAAACATCTGAATGCTGACAGAAGTTCAGCTGGGGGTTGTCAGAGAGGAGTTTGGCTGCTGGATGGCTCAGCTGTGGGGGAAGACCATCTTCCCACTCCATCTCCCCTTCCGGCTCCCCATCCACCCTGCTGAGAGCCACCTCTACCACTCAATAATATCTCACATTCATCCTTTAAGCCTGAATGTGACCTGATTCTTCCCAGATGCTGGGCAAGAACTTGGGATACAGAAAGCTGTCACACTGGCCCTCTGCCCTTGCAAAAAGGCAGGGTGCCCATTGAGCTAGTTAACTCTTAAAGCCGTCTGCTGACAGCAAGGCTAAGAGAGCATTGTAACACTGGGGCTACAGGCATCCACCCCTAGACGCTACTATGGGGATGGAGCCCAAAGCACTTGACCTGGTCTCTGCACCTCCTACGAGGAGTTTGAGCAGCTGAGGCAAGCAGATGAATAGGCAAGTCACACCCCTGTCGCATATCCTGTGAGGGAACTCTCCCATTGAATTATTCACATAGGGTCTTCATCCAGTGGTAAGTATTCTTATAAAAACCAGAAGAAGAGAAGACACAAAGAGAAAGCCATGCAAAGATGGAGGCAGAGATCGGAACTGTGCCAAGACTAAAAGAATTGCTTGGAGCCATCAAAGCTAGAAGAAGCAAGGACGGATTCTTCCCTAAAGTCCTAGAGGGATCATGCCTCTGCACATACCTGGATTTGAACTTCTGACCTCTAGAATTGAGGGAAAAAGTGTATGTCCTTTTAAGCCACAAAGTGCATGGTAATTTGTTATAGCAGGCACAGAAAATTAATATAGGCATTATAAAACTTAAATGTGAGATTAATTATTCACATTCAGAACCAATGAATGTATAGGTTTTTGTCACTGAGATTCCCAGCCTGGGACACAGGCCTGGCCTGCCTTGGAGAGAACTGGTTGTATTGCAAGGGGAGGGAAGGACAAGTAGATCCAAAGCAGTGAGGAAAGGAAGTGCCTCCAGCTACAGAGTTGGGAGAGATTTTCAAAGGTAAGAAAACTCTTATTTAGAGATAATTAAATTTGTCAAATTCTCTATTAGGAGATAAACATTTTCTTCCAATCAAACTGGTAATCTTCCCTTGGAGGCGTTAAAAGGTGCATGGACCCTGTAATTGGACAGGACTGCAGACAAATGACAGCTTCAGCCCAGCTCAGGGATTACAAACAGTCTCTGACCTAATCAGAGCCACATGACACTTCTGGCCAGAGTCTGAGAAAGAAACCCTAGCTCTCCTTTTATGGATTCGAATGTGAGGAGAATGTAGGGTCTGGAGTTGCTGACTTATTTTCTGACTCTGAAAGGACACCTAGTCTTAGGATGGAGGCAACGTTGAAACCAAGAGTAGGAGAGAAGAAAGACTTTGAATTCAGCTGTGCTGTATCCCCCAGACTTTTTAGTTACAAGAATCAATAAATTACATTTTGTCCAAGACAGTTAACCCAAAGTGTGTTGATACACTATGGCAAGCACTTAGAAATGCAGTGTGTACTTTATAAATATGAATATCCTATGAAGCTGAAATTCCATCAGCATATTCCCAAAGAAATTGCCTTAGAGTAGTGGTTTTTCAACCTTGCATACACGTTAGAATTACCTAAACAGCTTTGTAAAACTGCTGCTGCCCAGTAGTATTCCTTACCAATTGAGTCAGAATCTCTGGGAATGAGACTCAGGCCTCACTACTTTCTTAAAGCTCCCCAGGTGATTCCAATGTGCAGCCAAAGCTGAGAATCACTGTTTAAGACTAACACACAAACAGGATTTGTAGTGAGTGAGAGAGAAAAGAGCGACTTTTACTTTAAACAGCAACCCTAAGTATTGCCTATTTATGGTGTCAAGATTTTGAAGTGTACTACTTCTGTGGAGACAAGTTTCTAATTTTGTTTTCATTCCCTCTGGCAAATTGTTGCAAATTTTCTTTAGCAGGAGTTAAGAGGATATCTTTTTAGCCTGGGTAGGCTGTGCTCATTTATTTTTATTCTATGAAAACCCCTCTAAGCTTTTGAGCTTGTTATTTTATTAGGAACTAATAAATTTATCCTGACCATATACACTGCTAAAAAGCTTAGTGTTCCATATGAGACAGGCCAACAGTGTAATCTTTAAACCCTAACCTTAGCTTATGAAAGGTACTAGTGTTACATTAATAGCCAATGTTAAATTATGTGTAATGGATTTATTGGGTCTCATACTCCACAATCATGTAACAATGAAGGCCACTTCTGACAATCTCTGGTAATTCCTAAAACAGTGGGAATTTAAAGTTAGCATGTGGTGGAAGAAAGAGCATTGTATCTAGAGTCATAAAAGAAGTCTTTGCCATTGAATAGCTGTGTTCATCATCTGAGCTTCAGTTTTTCTCATTTGTAAAATGGAGCAAATAATGTTTTGTCTAAAAATCATACACAATACATAAACTATGATTACTTGCATAGATGAGGTTTATAAACCAAAATAAAAATACAAGTATGTTAGAATTTTTGGAAAAATAAGATTACCCTGTATGTGAATTTTGCCTGCATCATTTGAAGAGTAAAGATGGGGCAATAAACACTAAAGTAATACTTACCTAAAAAGCACGCCTCGTGGACCAGAGAAAAATCAGAAAGCTACAGAAATCATCTGGGTCTATGGAACTGTGCATCTATTTCTGTTCTATGTCAGTTACAACAACGGGAAAGGACTCTGATATTTACAGGCATCCATAATGAGCCAGGAAGCTTTAAAACATAATTTACTAATTTAACATTTTGTATTTGAGTACCTGATAGGTACCAGGCACTGTTTTATTTAATCCTCACAACAAGCAGGTGAGGAACCCACGGCATAAGGATATTAAGAAATGTAAGGCTACATTGCCAATAAGCGGCAGAGCTAAAATTTAAAATCAAGTCTAACTCCATAGCCATGTGTTCTTCAGTGATGTCACAGTGATTTCCAGTTCTAACAGAAAGATAGTTTTTCATCTAAAAGGAAATAGGAGATACTGATAATCATTACATATTTTTATAATGATTACCAATTATTTTTTATATGGCAAGTATAGAAGGTACAATTCAAAGATTCCTTGTTCCCCTAGCCAAAGCATTTGTCATGATCTTAGTATCTCTATGATGCTGTCATCACCAGAGTAGTGGCTTTTCAGAGAACTGGCCTCTGTAAAAGGGCAGGACTTTACAAACAATGTAAGTATTCTAGTTTCTGAGCACAAATACTTGTTTTATAACTTCTGTTTTTGCTTCAAGTGAAGTGAAATTGCCAGGTCAAAGGACTGAATGCTTTAATATCTATTAAATTTGTTTCAGAGACCATCTGTTAAAATATTTTATTATTTTATAGTTTTTCAACAAATATATTTGAGACTTACGAATGTGATATCTCTCAGAATTAGTGAAAACCATTCCTTTACCTACAGGCTCCAAGTAATCCTATTGGCCTCCAAGGATCATAGAAATATATTTAATAGAAAACTTCCTTTTCCGTTTTAACTATCGTGCTTCCATGACATAGGCTGAAGATCTTTGCAAAGCTAAGGAAATGCATTTTCCCCCCTGAGCTCACATACCTATTATGTCTCTTTGATTCTTAGGTAATGAAACAAATTGAAAATAATTTGGTCTTTATGTTCTAATTATGTAATGTAATTCTCTTCCTTAAATATGATGATTAATGTGGAAACATTTCCAGTAACTTTTGGGAGGAGAGTGATTTTTTTTTCAATTTTGTAGAAACCTTAGATTTAGTGTGTTATTTTAAATTCATCCAAAGGAAACTGGTGTCTTATATAAAAAAACTCATTTACACAGAAACACCTGGCCCAGAAGACGATTAACATGTTAATAATGTCAAAACAAACTATTGAGAAGAAATGGTTTGTGAATATAACATATGAACCTCTTTTATGTCTGCCTCCTTCCACATTTAATGGGATACCTTCTTGACATGCCACAATCTCAAAACTCTCTTTCCATTAACTATTTTTCCTCTCACTCATAAAGGCATTAAAATAATCTATGAATTTGTTTCTCATTGCCAGTAAGTTTCTCCTGCTAAATATCTTTGTCTTTTAGAACTGTAGCATATATTGTTCCATTCAAAATTTAGGTCCATCATTAAGAGGATTTTAGATGTAATGGCTCTTTTGATTTGGAGAACAACCTTACAAAGCAAACTATCCTAGCAGGAACTTTCAGGTATCTAAATATGAATGTAAGAAAGGCATTTGTAGAAAAATGCAAAACAGAATTTCTATTTATTTATTTATTTTTGAGACAGAGTTTCGCTCTCGTCACCCAGGTTGAAGTACAATGGCACAACCTTGGCTCACTGCAACATCTGCCTCCCTGGTTCAAGCAATTCTCTTGCCTCAGCCTCCTGAATAGCTGGGATTACAGGCACCCACCACCATGCCCAGCTAATTTCTGTATTTTTAGTAGAGATGGAGTTTCACCATTTTGGCCAGGCTGGTCTCGAACTCCTGACCTCAGGTGATCCACCCGGCTCAGCCTCCCAAAGTGCTGGGATTACAGGTGTGAGCCACCACACCCGGCCAGAATTTGTTCTTTATTCAAATAATTCAAAATAAGGTATGAATAAGCTTACTACCAGAGTGGTTAACTAAAACTTATTAAAGAATTAGTGATTTTAGAATAGTTGCTATTGCTGTTATAAATTTGCACAGAAGTTGCACTGTATTAAACAAAACGTTCATTTTTGAATAAAATATCTACTTTTGTATTCATTTGTGCAACTGCAAAAAACAAATGCTTCACCTGCCTTTCTCACTCCAAAGCTGTCTAAATTAAACTGTTCCTTAAGCAAGCACAGGTATCCCTTAGAATTCTATCTTTGATGGTCTAGATTCAACTGGTTATTTGAATTATTCCTAGATAGTTATACAAATAAAAAAATAATATTTTATCAAACCAATTTTAATATGTTACCTCTATACAATGCTTCTAACACATAATACTCAAATCATAGAGAGATATGGTAGTAACTATTTGTGTGACCACAGTAAGGTTTACAATTCATAATCTCAGTTATGATTTTTATAAGCAGTGTATTTTTCCATTCATACGCAAGCATATTGGATATGAGTGAGTCCTTGCACTGAAGGAGCTGATAATTCAGCAAATAAGGCAGCTAACATATGCCTAGGAAATACCATAATATGAGCTAGAACCTGATAGATGCATAAGCAGGTAAAACTTTGCTAAAGAGTTTTACAAGGAAGGAAGATCATAGAAGGATTCTTTGTGGATGTGCTATTTAAGCTGGTCCTTGAGGAATATTTAGAAATTCATCAAGCAGAAATAAGAAAAAGAAAGAATGATTTGAGCACGGCCATTGTCGTGGGCAAGCATGAGACATGCGTGGGTTTTAGAGAACAGTGTGATTTGAATGATGTTGATGAATAAGAAAAATGTGAGAATAGATAGAAAACTGATTTGGAACCAGATGAAGGAAGACTTTGAATGTTGGAGAAAGAGCTGTTGTTTTTATGTCCCTTATTTTAAAATAGCTACCAGTTGCTGAGCACTAAGTACTAAGCCCTAAAAGAGCAACTTTATTTGTAACATATCTGTCAATTCTTATGATTCTTTGAGACAGATATTATTCTACCTATTTAACAAATGATAAAACTAATATTCAGATAACATCTTTCCTAAGTTTATAAAGCCAGTCAGTGACAGATCTTCAAGTCAAACACCTGGCTCCAGGCTGTGTTCTTCCATTATAACACATTTCTGGGACTTTGTTGTTTAGGAAGCAGAGAGCTGTTGAACACTTCTGAGGAAGGGCATATCATGACTGGAGTTATTCTTTTACACAATCTTTAGGAAATAGGATAACCACACATATGTCAAGATGCAGAACTATGCATAGCACTATCAGTGCTATGCAGGATGGCAAGCAAGGGGCTTCAGTAAATTCAAGCATGGAGTAAGAAAAGTTTTACCCAGAAAGATGGCAGCAGAGAATAGATTATAGAAATAATAAGAACATTTGGGAGGCTGAGGCGGGTGGATCACGAGGTCAGGAGATCGAGATCATCCTGGCTAACACGGTGAAACCCCGTCTCTACTAAAAATACAAAACATTAGCCGGGCGTGGTGGCGGGCGGCCGTAGTCCCAGCTACTCAGGAGGCTGAGGCAGGAGAATGGCCTGAACCTGGGAGGAGGAGCTTTCAGTGAGCCGAGGTCGCACCACTGCATTCCAGCCTGGGCGACAGAGCAAGACTCTGTCTCAAAAAAAAAAAAAAAAAAAAAAAAGAAAAGAAATAATAACAAAAGTAGTATAAAATACTTTAAATTAAAAAATTATCAATAGATTTCAGCTTCTCATATGGCCAAGTGAGCTACTGCTAGACCAACACTCCTGCAAATAACAGCTATAAACTTTAGGTGAAATGCAAAAAGCCTGAAGGCACTGAACAGGGAACAAACACAGGCAGAAAGTGGAGGAGATGACACTTAGAAGAAGGGAATGCTGCATGTAGTATATAAAACATGCAGAGTTTCCAGCCAGAAGAAGAGGATAGAGTTTGGGGAAACCACAGGTGTTGAGAAGTAAGGGAAGAATACAAAAGAAAAAGACAGCTATAGAGAAATATCCCCAAATTATTCCCACATGCACAGAAAAAACTCTAAGCAGCAGAATTGAGAATTAAAAAAACAAATGGGGATTTGAGCTACTGTGTATGTGGCATATTTAGAAAATTTTAGCAGAGCAGTAGAAACTATAAGAGAAATTAAAATTCTGGAACTAAAACTATAATATCTGAAAAAATTACTGAACACACTTAATAGCAGATTGAAGATGGCAGAGAAACAAGTCATTGAACATGAAAAGAGACTAATGAAAAGCACACAATCTGAACAGAAATAATTAAAATAGAAAAATGACCATTATTTCAGGAATCTGTAGGACAATATCAAATGGTGTAATATCTATGTAATTGCAATCCCAAAAGAAGAGGAAAGACAGAAAGGGTCAGAAAAAATATTTGAAGAAATAATGGCTGAAATTTTATATCTTTTATTTTATTCTGAGCATATTTTCATTCCCATCATTAAGCATGGTTATAAGAACTGCTTTAAACCTGTATGCTAGTTCCAAAATGTGAGTTACTACAGGACTGATTTTGGTTGCTTGTTTTTCTATTAAGAATGAGTCATATTTTCTGAAATCTTTGTATGTGCATTTATTAAGCACTTTACCTTGATATTGTCATTTTTATATTGTGGAGACTCAAGATTCTGTTATCGTATTCTGAAGAGTATTTTTTAAATTTGTTTTTTTAGTTTTAGTATGCAATTAACTTGGCTGGCATCAAACTACAAATCAAATTTTGTGCTTTGGTCAGTAGAAGACATTTTTCTAAATAGTTTATGATTTTTAAGTCAAATTTTAAAATTGTGTTTTGAGGTTTGTAACATACGTAACTAAAATACACATGGTAACTATTTTATAAAGGAGGATATATGGGCAATGGATCTTTATGGATGTAGGATAACATTTTATGTGACGTGATACGTGATAGACTGTGAAAGGTAAAAAATACATATATAGGCAGAAACAAGTATAGAAATTAGTGCGCAGGAGTAGAAGGCAGAAATCCAATAGATAAATGAAATGGAATTTTAAAACAATTCTTTTAATCAATTCAATAGATTGAAGATGGACTGAAGACACTGTTCAGCACCATAAACAATTGTGAGTGTGATAGAGGCCCTGACTTCAAGGTGCTGTCTAAAAAGGGAAAATCTTCACATTTTCTAAAGTAAGCACATGATAAAATGATGTTATTCTTTACCAAATTAGGAAATGAAACAAAGAGCAGTTTTTGAAAGAAGGCAGCTGTGGACACGCTATATGTGAGGTTCTGAGCTATCTCCGTGACATCCTCTCAGATTTTCAGGAGGCTGTTAGAAATGCAAATCTGACTTCAGAAGGAGTGGAGGGGCCAGAGAAGAAATCGTGGGGGTCTTTGGAACCAACATCGTCATTAAAGCAAAGAGTAGAGTGAGGAGTGAATAAAGACAACCATCCAGCCTCGAGGAACAGCTGTGTTTCAGAGATTGAAGGTTTTGGAAAAGAGAGAAGGGACTAAAATAATATTCACATGCAGGGAATTATTTTGTGAGTTTAGAAGGTACTTCAGCATGTAAACTAAGGAGAAAGTTCTATAGAGACTAAGAAATTTTAAGATAAAAAGAAAAATGGTTGACTAAGGAAAAATAGAGATATGACAAAGGATATGGGTGGATGATTAATTTTTTTCAAGACAGTCTCGCTCTGTTGCCCACGCTGGAGTGCAGTGGCACCATCTAGCCTCACTGCAACCTCCATCTCCTAGGTTCAAGCAATTCTCGTGCCTCAGCCACCCCAGTAGCTAGGATTACAGGCATGTGCCACCACGCCAGGCTAATTTTTGTATTTTTAGTAGAGACGGGGCTTCACCATGTTGGCCAGGCTGGTCTCAAACTCCTGACCTCAAGTTGTCCGCCCTTCTTGGCCTCCCAAAGTGCTGGGATTACAGGCATGAGCCACCGTGCCCAGTCGGATGATTCATTTTTAACAATAAGAGAGGAGAAAAAATTTGGTAAGGAAAATCATAATTCAATGAATTCTTGAGGTGTAGGGTTTGAGAATTAAGCTACTCAGGCTGAAATGACCTGATCATTTTACTGGAATGTGAGTTGTGGTTACTTGCTTAAAATTCCTATAGCAATGAAGTTGAAAGACTGAAATGGTAGCTAGTGTCAATAAGTTCCATTATTCCACACATATTTAATGGCATCTTCTAGGTTTCAGGCAGGGTACTAAGCACTAGACAAAGAGTGATGAAGACAACCAAGCCTTTGCCTTTCTGAATCTTGCATTCATATAGAGAATGAAAAAAAAAAGAAATTGAATATTTATTATAGGTTGAGGAATAGAGTGTCATGTAAGGAAAGGTTAGCTGGATAAAGGTAAGAACTCACTAGGTAGTGCTTTTATTAACTGCCGCATCTCTAAATTTAGCCCTCTGCTTTGAAGGACCAGACATTTCTTGGCATCCATGGCTTTTTCCTGCCCTGAGTGTAGATTTATGTTCTAAATGGCATATGAGACTAGGACATGTATTTATTAATTTACCATGAGAAACAATATCTAGATTAGAATAGTCACACTGGCACAATCTCCTCCCTGTGATCCAGCACATGGGAAGCGAAATCATAATCAGAAACCCATATTAATTTTCCACAAAAAAATCACTGCTTTAGGAACAGGAGATATTTATTCAAAGTGGATATCCTCAGTGTACTCTCTCTCAGTAGGAAGACATGCATGAAAGGCTAGATTATGGTCGGAAGGTAGCTTGGTGAGCAGGAAGTCAGAACAAGGGGAGTTGAATGAATGGAAGGTCTAATAGCATCAGGGTAAGATAACCTGATGTATTCAGCTCACAGTGGTCTTGCTATTGATATGGAAATACCTAAATCACTCAGCCTCACTTCCCGTTGGACTCTGCTTGCAAGAGCTCTGCTATCATTTGTGCACAAACTCTTCTTTTTCTATTCTTCCAAGGCTGATTAATTCCACTACTGTTCAACATGTTCATGCTTTGGATATATTGAAACATTTGAAAAGTGACATTCCAGTCCTGCTGGCATGAGAGTCACCTGCTCTCTTTTAGTTGACTTTGTATTTCTTGGCTCTTGAGCATGTCAGTTTAACAGTGTAATTCCCAAAAGATTATCTTATTTCCCTTATTTTCCGAGTTGGTGTTCCCCAATGTCTCTCATGCAAATAATAGATAATAACCACATCAGTAATCATCATACATCACATAAGGATACATAGTTGGAAATGATTTGAAGCTATATGCTCTTTAAGATTTCTACTTAGTTTTGGGTATTGTGATTATATCTTTCCTAGGGTTCTTATTTCTAAGTTTTAATCTATATATTCATAAAGCTTAGAAGCGACCTTAGAGATCATTTGATTCAATAGTTTCATTTTATAGGCAAAGAAAGTGCTGCTCCAGAGATTTTTAAGCCATAAAATATGTAAGCTGTACATTGTGGAAACTGAAGTCGGGGTTCACTGACTTTCAGCCTCCCTTATTTTCTGCCACCTTACGGGTATAAGACATCAAGAATTAGATCTCCACATAGAATTCCCTGTATTCTTCAGGCTAGTAACTCCATCTTTGAATATTTCTTTTTTTTTAAATATGTCTACCATAGTGCAATGCATATAAAAATTAAAGCAAGCTAGCCTATATTACTATTAGTTGTACGAGTTTAATTTATGGAAGATAAATTGGTGCTGTATCACAAATAATAAAAAAGGAGACTTTATGTTTTTATTCATGCAAAGCAACTGTGGTACCTGATTTGCCTTTTTTCCCCCTAGCAGTTTTCCCATAAACACTGTGTTCCTGTGTTTAAGATTTTTTCTATTCCAAAAACGTAGAGTGATTCAAATAAAAACTCAGCACATGTTATATAATATTATATAATCAGACCAAAATACCTGTATAGTCTGGGGAGGGGTTGGATATTTATTTAAAAACATAAATGATACAATCTTAATATATGAGAATGAGTGGTAATTCTAAGTAAGAGGGCCTAAAAAAACGGTGGAAATACCTACCATTTGTTTATTCAGCTGCAAATGAGACTGAAATTCAGTGATGTCTACACATATTGTAGAATATAAACCTGATAAGAAAAATTGTCTTCTAAATTGTGCTGACAACAAAGTGCTCAAAATTCTCCCCAGCTTGAGTCCTAGTGGCAGGTCTGGTCTAGCCAACATGTATACCTCAAGGGAGAGTCACACTTAAGCGATCTTAGCAAAGACTCCTTATATTATAAACATCTAGGGGATCATCTAATATCTTCTAGTAAACACTTACCTCTTTTGTTACACACACACACGCGCGCGTGCACACACACACACAGTAGCAACTATTTTATTCTAATCCACCAAATCTGTCTATAATTTAAAATGGTGTTTACTACAGGAACAGAAAACCAAACACCGCATGTTTTCACTCATAAGTGGGAGTTGAGCAATGAGAACACATGGACACAGGGAGGGGAACATTACACACCGGGGCCTTTCGGGAGGTGGGGGGCAAGCGAAGGGAGAGCATTAGGACAAATACTTAATGTATGCGGGGCTTAAAACCTAGATGACGGGTTGATAGATGCAGCAAACCACCATGGCACATGTATACCTATGTAACAGACCTGCACATTCTGCACATGTATCCCAGAACTTAAAGTAATGTAAACAAACAAACGAACAAAACAAAATGGTGTTTACTTTTTATTTTGTTTTAATACTATTTATTTTCTTAATCTCTTTCTTCTCCAAAGTAAATAATTCCCACACCTTTAATTTATGTCTTAAGCTAAATTTCTAGCCCTTTAACCCTGATGCTTTAACATCATTAAAGAAGATAATTACACTAATAGCAGTAATAAAATACAAAGAAAAAATTATTTTAAAAGAAGTAGAGTTTGGATAATATTTAAATGAGCTATTTCCAATTTAAAAAATTAGAGGAAAAGCTGCTTGATTAAAGTTTTCTGGCACACAAAAAAAGTGTTCACTAAATTTTTCTAAGTGGCCTTTAATTTAATGCAAATTAAGAGTGTTTTAGATTGAAGTCAAGCATTTAGTAGTGGTAAGGAAATTCTATCGCTTATTCTTATACTTACTAGAATACGATAATGATGATGCATAAGGTTACAATAGAACTTGTTCTGAGTCAGATTTTTTGAATTATAAATAATATATTGGTGGTCAAGTACATTTCTTTAAAAAAATGTCATAAAATATACTGCATCAGAAGTGCCACTTAAAATTTTATTCATTTTAAAATTTCTAATCTGTGGTCAAATTTACTGATCTCACAGGTGTGAAGTAGGTAAAGTTGTTATCTGCTTCCTCTTTTAACATGAATCCAGATGGGGCAAGATTGCATTTGAGACATAAGGACATAATGATACTCTTGTACTCCAGAAAACTAGTGTCAAACTCAGAAATATTAAGAGTGTCTAGCAAAGTGTATGATAATTCTGTATTTAAAATGGAGAGAGTTAGGCTTTACTAATGTAAACAGAGAGAAATGGTAGCATAAATTAATATATTAACCAGCATACACAGTATCACTCTGGAAAAGATATTAGTTCCCCCTTTGCTATGACTAATATTAAGTCAAAAGCACAAAAATACAGTACTCTTTCCAATGCATATTTAATCCAGATACAAGTCATGAAATAGTACTAGAATAAACTCCCATGCACATCCTTATTCATTCAGGAAATTGACGTATTTTCACTGACAGTTATGTGTTAAGTACTAGGATAAGTTCTAGATAATAGCATATAATCAAAATAATGTGATCTTGTTTGTGCCCCGAGTAGCCTACAGCTTAGATGTATATGTAAGTAGATACAATATTACATATCCTATCAATCAATAATTATAATACATTGTCATAAGCATTTGTGAATAAAAGTCAAATGTAGCAGAATGTTTTAGAGAGTAGGTGCCTGAAGGTGCCATGACACTTCTTTAGCCTCAGGCTCAGGTACGACTTCACAGAGGAGGGGGTCGTGAGGGATAGTAAAATAATTAACACTACACTGTGTTTACTATATAGTTACAACTCTCCAATGCACTGTATATTTACTAATTCATTTAAACATCAAACCTAATTTTTTTTTTTCCGTCTGTCGCCAGGCGAGAGCATGACAAAATCGGCTCACTGCAACTCGCCCTCGGTTCACCCATTCTCTGCCTCAGCCTCTCAAGACTGGGACTGAGCCACCGCGCCCGGCTCAAACCTCATTTTTAAGGTAGATTACTGTTATTGTCTCTTTTGCAAAGAGAAAGGAAAGGAGACACAAGCTTACACAGCTAGAAAGAGATGAAAATAGAGAGCAAATTCAGGCAGTCTGGCCCCAGAGTCCTAGCTCTCAACCACTACCCTACTCTGTCTCTTTACGGTACCTTTTGGAGATGAATTTTGAAAGAAAAAGAAAAGAATTTCCAGGTAGATGTGAAGTCTGTGAGTTCAAAAGTGGCATGTTGCATTCATGTAAAAGTGAAAAAAAAAAAAAACTGTGGGGCTTCTGGAGAGGGGCAAGCTAGTGGGAGAGGCAGGGGAGGAGGTGAGAGGCAGGTGGAGGACAGAGTGGGAGACACATCTGTCAGACACATGTTCATCATCTTCACTCATTACTCTCATCCCCCATGCCGAGTTTTTCTGATACTTTTTAAAATTTCCCATATATCGTGATGTCTAGGGTGCGCAAAATGGAACAAGATTTATAAATATTCTATTATACATTTTCTAACATTTGGAGATGCTACAATTTCTCTTCATCCCGAATTCTTTCAAACCATCCTATCAAACAATTCCAGAGTGAGTGATGAAAGAATAAAGTAAAACTGACCTTAGCCTCAAGCTTTATAATGATTACTTTGGCTGTCTTTCTTTCCTTTTCTTTTGAAATTTTCCTTTTCAAATACGGCTGTAAGAGGATTTTAACCTCCTCTTGGAGCTGTGAGAAAGAGTATCTTTTTTCACCAAATCATTTACATTGAGGGGAAATATTGGTCAGGTAACCAAGAGCATCGTTTGCATTCCAGACAACAACTGAAATTAAAGGTGGCATTTTGGTTTCTTGCCTCACCCGTTACATCTCCTCCCTGAACAATTCCTATGTTCATGTTCACTGAGGTTTCCAAGCTCTTAAGCCACAAATACTCCCACAGTCTCACCAAACAAACCGCAACAAATAAGAGACAGCTGATTTTCAGCCATTATGTGTATACACCGCAGATCGACAAACCTTCATGGACACATATATTGCCTAACTCGAATGTCATTAACACTACCATCCTGTAGCCAAGTGACATTGAGGTGGAGAATTATAGTCCACAGGCATCTGCCTGTGGCCAACAGAGCTGCCTAATTAACATCTTGACCTTCTTGGTCAGCTTTTCTGTTGCCCCGAGTGAGGTCGAAAATTGTGAGCTCCAGGGCTGGATGTGACCCAGAGAACTATTTTATTTGTCAGGTGCAGTGTTTAAAAAAATACTTCCAATCGTTTGTCAGCATTATAAAATCAGAAGTTTCCACATCAATATTTGAGTTTCTAGCTTCTTAAAACTTGGAAGATTTGACAAGATAGAGACCTGGTGCATGTTCTGCAGGAAATTATTGGATTTGAGTGGCCACAGCACTGCTGTAGGGAGGGCACACTCCCTTCACTTCACCAGTGTCCCACTTCATGACCAGGTGGCCTGATCTAGCAGATATTTGAATTATTGTCCTTTGTTGCTTTTGATGCTTTAGATAGTTATACCTCCCTCCCTCCAAATATATTGCCATTTACTACTTCTATCTTGTTGAAGGGGATGATAAGACAATTCAGTTCAATTTATGAAACATTTATGGAGTGCCTGGTCTGCATTAATAACATGGAAAGTGCTGGAGGCAGAGGGAGTCACCATGAGTAAAAAGTATTCTTTACCCTAAAAGAGCATATAGATTGATGGTACAAGAAAAACAAACAACATGAGTAAGAGATAATGGTAAAGCCAAAAAGTTTGGTTCATTTGGTATGAAAACATGGATGTCATCACTGCTAGTTCTTTTTGGCTTTGGTTTGTGAGCAAGATATATGTATCTATCTTTGTACAGACACTTTTCAACTTATGATGGGGCTATAGCTCAACAAACCTATCATAAGTTGAAAGTATTTAAGTTGAAAATGCATTCGATATACCTAACCTACCTAACATCA
This sequence comes from Hylobates moloch, assembly GCF_009828535.3. Classification (NCBI taxonomy): domain Eukaryota; kingdom Metazoa; phylum Chordata; class Mammalia; order Primates; family Hylobatidae; genus Hylobates; species Hylobates moloch. Next base: position 142,316,200 of record NW_026652277.1, on the reverse strand, counting down.
TAGCTTAGCATAGCCTACCTTAAACATGCTCAGAACACTTACATTCACCTATAGTTGGGCAAAATCATCTAACAAAAAGGCTATATTGTAATAAAGAAATGTATTATATAATTTATGGAATACTATATTGAAAGTGAAAGATGGAATGGTTGTATGGGTATTCAAAGTACAGTTTCTACTGAATACATATCATTTTTGTACCACTGTAAAGGTAAAAAATCATAGGTTGAACCATTGTACGTTGTGAACAGTTTATATATATGCATATATATTCATATATAAACACACACATATATGTATGTTTGTGTGTGTGTATAACAAAGATGGGTAAGTTTTGCAATACAGTAGGGGCAGTGATAAGGTGAATATCACAGATATTGTTAAATAAGCAATAGGCCGTTAGGTTGAGACTATCTCTGTATTTTGAGTTTTGACACAATGAACTGCAACCTAACAGTATGTAAATAAATTGAAATCTAATTTAGGAGTGAACAGCCCCAGTAGCTGGCAACCAACTCATTGTATCATGCCCAAATAAGGCAGATACCTAGCTGTAGCCAATCAGGTTACTTCCCTGCTTTGCTTCTATGTTTGGCCTGTTAAAGCTCACTGCTCACACTTCTGGGTGGAGCTCTCTGAACCTCTTCTGGTTCTGATGCTGCCCAATCCATGAAGAGTTTATTGCTCAAATAAACTCTCACTAATTTGTCTAAAATATTTCTTTAAATAATATATAGTTAAATCACACATTATTAGTATTTAAAATGAGCTTTGAAGTCTAGTATCTTTACAGAGACTGATTAAATTATTCCAAAACCAGTATAAATTCTAAGTTTGACAAGTTTATTTCTCCTTCTAGATTTCCTTGAATTTGTTTTCCAGCAACAACTCCATGTCCAACAAACTAAACTATCCACTCCATATTTTCAATTTTCTTCATTGCTGACAGTTCATCTTTACTCACATTGATGAATGACCTTACTGAGCCATCTGCTTAGAAAGTTATTAATCTCCTATTTATGTGAACCAACTGTTGTTCTGTTTAATTGTTGCCCTTTCTTGAAATTTAATTCAAAATTATAAACATGGATTCTAACCCCTTCTTTGGAAGGAGCGAGAATGGGCTGATGATGTGAACAGAGTGATCCAGATGACAAGTTCACGCATTTACTAAACCGATGCATCAGCATAGATGCTACTTAATGAAGGTAGACTGTCATCCTGTTCTCTTTCCTTTTACTTTTCCTAATTTCAGTGATTTCATCAATAAAGTATTTTTAACATATATATTATTTCTATTTTTATTATTCTCCATTTATCACTTACATTAAATATTAGAAATTGTGAAATTGTAATTTTCTTCAATTAAAAATTCTCTTTCATTTGGATATTTCTAATGGATGTACAATAAAAGAAGTTGCAGATAAATGTTGTGACGTTGCTTAATACTTCAAAGCAAAACTCCTTTACCAATTGTACTTTAAAAATACATATACTATATTAAAGACTATAGCACTGAGATATTACTAAATAAGTGCAATGAGCAGATAGAGGTGTGATTGTGAACTTATTCAACCATTCACTTCTACTCTTTCTCTCTGTAAAAAGACATTCTCCTTTGGGAAAAAAATGTGGTTGACATGAAATTTGAAAAAAGCAAAAAAAAAGCAGAAGTCTCCTGAGAAAAGTCAGCCCTGGGATGCTATGTTTTTTGTTTTTTGTTTTTCTCTGAGATCAAGATATTTCCAAGAAATAGAATATTTATGAATACAGAATTGTGAGAGGTGAGGAGAGCTACTATAACTTTGAGAGGATTTAAAATGAGGCCAAATTGAAATTTAAAATACATATAAAATGTAAGTGACAAAAAATAGCACCAACCTCAACTTGAGATCTTTACTTTTAAAGTCTTTCCTAAAGTCCAAACCCTTATCTTTCAAATGCCTTTCTATCCCAAAGGAATTAAACTCAGGAAAATATTCAACTTTAAGAACACTGCACAGAAACAAAACCATTGGAGGCACAGGTGACCTTGCCCTCTCTGCTATAGTAATTCCATTAAAAAGACTGTCCCCTTGCTCCCTAATATCTGTAAACTGAAAGGACAGATACAGTACAAACATTGTCAGCAAACACAGATATCTTTAAAGGAAATTATTTTGTATAATACAAAGTTTTGTCCTCCTTTTAGGTAGCCGTGGCAGCCTGTCTTAAATTTATAAAATGAGAGTTCTTCAAGATCATCTATGATGGGAAATTCTGATATAAAATTACATTTTCTCATTATTTTATGTACGAAAACTTGAATTAAAAATATACTGCGGAGATATCCCATAATATTCATCACAATAGAATTCAAAATTCTATGTATTCCATCTTCTATTAATTTTGACATATTTAATTATACTGGCAACCAACATCAGTCTTTTCCCCTCTGACTTTTTTAGTTTGGAATTATGGAAAATGTGCTTAATTATATTCAATTTACCACTTCATTGTACATAGTCTTATATTGTTCTCTAATTGTGCTCCGAATCTTGTCTTCCACCAAGCTTGCATGCTACAGAAGAAGAAAATGTCATATACTTTATATCTTTTATATTTGCTATGCCATTTGAAAATAGTGCCTATGCAAACAGTAAGGGCTCAATAAGCCCTTGTTAATCATGCCTCTTACAACTCTCTATATACCACCAACCTTCTCACAGACCCAGCGAATAAAAATAACAACAACCAGTACCGAAGCTTCCTGGCAATATTTCTAGTTATTTGTTTCTACAAAACATTTTCCTTAATTTTCAAAGTCATAACACTTACAAAGATTGAACTTAGTTGTTAAAAATATTGTTACAAAGCCACACAGAGCAGGGGTTAGTATTCTCATTTATATCATGAAAGGGTTTCTTTATGTGTTTGATTCAATCATGAGCTCGGTGTGACAAGTTTAGAGGAAGCCCGGGTTTTTCTTTTCCTCTGTTCATTTATTTGACAAATATTAATGGGTGTCTTTCCTGTACAAGACATTGTGCCAGGAGCTATTTGGGATACAGCGATGAATCAGCAGAGATCTTGCCCTCAAGTCTTACGATGCTTTGTTGTAGGGAATACTGTCAAAGCCAGGTGGTAAGGCCACTGAGCCTAGAGCCTTCAAATCTGTAACCGACAGATTTCCTACAGCATTATAGAGTAACTGGGAGAGTAGATTTCATTGCTCAACTCAAATAGATAAAATGCTAGAGAACTACCTTTTAATTGAGAGAACGGATTTTGTATTGTCACTTTTCCATTTTCCATTTTATTGATTTTATTAAATATTAATATTTATTAAAATACATTTTTTATTTTTTCTGGTGGAGATAATGAGGAAGAATTATCAAGCATAGAGAGGAAGATCTAATAAATTCATCTATTCTGATGAGGTGAGGAAGAAGACACAAAAGGAAGTAAAAGGAGAATAGAAAAGATGTGAGGGAGAGAGACAGAGACACTGGGAAAGAAATAATTTTTAAAACCCTGAAAATGCTTTAAGTCAACCCAAATATGTAGATAAAATATAAATTAGCAGATGTTTTTGACACCTATTAAAACAGCAAATAAGCTAAGGAAAGGGAGCAAATAAGGAAGGGAGCAGTTAGCAATTATATCACATTATTTTAATGTTCCTATTTAATTTAAATCTGTGGGTAAAATTTAAAATGTAGTGTGTATATGATTCATTTATGGATTTGGTTGAAATTTCATGTTTGTAGGCCTTGTCCAGGAGTTTCTAACTCAGTGGGTATGTGTTAGAGGTTGACAATCACACAGTCATCCTCTGCTATGACAGCTTCAAGAAACACTGCTTAAAACTTTGCTCCTGTCTAGCCCTCAGGGAGAAAGCTATAATATCTTCTTGATTCTCAAAGAAAACTGTGTCCTTTTATACTCTTAAAGCTATAATTGTGACATTGTTGTTCTCTGATGGCAGCAAAACCCAAATAGCTGAGACAGTCTTGAGAAGATGACAAAACCCCTTGAAGTTATAGTTTTGTGACACTTCATCTCCTGAGACCAACGTTGCTGAGAACTATCTTGGATTGACACTTCTTTTCAGCTCAGGTAAAGGCAAATGACCACATTCATTTGGTCTAATGTGACTTCAATCTAGGGTGACTACACATCTGGGTTTTCCCAGGACAGCCTGGTTAGCCCTATTTCCCATTTTCTTGTCCCTTTAACTCTCAGTGTATCAGTTTGGGTAATAAATTATATCGTCACCCTATTTACATATAACAGAAGGCAAACTGAACTGCAAAAACTCTAATTTGTGGAGCAACTCCATGAGGAATAGTAAATTCTGAGGCAGCTTAGTTAATCAAATGTTCTACTATTTTGTAACTTTCATCATTTTGAACTGACAGATAGACAAAGAATAAGAGTTAAATTAAGGAAGTAATTCCTTAATTTTAATTATATGGGCTCCTGATAGTTGAAGCAAGTAATTCTTGATTTATTTTTCCAAAGAGAACTAAAACTTGTTAACTAAATGTATATGAGGAAAATAGAAATACAGGAATTTAAGGAATACTATATTAGTATCAAAGCTGAATATCAACAAAACCATTTCAAATGACAGTAGAAATATGAGAATATACATACTTTGATGATTTTACTTTAAAAACAGACATGGCATGTTACCCTACAGAATCATTTTCAGTAGCAGGGAACAGGGAAAATACTATGATGCGTGAAATTATAAGATCTTGTGAATAAAAGCTGTATGGCTTTGGGCTACTTATTTTGTTTTTATCTTTTTTTCTCTTCTTCTGTATAATGGGGATAATATCTCCTAACAGGGTTGTTGTACTAATTGAATTATGCAAGTGAAATAATGTAGCACATATTATAAATGCTCTATAAATTCTGGTTGCAAAGCATGAGTCTGTGTAATCTTCATATGCTCTTATGACTGTGTTTTTGTCATTAGGTGAGATCTTTTAATGAGATATGATGGTATTTGGAGATTCTGTTTAGGTGGCCAGGTGTTAGATGAAATATCTTCAGCAGCAAACAATTATTGCAGATAAGGTCATTGTGGACATAGTGGGGATGCAAGGGGGTTTGTTCTCATGCTGTTTGTGGAAAACGAAAGTTCTACATTCCAGAATGTGGGTGAGACAGGTAAAGAAGAACAAACAAGTATATTTTTTAATCTTAAATGCATATATTAGAAAAAGAAATCTGGATCAACAATTCCTGAGTCTCCAAAGTAGAAAGTTCAAAGTAGAACAAAGAACAAAAGAAAAAAGTAAAATAAAGTATTCACGATCATAGTTGCTGGTCTTTTCCTTAGCTTTTTCGTTTCTTTCCCCTTCAAGTATTTTGTCTTTCCATCTCTTTTTTTATCCCTCCATCCACAATTTGCATTTATTTCCGATGCATGACACTCATTTTACCTGTCTTTGTTTCAATTCTCAAAGTCCTTCCAAACATGATTTATAATAGATTATAAAGGAAAGTTATTTTCAAAAGAACCTTTGTACTAGCTGTTAAATAATCATCATTTATACTTGTTGAGAATAAAAAACTGGATAAATGAACCCGAATAAAAAATTTTAAATACAAAATACAAATGGGACTTTTATGTAAAAAATGCTATAAGATGAGTTAGGCTTCACACTTACAAATAGGAATTTTTCTCTCAAATGCAGTTAGTAGGAAACATGGACTGGACTGATAGAAGCTCTGTTTAAAATTACAAACCAATTGAGACCACGTAAAACCTTAAGGCCACTATATTCCATTCATTAATTTATTCATTAATCCATCCAACATACATTTAGATTTATTGAGTCCTAATCATGTGCTAGGGAAAAATGTAGGGAGCCCAAAAGGGTAGCTAATGGACAGATTTAGTCTTCAGATATGTCCTGTGATGCCTACACAATGATCATAATATCTAAAAATTGGGGAGATTAACATAAATATCCAAGTGTACATTTAAAAAAGAAATGAAAAAGACTGACAGCTTGGGAATAAATGGTTGGACCTAAGTTACTGGACATTGGTTAGGCTCTCCAGTTTGCTATATAGCCCACAGATTCCTGGTGGATGATTGCTAATGACACCCTTCTCACTCATTTGCTTAAGAAGGGTGGCTCATGTAAATTCTACAACCCAGGAATCACTGGAATTTCTTCATTTTTCCTACATATTTGTTGTTTATACCCTAGTCCATTATTTGCATTTTCTACAGCCTGGATATGTTCAGCAGACTTCTTACTAGTCTCTTGGTTTCATGTCTTGCCCTGCTGGTACACATTTCCTAATCATTTAGGCACTCGTCAGACACAATGCACTTCCTACAGTAAAAATCTGACCATATCACAATGGCCTCCTCTTCCTGGGCTGGGCCTTTCATTTACTTCTACAAAACCCATCACTGGCACTTTTGAACTATATGCTCTAACTACGGGAAATAAGCTTGATATGTGGCATTTCTAAGAGTATTGAGATAAAAATATTTGTCTCAGACAAGCCGATTAATTTGAAAAAAGGAGCTTACTTGCTAATCCAGTACTTCAGTAGCACAGAATTGTGTACGCAATAGGCAGAGTAGTTGTCAATGAACACAGGTATCAGAGCTTGAGTTCAAAAGATCAAAATCAATAGCATTAGAGGGCATTCTTTCCAAAGCATGGTAATGGTACAACTCCCATTGGCTTTAACGGAAGCCATGAAGCTAACATACTTGTAACCTTTTTAAAGTGGAAGGATTACCATTCAACTGGATCTACCTCATGTTGTGTCTATTGACAGGGCCTTATGCATAGAGCTTGAATTGATCAGAGCAACTTAAATTTCTTCTCTTTCCTCTAGTGTAAATGAGTACAACATTATCCTTCCTACCTCTATGATAATTTTGTCCTTCAAACTGAAACTCAATGGAGACTTAAAAAACAGCACCTGTAGCAGAAGGTCAGTGCTTTCACTCTGTGATTCAGACACCAGTAGTAATGGCATTTGGGATCTTCTATTTAGATCATTTTGTCTGATAAGTCTTCCTGATCAATTCTTTTTTACAAAATTGAGAAGGCCTATTAAGTGCAGGGTGCCGTTATGCATTAAAAGTTTTTCTGGTCAAAATTGAGAGAATACCTTCTACTCTTCTACCCTAAGGCAATTTTTAACCATAAAAATGTTTGTTTTCCAAAAAAACTATAACTGATTTTTATCTATAGGAGGTTTACATGACATTTTTCTGTGACAAAACAGAATCCATCAAAGTATTCTGCAATTGTAAAAATCCAAACATCAAATATATGTTAGAGAAATGTAACCCTTTGGATTCTCTTTGCTGCTACCCATGGATTCCTCCAATACTGAAATACTTTCAAAGCAAATTATATTCTTTTAAAGAACTAAGCATAAAAAACAGAATATAAGAAATAAATTATAAACATGAATCCCTGAAAATAGATATTTTTAGTAGGGTTCTGGGCCAGCTCACTGTCACATAAAGTGTTTCATACTATATAAATCACAATTCAAAAATACATTTTATTTGTAAAAATAAAATTTAGGTTCAATCAGATTGACCACTTCTGTATTATAAGAGCATATAAATATGCTGTTGGTTTCACATGTTTTTATGGCTTGCCTTGAAAAATAGTTGTTTCCACTTGAAAAAGCTACTTACAAGGATGGCATTTAGAACTTAGCCAATGTTAAGCTCAAAACTTAGCCAATGTTAAGCTCAATATATCTGTGGGTGTCCATAAGCAGTCATTTATTATATTTTCCTATAAACAACACCCAGAACTGTAGTGATGGTGTGCAGTCACAGTGCAGCTGCTTGGTTCGCTGAAGTGATTATTAACATTCTCTTTTACTCACTGTAGCATGGTTCCCACTCAGTGGCCCAGACTTTCTACTTTCACACCTCTTTCCCAAGATAATGAAATCCATTTGGGAGCTCTGGAAACCTTAACTAGCATAGATTTGAGAAGCCATGCTGCCAGACCCTTGACAAGCTATTTGATGCTCTGCACCACTTTTGATTTAGACAGAGCCTCTGACACAAACAGAGCAGGCCTCATCTATTCCATTGCCTTTTGTTCCATTTCATCATACCCCAGGGATGTCATTTATCATCACCCTTGGTCATGCACGGCTAAAAGAACAAGAGAGGTAGATGTGCTCTGCCATTCACAGCTGGGCTTCCTTTCGGCTGCAAAAGAAAGTTACTTAATGCATTGTGGATCATTTCTTAGCCATTCAATGATATTCAAAGAAGAGCAAAGAGCACCTTTTATAAAAACGACATTTCAACTACTCTAACTTTTCTTATTTCTAGCCTTCACCCAAGAAGTATCCACCATCTTAAGAGATGCTCAGTTTTGAAGGGTACTCAGGGTACAAGGATCACGGCTATATCTTTGCCCTCACTCACAGATTAAAAGTACCTTCTATTTGGAGCTGCAGCACGGTGTGCTCTTTTTCAGCAGGAGATTTCTGTGGAATCTCATAGTAAGGCTTAGAGAATAGACTAAACGCAACTAAGAGGTCTTGCTCCAATTAAAAATGTTTTGCCAAAATCCACAATCACTTTAGCTGTAAACAGATTTTTTTTTAAAGAGAGGATCTCCATATTTCAAAATCAGTTACTATCTTTCATACATCAACCTATTTTACCTGATTTAATCTTGGTTTTTCTTATTTCTATTTTATTTTTTTGAGTTTTTATTTTTCAATATTATCTACATTGAGATAAAAAAAGAGTAAGATGAAACTTCCAGGACTGTAAGAGTTTGATGAGGAACCAAAGACAGCAAGTAATCATTAGGTTTTCCAAGAAGAGATCACAGTTTGGCAAGAGGCTGTTTTCATTCCCTGTGATGACATTTTAGGTTTTTGAAAAAACTACAGTGGGAAATCAGGGTGTATGGCAAAAAAACAAAAATAGATTTGTGTACCTCATTACCTTTACTGGTCTATGAACTGGAATATTAGTACCCTTAAAGTGATGAAATATTTGACTCAGTTTCTTTCTGAACAAAAGATGAAGTAGGGGCTCTAAGATAGAAACTTGAGAAGGCATTGCATTTAGGAACACATGGGCATGTATCCATAAGAGGAGGCCAAGAACAAATAAACAGAAAATCTATGAAAAGATAATTAGGAGGCTATGTTCCAACCACAGCTTTGTTAATAATCAACTTGTGAAGTTGGTCATGTGGTTTAGGTTCTTAAGTGCTATGGGCTTTAGTGTTCTATGTGAAATAGTGTAATTTCTTTTTTTCAAAATCTTCACTGTACTTCTCTATTGGGCTCACCTATCCAGGGCCCTCCTTGGTGGTTTTCCCCATGAAAGGGGTGTACTTCCAAGCTTACTGAAGTCAGCTGTGGCTTTGGGCAATGGCATGCGAGTGGAAGTGATATGTGCTGTATCCAGCAGAAACTTTAAGACCCATTGCATGGTTCTACCATTAACTCCCTTTTCCTCTGCATCAGGAACCATATATCACAGTATGAAGGTATAAACTATGAAGTGAAAAGATGCCAACAAAGCCCATTGGTCTCATGAGTTTTAAACTTACTGGTACTTTGGGTATTTATTAATTCATGAAGTGATATAGAGCTGACACTTTCATGGATCATGATAAAACCAAAGAAGTTTTATGCTCTTGATCCCTTATGAAACAGAAAGATGATAATTACAATTTTAAAAGGTTCAATTATTTGGGGGATATAACTAAAAAACATAGAGGCATTCTAATCAGCAAGATTCACAACTAGTGTTTCCTAGAAATGTAATAATTAAAATGGTTCCAACTGTAGTTTCTCAAAAGTATTTTTAAAGGAAGAAATTATCTATCTAGGAAATTTTTCTTGAAATGAACTTATGCTTGAATTTTCTCAGGAAAAGGTTAGACAGCTTCAAAGTTAGATGTTTTAAGAAGGGAAGACTAATGACTGTTTGACAGGTTTAAAAAGTTGTACTTGACAGCACAGTTATAGCTGTTTGATAGTAAGACTTAGATGTTCTGCTTTATTGAATGTCAGGCAGCAGAACTGAAAAGATCATCCAAATAACTTCACTATTTTAAAACCGGTAACTTTTCATTTAAAAGTACAAGAATGGTTTTAATCAAATGAAGATCTCTAATATCCCTTACAGCTCTAAAACTCCATGGTTTTTACAAGCTGAAACCATTTGTTCAGGGTTAGAGGAAGCCAGAAGTTCAATTCTATAATTTTCCTCTGAACTAGAAATGTGGGTATCAGGTCTCTTGGAATTCTGCGAGTAGCCTAGAGGTAGAGAGTTAAAGAATCCTATAACTTCCTTTTCAAATGTCAACACATTAACATGTTTTATTGGTTGCTATTCCCAAGGCATTTTCCATTGCAGCAAATGGAATGATATTTTTCATATATAGTGTGTCAAAAGAATGAAATCAATTATGTCTCTCCAATTTCCTAACTGAAATTATTACTCATTCTGGTATAGGGGAAGGTAGTAGGTTTGCCAGATAAGATAGAGGATGCCTACTGAAATTTGGATTTCAGATAAATAATATTTATTAATACTTTACATTAATATATTAATATTAATAATATTTTAGTATAAATGTGTCCCAAATATTGCATGGCTCCCTTAACATCTTGGCCTGATTAAATGCATTTTTAGTCATTGACAGCTATATAAAGTTTCAACCTAATTATAAAGCAAAATCCTGTTTATTTTTAAATGTCTGGTATTGGGATGGTGCAATGATTAATTTTATGTGTCAACTTGACTGGCCATGAATTGCCCAGATATTTGGTTAGGCATGATTTGTGGGTGTGTCTGTGAGAGTGTCTCTGGATGAGATTAACATTTGAGTCAGAAGACTGAATAAAGTAGATTGCCCTCTCCAATGTGAGTGGACCTCATCCAATCCACTGAATGCCTGATTAGAACCAAAAGGCTGAGAAAGAGAGAATTCACTTTCTCTGCATGACTATCTTCAAGTTGGGACATCGGTCCTCTCCTGCCTTTGGACTTAAACTCAGGCTGGAATTTATACCATCAGCTCTCCTGCTTCTCAGGCCTTTGGACATTTGTACTGGAACTGGAACTCTACCATTGGCTCTCTGGGTCTTGACTTGTCAGCCTCCATAACCCTGTGAGGCAATTCCTTATAATAAATCTCTTATATAGAGATATACATACATATATACCTCTGTGTATATATGTATATATAGATTTATATTTGTATATACATTACACACACACACACACACACACACCCTATGGTTTATTTGTTCTGTTTCTCTGAAGAATCCTAATACAGATGGATAAAAGAAATCTCCACTCTTGATATAATTGATGATCACAAAGCTTCTGTGCCCTCTATTGATCTGCTCTGCTAATTTCACTTATTATGTATCGACTAGTTGTGGGTGAATGGAGATCTCAAGCTACTCTGCTGCTGAGGTAATTCATGCAAACTTCCTAAGCACAGGCGGTTCCTTCTGACCCTCAGCCACATCTAGAGTTGGCTGGCGGCCCTGTGGGGCTCTCACACAGTATTCCTCTCATGTGTGAGCCTTTCTTTTCCACTGCAATTCTGCAACTCTGGATCTTATCCACACTCTGGGACCTGATTCAGGGCCCACATGGCAGTATTCACCTCACATCCACCTCCAGCACTGGGAGCCCCCGGGGTAATCCCTGATGCCCCCTATGTACCTTCCCAATGTTCCCCACCCCAACATTCAGACAGTACCTCGGCAGGCCCTGCAGGCCCTGCTAAGTAAATATCAACATGAAGACCAAGGCATCAGTGTTTCCTTCTTACAGACAACCTGAACATTCTTAATAATTCTGTTGGGGTTCCAATTTACTTTTTATTCTCTTCAAGGAGAACATCCAGTCCAGCCTCCAGGAGGTAATGTGAAAGGAGAGTCGCTCTTCGGGAATGCTGCACTCTACTAAATGGAGAATTCTTCAGACTCCCATCCCCCACCCGTGCTCCCCAAGCCCCAGCTGCCAAATCAGTTTGGCCTTACTAGTTGCTGCAAACCCTGGCAACTGTATGTTAAGAAATAGACCTTATGTATAATTAGCCCTGGAGAACTCAGTAACATCTTCATTCTTAAAGTTATGCTGTCTCTGCTGTAATCTCTGCACTACTTAATATTTGTAGGGGTGAAGAATATCTTGATAAGTAATTCACAATGTTCTATTACCAAAAAGAGGCTCAATTTTATTAGAAGCTGAGTTCCCTGTTGGTTTTTAATTTCCCATCCCTTTGCCCAAGGTATATATGTTAAAGTGAATTTCACATTGTCTTGGCAAAAAATAATTTCAACAAGTTCCCTGAGGATATCTGGAGATAAGCTGGGCTTCCACCAAACCAGGTTTGGTAATCACTTGCTCATAAAGTGGCTGTTCTTTCAAATCCAGATCTTCAAGTGAGATTAAAATTGGAAGCCTGGCTACCAAGTAAAAGCTTTCCTGCAGTTGTCAGAATGTCAGGTGCATCAGAAGTCAGGTTCTGCAATGTTAGCCCAAGGACTGAGCAGGCAGGGTCTGTGGACATGGCCAGATAAGGGGTCTGGAGTCCCACTTTGAAGCAGTGTTGAAGAAGAGTTCAGATCTGTGAGTCTGGGATCAGTCAAAGGGAGTGCTGAAGGTGAAATGGAGAAGTGCAGAGATAGCATCTAGGCAAGACATCTGAAAAACGATCATGGGACGTTTGCAGTGAGAAGATTCTTACGGAGTAACAACCAGCCTTGTGAAAAGAAGCCACCAGGAATTCATGATTTCTAATCTCAGGTAGGTCCTTGGGGTGGTCCCCACACCTTCCTACATAGACCTAGACAGCTCTTTTATTCTGCTTTTATTTCAAACTTTTAGATTTCCCTTTAAACTTCCGACACAATCTCTTTTCCTCTGTCTCTCAGTAAATGACTCTGATTCCCACTTCACTGAGCCCTTCAGGGAGAAATTACCTCAATTTTGTCCCTTAGAAACACTTTCCTATCACTGCCTGTGCCTATCTTTCCACCTTCCCTCCTGTGACAGGAAGGATGCATTCTTCCTGTCTAATGTAACCCATTTCCTCTGATCCCAGCATGCCCCACTTTTGAGAGACCTTGCTAAGTCAGTTATCTCCCTCCTCTCCTCCATGCCTGGATCCCCTCACTGACCTCTCTCTTGCTCCTCCATATATAAGTATACTCCAGTACATCCACTTAATGATAATTAATAATAAGAAGGTTACATTTCACTCTCTGTACATTCATCTCTGTCTCATTCCTCTCCCAACCAAACTTTGGAAAACGAGGTCTCATTCTCTCATTTCCTCATTTCTGCAGACTTCACACCTGTAAGTCAGGAATCAACTGTTACTACTTTATGGAAATATCCCTAGACACATTAACCAACATCATCTTTATGACTTAATCCATATTTCAGTGCTTATTCTAATTGAACTTCACTTATTATATTGAATGAACTTTTGGCAACATTTTACAGTGCTGACATTCCCTCCTTTTTTCCAACTCTTTTAATGTCTGTGGATGTCCCCTGAATTTCTGTCTACCAAGTTTCATCATTCCTAGGCTCCCCTCTCTGTCTCTGCCTCTTTCCTAAAACAGATTTGCTCAGGGATTTGTTTTTTGGTTCAATCATCATTTCACTCTATTTACACAATTTACATTTGAATAAATTTAATGACTTAAAATTCATGACTTTCACTCTACTTAAGACCCTTCAGTCCATAGCTGCAAGCTAAAGATTGTGTTGAGTGCTGAGTTCTGTATCTCTAAATGGATGTCCTACAGTGGGCCCACTCCTAACTCAATTTTACCACTAAACTAATGATCGTTAGTCACCTCTCCTCTCCTCCTTCACATTGACCTTAAAACTCCTTTGTACAGTCAGTACCTCTGCAAATAAAAGAGTTCATACCAGCTATGGTTTACAGGACTTTAAACGTATTAAGTCATTTAATCTTTAAGATAACCTCATACATTAGGAATTCTAATTATGACAATATAGAATAGTATCCAAATTTACCTAGTTGCCAAAACAGAAGCCTGGAGGCCTCTTCAGGCTCCCCTCCCACTAATACCCTAAACATTCCCCAAGTCCTAGTTAATATACTTCCATAATATGTCTCAAATCCTTCCTTTATCTAATTTGGTTGGATATAGCCTTATGTCATGTGTAGCAAAACTTTCACAGTGTAGCTACAGTGATCTGAAATTCAAATCTGATTATTCTCTCTGATACTCAAAATCCTTGAGTAGGTTCCTGTAGCTTTTAGGATAAAGGTCAAATTTCTTAGCTTAAGAAGCCCATTCATGAACTGATCTCTTCCTATTTCTCAGCCAATTTTCTGACTTTGGAAGGAAGTATCGATTCCTCTTTCAGCATCCCTAAAGGTCCACACACTATAAACCTCAACCCTATGGAGGGGAGGGGAAGGAAGCCTGTGCCTTCTGCTTCCACTGCCCACTTTCTCCTTTCAAACTAATTGGTGAACCTAGGGAAAAGACCAGAATATGCTAGTAATTAGGATATATGCATAGCGGTCCAGCCAGATGACATAATTGTTTTAAAAAAAGTTTTTGGGTAAGGTGAACGAAGAGTAATGCAGAATAAGAATGCTGAAAACTCTTCAATACTTTATTCATATTTTGTCTTTTGATCATGAGGTTCACACGCACACAAACACACACACAGACACAAAACTCTCATCTCCTTTGAATGGCTGAACAGAAAGCATTGCATTAGAGTAAAGCTAAATTTCAATTAAGACAAGAAATTGAGGTAGAAAAATTGTCGGGAAATATTAAAGGTTTACAAGTGTTCATTTACAATTGAAATTGAAGTTTCAAAGAGCAAAGGAGTAGGATGGGGACAATGGGCAACAGTGGGAGAATGTTAGTGGGGGAAGATTACAATGATTTGTTGATAGAGTATTAAGAAAATCGAGAGCTTTGGAGAGACTTGCATTTTGAACTTCCGTGGAAAAACAGCTGGCATGAAGTTCAAAGCAATCATGATACTTAGCATTTTTGAGTTCATATTCCATGCCCAGCACTTGTGCAAGGACTCTACATGGAATACTATGCTCCTATTTTATAGGCAAGAAAACCAAAGCAGAGGATCGTGCCTAATTTACATAGCTATACAATAGCAGCTCCAAGTGCCAACTTAACCACTACATGATAAGAGGACTGTATTGTGAAGCGGCTTGTTGTTAGCATGGTTTGGGCCCAAATGTTGATGAATAAATACTTTCACTGCCTTTACAGTTATTCACTTTGGATGAATACAGAAGGTGAATTAGACTTATTTAAAATTATCTAAAGGAGAGATTCCCAAAGCTTTATAGCCCAGGCATACTTTAGCTTTTCCATTCTATGACCTTTCAACAGTGAAGTGTTAGGAATCAAAATAATTATGCAAAAGATTAAGCAAAATGACTCTACTATAGTTTAAATAGTGGCCTGTAAATTTCCAGGGTTAAGGGGTTCCTCAATTCTTTCATTTCCTGATGACACAAGCCATGTATTAATGTAAACCCCCTCTGAAATATCTTCTTGCTTATAATAGATACCAGTGAAGAAAATATTATGTGCATGAATACATGATCATATAAAAACAATTATCTAATATTCTGAAAACTAGCTAATAACCTCAAGTATTTTTGTTGTTGTTTCTTTTGTTTTGTCCTCAAAGCTAATGAATATAACCTCTATCAAACTCCAAGTTTAGCTCAAACTCTAAAGTCAAGGGCATCCTCATTAGAATGGCCCTTCGTCATCAACATAGTTGAGTAAGAATAAAATCTTGACTCTCTTAGGTCTATTCTCTGCAGAAAAAAAGTTGGTATAGAAAATGTCAGGCCTCTGAGCCCAAGCTAAGCCATCATATCCCCTGTGACCTGCACGTACACATCCAGATCGCCGGTTCCTGCCTTAACTGATGACATTCCACCACAAAAGCAGTGAAAAATGGCCTGTTCCTGCCTTAACTGATGACATTGTTTTGTGAAATTCCTTCTCCTGGCTCATCTTGGCTCAAAAGCTCTGCCACTGAGTACCTTGTGACCCCCACTCCTGCCCGCCAGAGAACAACCCCCCTTTTTCCTTTATCTACCCAAATCCTATAAAATGGCCCCACCCCTATCTCCCTTTGCTGACTCTTTTTTTGGACTCAGCCCGCCTGCACCCAGGTGATTAAAAGCTTTATTGCTCACACAAAGCCTGTTTGGTGGTCTCTTCACACGGACGCACATGAAATTTGGTGCCCTGACTCGGATTGTGGGACCTCCCTTGGGAGATCAATCCCCTGTCCTCCTGTTCTTTGCTCCGTGAGAAAGATCCACCTACGACCTCAGGTCCTCAGATCTACCAGCCCAAGGAACATCTCACCAATTTTAAATTGGGTAAGTGGCCTCTTCTTACTCTCTTCTCCAACCTCTCTCACTATCCCTCAACAACTTTTTCCTTTCCACTCTTCAATCTCTCCCTTCTCTTAATTTCAATTCCTTTCATTTTCTGGTAGAGACAAAGGAGACAAGTTTTATCCGTGGACCCAAAACTCCGGCGCTGGTCACGGATTAGGGAAGGCAGCCTTCCCTTGGTGTTTAATCATTGCAGGGACACCTCTCTGATTATTCACCCAGGTTTCAGAGTTGTCAGGCCACGCAGGGATGCCTGCCTTGGTCCTTCACCCTTAGCAGCAAGTCCCACTTTTCTGGGGAAGGGGCAAGTACCCCAACCCCTTCTCTCCGTGTCTCTACTCCTTCTCTGCCTTTCTGGGGGGCAAGAAACCCCTAACCCCTTCTCCTTCACCCTTAGCAGCAAGTCCCGCTTTTCTAGGGGAGGGGTAAGTACCCCAGCCTTGTATCTCTGCACCTCGATCCCTTATTTCCACACCCCGACCTCTATCTCTGCTCCCCGATCCCTTATTTCCATGCCCCAACCTCTTATATCTCTGCACCCCAATCCCTTATTTCCATGCCCCAACTTCTTATATCTCTGTGCCCTGACCCCTTCTCTGCTTTTCTGGAGGGCAAGGACCCCCCACCCCTTCTCCGTGTCTCTACTCTTTTCTCTGGGCTTGCCTCCTTCACTATGGGCAAGCTTCCACCTTCCATTTTTCCTTCTTCTCCCTTAGCCCGTGTTCTTAAGAGCTTATAAACCTCTTCAACTCTCACCTGACCTAAAATCTAAGCATCTTATTTTCTTCTGCAATGCCACTTGACCCCAATACAAACTCAACAGTAGTTCCAAATAGCCGGAAAATGGCACTTTCAATTTTTCCATCCTACAAGATCTAAATAATTCTTGTCATAAAATGGGCAAATGGTCTGAGGTGCCTGACACCCAGGCATTCTTTTACACATCGGTCCCTCTCTAGTCTCTGTGCCCAATGCAACTCATCCCAAATCTTCCTTCTTTCCCTCCCACCTGTCCCCTCAGTCCCAAATGCAAGTGTCACTGAGTCTTTCTAATCTTAATTTTCTACAGACCCATCTGACCTCTCCCCTCCTCCCCAGGCTGCTCCTCGGCAGGCCGAGCTAGGTCCCAATTCTTCCTCAGCCTCCGCTCCTCCACCCTATAACCCTTTTATCACCTCCCCTCCTCACACCTGCTCTGGCTTACAGTTTCCTTCCATGACTAGCCCTCCCCCACCTGCCCAGCAATTTACTCTTAAAAAGGTGGCTGGAGCTAAAGGCATAGTCAAGGTTAATGCTCCTTTTTCTTTATCCCAAATCAGATAGTGTTTAGGCTCTTTTTCATCAAATATAAAAATCCAGCCCAGTTCATGACTCCTTTGGCAGCAACCCTGAGACACTTTACAGCCCTAGACCCTAAAAGGTCAAAAGGCCATCTTATTCTCAAAATACATTTTATTACCCAATCTGCTCTCAACATTAAATAAAACTCCAAAAATTAAATTCCAGCCCTCAAATCCCACAACAGGATTTAATTAACCTCGCCTCCAAGTGCACAATAATAGAAAAACGTTGCAATTCCTTGCCTCCACTGTGAGACAAACCCCAGCCACATCTCCAGCACACAAGAACTTCCAAACACCTGAACCGCAATGGCCAGGCGTTCCTCCAGAACCTCCTCCCCAAGGAGCTTGCTACAAGTGCCAGAAATCTGGCCACCAGGCCAAGGTATGCCTGCAGCCCAGGATTCCTCCCAAGCCGTGTCCCATCTGTGCGGGACCCCACTGGAAATCGGACTGTCTGACTCACCTGGTAGCCACTCCCAGAGCCCCTGGAACTCTGGTCCAAGGCTCTCTGACTCCTTCCCAGATCTTCCTGGCTTAGCGGCTGAAGACTGATGCTGCTCGATCACCTCAGAATCTCCCTAGACCACCACGGACGCCGAGCTTCGGGTAACTCTCACAGTGGAAGTCTGTCCCCTTCTTAATACGGAGGCTACCCACTCCACATTACCTTATTTTCAAGGGCCTATTTCCCTTGCCTCCACAACTGTTGTGGGTATTGACAGCCAGGCTTCTAAACCTCTTAAAACTCCCCAACTCTGGTGCCAATTTAGAAAATACTCTTTTAAGCACTCCTTTTAGTTATCCCCACCTGCCCTGTTCCCTTATTAGGCCGAGACACTTTAACTAAATTATCTGCTTCCCTGACTATTCCTGGATTACAGCTACATCTCATTGCTGCCCTTCTTCCCAATCCAAAGCCTCCTTTGCGTCCTCCTCTTGTATTCCCCCACCTTAACCCACAAGTATAAGATACCTCTACTCCCTCCTTGGCCACCGATCATGCACCCCTTACCATCTCATTAAAACCTAATCACCCTTACCCCGATCAATGCCAATATCCCATCCCACAGCATGCTTTGAAAGGATTAAAGCCTGTTATCACTCGCCTGCTACAGCATGGCCTTCTAAGCCTATAAACTCTCCTTACAATTCCCCCATTTTACCTGTCCTAAAACCAGACAAGCCTTACAAGTTAGTTCAGGATCTATGCCTTATCAACCAAATTGTTTTGCCTATCCACCCCATAGTGCCAAACCCGTATACTCTCCTATCCTCAATACCTCCCTCCACAGTCCATTATTCTGTCCTGGATCTCAAACATGCTTTCTTTACTATTCCTTTGCACCCGTCATCTCAGCCTCTCTTTGCTTTCACTTGGACTGACCCTGACACTCATTAGGCTCAGCAAATCACCTGGGCTGTACTGCCGCAAGGCTTCACAGACAGACCCCATTACTTCAGTCAAGCCCAAATTTCATCCTCATCTGTTACCTATCTCAGCATAATTCTCATAAACACACGTGCTCTCCCTGCTGATCTTGTCCAATTAATCTTCCAAACCTTAATCCCTTACAAAACAACAACTCCTTTCCTTCCTAGGCATGGTTAGTGCAGTCAGAATTCTTACACAAGAGCCAGGACCGCACCCTGTAGCCTTTCTGTGCAAACAACTTGGCCTTATTGTTTTAGCCTAGCCATCATGTCTGTGTCCAGCGGCTGCTGCTCCCCTAATACTTTTAGAGGCCCTCAAAATCACAAACTATGCTCAACTTACTCTCCACATTTCTCATAACTTCCCAAATCTATTTTCTTCCTCATACCTGACGCATATACTTTCTGCTCCCTGGCTCCTTCAGCTGTACTCACTCTTTGTTAAGTCCCACAATTACCATTGTTCCTGGCCCGGACTTCAATCCAGCCTCCCACATTATTCCTGATACCACACCTGACCCCCATGACTGCATCTCGCTGATCCAGCTGACATTCACCCCATTTCCCCATATTTCCTTCTTTCCTGTTCCTCACCCTGATCACGCTTGATTTATTGATGGCAGTTCCACCAGGCCTAATCGCCACTCACCAGCAAAGGCAGGCTATGCTATAGTACAAGCCACTAGCCCGCCTCTTGGAACCTCTCATTTCCTTTCCATCATGGAAATCTATCCTCAAGGAAATAACTTCTCAGTGTTCCATCTGCTATTCTACTACTCCTCATGGATTATTCAGGCCCCCTCCCTTCCCTACACATCAAGCTCGAGGATTTGCCCCCACCCAGGACTGGCAAATTAGCTTTACTCAACATGCCCCGAGTCAGATAACTAAAATCCCTCTTAGTCTAGGCAGACACTTTCACTGGATAGGTAGAGGCCTTTCCTACAGGGTCTGAGAGGCCACCGCAGTCATCTCTTCCCTTCTGTCAGACATAATTCCTCAGTTTAGCCTTCCCACCTCTATACAGTCTGATAACAGACCAGCCTTTATTAGTCAAATCAGCCAAGCAGTTTTTCAGGCTCTTAGTATTCAGTGAAACCTTTATATCCCTTACAGTCCTCCGTCTTCAGGAAAAGTAGAACGGACTAAAGGTCTTTTAAAAACACACCTCACCAAGCTCAGCCACCAACTTAAAAAGGACTGGACAATACTTTTACGACTTTCCTTTCTCAGAAGTCAGACCTGTCCTCAGAATGCTACAAGGTACAGCCCATTTGAGCTCCTGTATAGATGCTCCTTTTTATTAGGCCCCAGTCTCATTCCAGACAACTTAGACTGTGCCCCCAAAAAACTTTTCATCCCTACTATCTTCTGTCTAGTCATAGTCCTATTCACCGTTCTCAACTACTCATACATGCCTTGCTCTTGTTTACACCGCCGGTTTACACTGTTTCTCCAAGCCATCACAGCTGATATCTCCTTGTGCTATCCCCAAACTGCCACTCTTAACTCATGAAGTAAATAAATAATCTTTGCTGGCAGGACTATGCTGAATCTCCTTAGGCACTCTCTAATCAGATGTCCTGAGTTGTCCCAATTCTTAGACCTTTTATACCTGTTTTTCTCCTTTTCTTATTCCATTTAGTTTTTCAATTCATACAAAACTGTATCCAGGCCATCACCAATAATTCTAAATGACAAATGTTCCTTCTAACAACCCCACAATATCACCCCTTACCACAGAATCTTCCTTCAGCTTAATCTCTCCCACTCTAGGTTCCCACGCTGCCCCAATCCCACTTGAAGCAGCCCTGAGAAACACCACCCATTATCTCTCCATACCATCCCCCAAAATTTTTGCTGTCCCAACACTTTACCACTGTTTCATTTTATTTTTCTTATTAATATAAGAAGACAGAAAGTGTATGTATTTTTGATTCATCAAGACCTAACATCAGCTTTACTCTTTATTAACTATGTGACCTTAGGCAGGTTACTAAAACTCTAAGCTATAATTTCTTAAGTGGTTAGGACTACCTGAGACCACATCCTGCTCAATTCTTTCCTCTTCTCTCTACTGCTCCACTCCCTCTAAGGACAAGATTTCCTTCCTCTGCATGTCTATGTCCTGACTGTAAGCTCCAAGAGGACAATATAACCACTTTTCCTTTTTTTAAATCTCAAAGCTTGGCAGAGTATATTATTCACAGACTATGTGAAAAAACCGTGGAATATACAATGATGGGGAGAAGGGAAAGAAGAAAATATGTATTACCTTACTGGTTCTCTCTATTATTTTTATTGATATCTTTGACAAAAGCATCAAAAACTATATGAACAATAGAACCCTTTCAAATTGCTTTGATACCAGAAGAGAGGTACAAAAAATTACTTTTTTGCAGTGGACAGTGGCAAGTATTGAAACGGAAAGCAAGCAGATAAATCAATCTCATTGGAAGCAAAGGCAGGGGGCGAGTAGAAATGGCTCTGGGCTTTGAAATATCCCCAAAAGAACATACTGGTTTGAAGGCTTGGCTTTCACAGTTTCTCAATTCATATTTTCTGCATCCTTTCCCCACACAATTTCACATTTTCCATAGAATTTTCTTCTCTACTCCTCACACTCATTCCGTTCAGTTCATTTCCTGTATATCACATGTACATTTCCGTCCACTTTCTCCCAAGAATTTCCTGTGTCAGGCCAGAAGAGTCTTGAGTGGCAAATAGTTGACTTTTAAACAGACTTTTGGCTAAATCCATGTGATGGTACATTCCTATTTGTGGCACCACAAACGCTCAAAACAATGAAGTGTTTGTCACTTCTTGACTTCTCTAGAATTCCCTAATTTCTCACAAGGGAAGTTGGCATAAGTGTTCATGAACTTCAGGTTCAGATTTACCAGGTCCTTCACAAAAAGTAAATCGAGGTCCTAAACCCCACCTGTTGGTGACGGCTGCAGTTGATCTTTGTTCCTGATATACGTGGTGTCTCACTTATAGAAGGGAGAAATCCAAACATCATGTACCCCTTGAGTGATTGTATTCTCCACTTATTTCCCATTGATCCACTCTGAAATCTGGGCCTTCCCAGAGTTTCCCTTCAGCCACTCCAATTATCAGCTGGAACTCCAGCCTGCTCCTCTGGAGCTTTAAGACATGGGCCAGTTGCCACATACTTCCTTTGGGCTTACAGAAGGTCCTGCGAAGCCTGTAACTGAGTTCCTGTTATGAAGAACTCTTGCCAGTGTTCTCTTCATGACTGACAGTCACCTAAGACTTGGAATTCTTCTCTGACTTATTTCTCACTCTCTCCTACTCACCTGGAAATGCCACCATGATGCTTGCCACAGATGTGGGTGACTGTGCCTGGGGCCCCAAGGCCACTGGCCCTTACAGCAAGGCAAAGGGCAGTATCCATCGGCTCTCATGTTCCTGTTTCCCACATCCCCTTGTCTTTGAGATCTCAGTATGTTTCCTGATAAGGTCAGTTCTGAAATGAGGGTGTGGTAGTATCTGCATTTCATATATTTCTTTCAAGCTATGAGAATGCAAGATTGTGGAATTTCAGTCAGTAGTCTATATAAAATGCATTTCAAGATTCTTAATGCACTTGACACGTCATTCATCCAAAGTACAAGTTCCTGGCAATTCCAGTTCATTACAACACAAACCTGACACTAGATGTGAGGCACCACCTCTGAGCACAGTAGCAGTTGTTGCAAAACCTCAGCACTGAAGTATGGCCTTAGGGCCTAAGGGAAGAATCTTACTGCCATTATTCAGCATTATTTAACATAATTAGTGACTAGTTTCCTCTTTGGGTTTCCACAACTCACAGCTAGCAGCTCAGGGCAGCAGCACAATAGAAAGGAATGGACAGGAGTTGACACTGGAGGTGATGTGGGTGAAAAGTGATAACAGAGTCTGCCGGCAATGAGGAGAGGACCCAACAGCAAAAGAATTTTGCTGCATATTGAGGGAACATTTTAATAATTAATATCAACAGAAACCCAAACACCGCATGTTCTCACTCATAAGTGGGAGTTGAATAATGAGAACACATGGACACAGGAAGGGGAACATCACATGCTGGGGCCTCCTGGGGGGTGGGGGGCAAAAGGAGGGAGAGCATTAAGATAATACCTAATGCATGCAGGGCTTAAAACCTAGATGACGAGTTGATAGGTGCAGCAAACCACCGTGGCATATGTATACCTGTGTAACAAACCTGCACATTCTGCACATGTATCCCAGAACTTAAAGTAAAAAAAAAAAACAAAATTAATATCAACACAGTTTCTACATTTGAATATGTAATTTCTTCTCGCCCACATTTTAATGTTTTGCAATTGAGACGTATGTATCTTGTCAATTAGTATATTTAATATTGCTTAATTTTTTCCCTAAAAGTCTTATTTTTGTAGCAGTGGTGTTCCCTAATAGGAAGAAGTCTTACAATCGAGGTAACACAGTTTTAATGGTGACCCCACATTATCAAGTTTATATTGTGTTCAAAGTGTTTTATTAGGAAGGTCATATAATATTTAATGAATATTAGAGTACTTCCCATTGGGGGTGGAAAGGTAAATAAGCAGCTGTGAAGAATATTAAAATTATACTTCAGTTATCTGGAAAATTCACTTATTGAATTCTCACACAATAGCAGAAAAATGAGGCTTGATGACGAATAAAACCTAGTGCTTCAGTGTACTCCTTTAACAAGTAAAACGAAAACACTGCCAAACAGCCTATATTCTGTTAAAGCATACAGATTTTTTGCACAATTTCTGTTTCTTTCATATTGATTTATAAAATATTAGCGTGCTATATTTAACTATATAAGTATATACTTTTCTGGTTCATAAGCTAATCTTTTGCCTTTTGCTTTTAAATGATTATGTACTAGATTGTGTGCTTCCATATAAAAATGAATAACGAATAGCATCATTATAAAAAATACATTAGAAGTATATTATTTGCCATAACAGGAAAATACCCAAAATAGGTCACTAAAATAGATTCCTCCAATTGTGAACAATACATTTTTATTATAAGATAAGATAGAAAATATTTTCCAGAGGTTGCACAGACAGACTAAACCACAGAAATAACATTATTTCAGATAAATGATCAATCTCTCTGTGGTCCCTGAGGCTTATTTTAAAGGAACTTTCAGTTGGGGGTACACCAGAAAGTCTGTGACACATGTAATAGAATCAAGAGCTCCATTACAATCCCCAATTGGTAGCACCTCTGAGTATCTCCGGGCTTACTTTCTGAGAAGAATATATAGACCCGAATTCCCAAATAATTTACCATAGCTCACCAAATTATTAATATATATAATTGAAAGTGAATTTCATTTATTGAACTGGCCTCTCCCACAGGTTCATTTTAGAATCTAATATACCATTTAAAATGGTAGCAAGAATTCAAAAATAGTGAATCCAAAGAAAACATAAATAGGTTAGGTGAATAAGTGTATGATCATTACTGAAAAACATGTTGTTAACACAGGCCTCAAATTTTAAAATTATTATGGCCATTTTTTTCAGGTTCTAGTTGTGCATGGATATTTTTTAAATAAAAATTGTATTATGAGAATTTTAGTAAAGAAAAATTCTTGAGAGCAGAGAGATGATGAATAAACTAAATTACAAAAAATTCATACTTAAGGTGATGTGTACACATCATCATATTAATCAGAAGTAATATTTAACTGATTATATCTCCATGATGCTATGTTAGGCACTATGCATCAATAAACAGACATGATCCCTGGCTGGTATAAAATTTGTACCTATAAAAAATCACGGAGACTTAAATGACACAGAGTCAAGTGAATATTGCAGCGGAACCTATATCATTTATTTAGAACATGTATAAGCAGTGGGACATGCTCATTTGATGATGTCTTGCAGAAAAATGAGTTTTCTAGAGATGGTGATTTAGGAGGATTGGGCACTTGCTGCAAAATAAATTTAAAAAAAATCCTGTAGTTACACTTTGTTAGTTTCCAATATGCTTAAATTTTTCATGAAAGAAATGTTGATTGGCAATATGAGCAGACACATTTTCTTTCCCATTTCTGTTTTCTACAAGGAGAGATTTATCGAAAACCCACCACTACTCCTCTGATGGAAGTGGAGTGAATTGCCTGATTGGAGGGTTTGAGAGAGGGCCAGAATATCTGTAGCTCAGCTTCTTCCATCACCCTTCTCTTGTGGTCTACCTGCAGAGAGCATTGTTCAGACTGGTCTCACTATGCAGTGAGCTTAGATATGGAGACCTGGCCCTGGGCCTGAGGCCAGCTCTTGTTGGGCACAGTCTCTAACTTAATAACTTCTCCACAAAGGGACACTACATTCTCTGGTATCAGTTTCAGCTGTAAAAAAAAAAAAAAAAAAGCGGAGTTTGGGCTGGGCGCAGTGGCTTACACCTGTAATCCCTGCTCTTTGGGAGGCCAAACCAGGCGGATCACGAGGTCAGGAGTTTGAGACTAGCCTGACCAACATGGTGAAACCCCATCTCTACTAAAAATACAAAAATTAGCCAGGTGTGGTGGCACATGCCTGTAATTCCAGCTATTCGGGAGGAGAATTTCTTGAACTCGTGGGGGGAGGTTGCATTGAGCAGAGATAGAACACTGCACTCCAGCATGGGAGACACAGCGAGACTCCATCTCAAAAAAAAAGAGGAGTTTGGATCTTACCTCTACTTTACCCCTCCTTTTTTTAAAAATAAAAAAAAAAGTTTTGGTTCTTTTTAACATCCTTATTAAGGCAAAATTTACATCTAGCAAAGTTTACCTTTTTTAGTGTTTTGGCAAGTGCATGTGGTACTCAAGTTAATAGAAGAGTTCCATTACTCTCCCAAATTCCCCATTCCCCTTGTCGAACTCCTCCTCTCACCCCAGTCCCTGGAAACTAGGGATCTGTTTCCTACCTTGAAGTTTTGCCTTTTCCAAAATGTAACATAAGAGGAGTTGTATAAATGGGACCATTTTCCTTTGAGTGTGGCTTCTCTCACTCAGCATAATACATTTGAGAGCCATCCATGTTGCTGCATATATCAGTTTGTCCCTTTTTATTTCTGAGTAATGTTCCATTGTATAGAGGTATCACGATTTATCCACTCACCAGTTAAAGGAAATTTGAGTTGTTTCATTTTTGATGACCACAAATAAAGCTGTTATAAATATTTACACACAGACTTTTGTGTGGCCATAGTCTTTCATTTCACTTAGGTAAATATCTAGGAGTGGAATTGCTGGGTCATATGGTAGCTATGTACTGAACTTTTTTTAAAGAAACTCAAACTTTTTAATGTTTTTTCTTTCCAACTTTTATTTTAGGTTCAGAAGGCCCCTGTGCAGATTTGTTGCATGGGAAAATTGGGTGTCTCTGAGGGTTTGGTGTGTGGATTATTTTGTCACCCAGGTAATAAGCCTAGTACTCGATAGGCAGTTGTTTGATCCTCACCCTCCTTCCAGCCTACGCCCTCCAGTAGGCCCCAGTGTCTATTGTTCTTTTGTGTCTGTGTGTACTCTATGTTGAGCTCTCAGTTATAAGTAAGAGCAGGCAGCACTTGGTTTTCTGTTCCTACAACAAACATGTTTCAAAGTGGCTGTACCAATATGCATTCTGATGTATGAGAGTTCCATTTGCTTTGAATACTTGCCAGTACCTGTCACTGTTGTCTTTTCTTCTTTATTTTAAACATTTTAGCTGTATATGTGGTACTACTTATATGACATTCTGGAAAGGCAAAACTACAAGGCAAAAACACAGATCCATAGTTTCCAGGGGCCATGATGGGAGAAGGAATTTGACAAAGAGATACAGGGGAATTTTTGGGGCGGGCGATGGAAATCTTCTATCTATTGACTTGAAGACAATAAATAGAATTGAATACAAACATTAGGCTAAAATAAATCATAGACTTAAATGTAAAACCTAAAGCTATAGAACCGATAGAAGAATACATAGGAGAAAAGCTTCATGCCTCTTCTTTAGGCAAAGATCTTTTAAATAATCAGACAATGAAAGCACAACCCACTGTTAAAAAGTGATAAATTGAACTTTGTCCAAACTTAAACTTCTGCTTGTCGAAACTCATATAATTGTTCACTACAAAGGGTAAATTTTGCTGTATGTAAATTATACTTTAGTAATACATTTAAAAGAACAAAAAATTTAATAAGTGTATAATAATAACTTATGCTTTTTATATTTCCCTAATGATTAATAATTTTGGACGTCTTTTATATGCTAATTTGTCACAGGTGTCTCTTCCTTGAAAAAATGTCTGATCAGATGTTTTGCTCGTTTATTTATTTTTATTATTTAAAAACATTTTCAATCTTTGTGAGTATATGGTTGATGCATATATTTACAGAGTACATGAGATATTTTGGTGTAGGCAGACAATGCATAATAATCACATCAGAGTAAATCCATCACCTCAATGTTGACATAATCCAATTATACTCTTTTAGTTATTTTTAAATGTACCACAAATTATTGTTGACTGTAGTAACCTGTTGTGCTGTCAAACACTAGATCTTATTCATTCTATCTCACCATATTTTTGTACCTATTAACCATCTCCACTAACCCTCTCCCCCTAGCTATCTTTCCCAGCCTCTGGTAACCATTGTTCTACTCTCTATCCCCATGAGTGCAATTGTTTCAATTTTTAGCATTGGCAAATAAGTGACAACATGTGAAGTGTGTCTTTCTGTGCCTGCATATTTTACTTATCATAATGACCTCCAGTTTTATCCATGTTTTTTGCCAACGATAGGATCTTATTCTTTTGTGTGGCTGAACAGTACTCCATCGTGTATAAATACCACTTTCCTTTACCCATTTGTCTGCTGATGGACACTTAGGTTGCTTCAAAATATTGGTTATTGCAAATAGTGCTGTAATAAACATGGGAGTGCAGATATCTTTTCAGTATGCTGATTCCCTTTAGGGAAGGGGGTATATACATAGCAGTGGGATTGCTAGATCATATGGTAGCTCTGTTTTTAGTTTTTTGAGGAACTTCCAAACTGTTCTCCATAGTGATGGTATGAATTTATATTCCCAACAATAGAGTATGAGGGTTCACCTTTCTCC
Source organism: Hylobates moloch (assembly GCF_009828535.3). Taxonomy (NCBI): domain Eukaryota; kingdom Metazoa; phylum Chordata; class Mammalia; order Primates; family Hylobatidae; genus Hylobates; species Hylobates moloch. The sequence goes on along the minus strand of NW_026652277.1, from coordinate 142,287,856 downwards.
ATGTCATCACCAGCATTTGTTATTTCCAGTGTTTTGGATAAAATCCATTTGAAGTAGGAGATGATATCCCATTGCAGCTTTTATTTGCATTTCTCTGATCATCCGTGATGTCCAACACCTTTTCATATGCCTGTTTACCATTTGTATGTCTTTTTGTTTTTTTTTCTGAGATGGAGTTTCGCTCTTGTTGCCCAGGCTGGAGTGCAATGACGCGATCTCGGCTCACTGCAACCTCTGCCTCTCAGGTTCAAGCGATTCTCCTGCCTCAGCCTCCAGAGAATCTGGGATTACAGGCACCCACAACCATACCTGGCTAATTTTTTGTATTTTCCGTAGAGACGGGGTTCCACAATGTTGGCCAGGCTGATCTCAAACTCCTGACCTCAAGTGATCCATGTGCCTCAGCCTCCCAAAGTGTTGGGATTAGAAATGTAAGCCACCGTGCCTGGCCTTGTATGTCTTCTTTTGAGAAATGTCTATTCAGATCTTTTGCCCATTTCTTAATCAAATTATTAGATATTTTCCTATTTAATTTTTTTAGTTTCTTATATATTCGGATTACCAATTACTTCTTAGATGGGTAGTTTGCAAATGTTTTCTCTTGTTCTGTGGGTTGTCTCTTCCCATTGTTGATGGTTTCTTTTGCAGTGCAGAAGATTTTTTACTTGATGTGATCCCATTTGTCCATTTTTGCTTGGGTTGCCTGTGCATCTGCAGTATTACTCAAGAAATCTTTGCCTAGGCCAATGTCCTAGAGAGTTTCCTCAATGTTTTTTGTTTGTTTGTTTGTTTTATTATTATTATACTTTAGGTTTTAGGGTACATGTGCACAATGTGCAGGTTTGTTACATATGTATCCATGTGCCATGTTGTTTTGCTGCACCCATTAACTCGTCATTTAGCATTAGGTATATCTCCTAATGCTGTCCCTCCCCCCTCCCCCCACCCCACAACAGTCCCCGGAGTGTGATGTTCCCCTTCCTGTGTCCATGAGTTCTCATTGTTCAATTCCCGCCTATGAGTGAGAACATGCGGTGTTTGGTTTTTTGTCCTTGTGATAGTTTACTGAGAATGATGTTTTCCAGTTTCATCCATGTCCCTACAAAGGACATGAACTCATCATTTTTTATGGCTGCATAGTATTCCATGGTGTATATGTGCCACATTTTCTTAATCCAGTCTATCGTTGTTGGACATTTGGGTTGGTTCCAACTCTTTGCTATTGTGAATAGTGCCGCAATAAACATACGTGTGCATGTGTCTTCATAGCAGCATGATTTATAGTCCTTTGGGTATATACCCAGTAATGGGATGCCTGGTTCAAATGGTATTTCTAGTTCTAGATCCCTGAGGAATCGCCACACTGACTTCCAACAACCCCATCAAAAAGTGGGTGAAGGACATGAACAGACACTTCTCAAAAGAAGACATTTATGCAGCCAAAAAACACATGAAAAAATGCTCATCATCACTGGCCATCAGAGAAATGCAAATCAAAACCACAGTGAGATACCATCTCACACCAGTTAGAATGGCCATCATTAAAAAGTCAGGAAACAACAGGTGCTGGAGAGGATGTGGAGAAATAGGAACTTTTACATTGTTGGTGGGACTGTAAACTAGTTCAACCATTGTGGAAGTCAATGTTTTATTTTAGTAGTTTCATAGTTTGATATCTCAGATTTAAGACTTTAATCCATTTTTGTTTGATTTTTTTATGTGGTGAGAGATAGGGGTCTAGTTTCATTCTTCTGCACGTGAATATCCAGTTTTCCCAGCATCATTTATCAAAGACACTGTCCTTTCTTCAATGTATGTTCTTGGCACCTTTATGGAAAATGAATTCACTGTAGATATATGGATTTGATTTTGGGTTCTCTATGCTGTTCCATTGGCCTATGTGTCTGTTTTCATGCCAGTGCTATGCTGCTTTGGTTACTATTAGCTCTGTAGTATAATTTGAGATCAAATAATGTGATTCTTCCAATTTTGTTCTTTTTTGCTCAGGATAGCTTTGGCTATTCTATGTCTATTGTGGTTCCATATACCATATGTCTGCTGATGGACACTTAGTTTAGAATTGTATTTCAAATTCCTGTGAAGAATGTCACTGGTATTTTGATAGGGATCACATTGAAACTCCAGATCGCTTTACGTAATATAGATAATTAACAATATTGATTTTTCCAATACATGATCATGGAATATCTTTTGATTTTTGTATTCCTTTCAATTTATTTTGGCAATGTTTTATAGTTTTCATTGTGTAAGCCTTTCATTTCTTTGGTTAAGTCAATTCCTAGGTATTTACTTTTATTTATAGCTATTGTAAATTGGATTACTTTTTTGATTTGTTTTGCAGGTTGTTTGCTGTTGGCTATATAAATGCTACTGATTTTTATATATTGATTTTGTATGCTGCCACATTACTGAATGTGTTTATCAATTTTGATGTTTTTTTTGGCGGAGTCTTTAGGTTTTACCAATTATAAGATCATGCCATATGCAAACAAAGATAACTTGACTTCTTCCTTTCCAATTTGGACACCTTTATTTCTTTCTTTTGTCTGATTGCTCTAGTTAGGACTTCCATTACTATGTTGAATAATAGTGGCAAGAATGGATATTCTTGTCATTTTCTAGTTCTTAGAAGAAGGGCTTTTGGTTTTTGCCCATTCAGTATGATACTAGCTGTGAGCCTTTTGTATATGGCTTTTATTGTGTTAAGGTATTATCCTTCTATACCTAGTTATTTAGGGTTTTTATAATAGAGGGATGTTGAATTTTATCAAATGCTTTTTCAGCATCAATTGAAATGATCATATGGTTTTTGTCCTTCATTCTATTGATATGGTGTACCACATGATTGATTTGCATATGTCAAACCATTTTTGCATCCTTGGGATAAATCCCACTTGATCGTGATGAATGATTTGCTTAATGTGTTGTTGAATTTGGTTTCCTAGTAATTTGCTGAGGATTTTTGCATAAACATTCATCAGGCATATTGGCCTGTGGTTTTCTTTTCTTTTCTTTTTTAATGTGTCCATGTCTGATTTTGGTATCAAAGCAATACTAGCCTTGTAGAATGAGTTTGGAGGAATTCCTCCTCCTCTATTTTTTCAGAATACTTTGAGTAGGATTGATATTAGTTCTTCTTTAAATGTTTGGTAAAATTCAGCAGTGAAGCCATCAGGTCCCGAGCTTTTCATTGCTGGGAGACTTTTTATTACAGCTTCACTCTTGTTATTCGTTAGTGGTCTGCACATTTTGGATTTCTTCTTGGTTCAATCTTGGTAGGTTGCAAGTGTCTAGGAATTAACCTATTTCTTCTAAATATTCCAGTTTATATGAGCAAGTTATTGGCATACAGTTGCTCATATAAAAAGGAGACATTACAACTAATATCACAAAAATTCAAAGGATCATTAGAAGCTACTAATGAGTCTACTAATGAGCTACTAATGATCTCCTAATGATCCTTTGAGTTTTTCTGGTATTAGTAGTAATGTCTCCTTTTTTATCTCTGGTTTTATTTATTTGTGTCTTCCTTGCTTTCTTCTCAGTCTGGCTAAAGGTTTGTTGATTTTGTTTACGTCACAAAAAAAACACAACTTTTCATTTCATTGACTTTTTTTTTATTGTTGTCTTCTCTTCAGTTTCATTTATTTCTGTTCTGATCTCTATTATTTCTTTTCTCTTACTAATTTTGGGTTTGGTTTGCTCTTCTGTTCTATTTCTTTAAGATGCATTGTTAGGTTGTCTTTTTGAAGTTTATTTTCTTTTTAAATGTAGGCACGTATAGCTATAAACTTTCCTCTTAGTACTGCTTTCACTGGTTTTTGGTATGTTTTACAGGTTTTGGTATGTTGTGTTTCTGTTGTCATTTGTTTCAAGAAGTTTTACAATTATCTGCTTAATTTCTTCATTGACCCAGAGGTCACTCAGGAGCATATTGTTTAATTTACATATGTTTGTATCCTTTCCAAAAGTTCTCTTGTTGTTGATGTCTAGTTTTATTCTACTGTAGTCAGAGAAGTTAGTTGATATAATTTGATATTTTTTGACATTTTTAAGATTTTTTTATGGCTTAACATATGGTATATCCTGAGAATGGTCCATGTGCTGAGGTGAAGAATATGTATTCTGCAGCCACTGGATGAACTGTTCTGTAACTATCTACTAGTTTTATTTGGTCTATAGTTCAGATTAAGTCCAATGTTGTTTCTTTATTGATTTTCTGTCTGGATGAACTGTCTAATGCTGAAAGTAGGGTGCTGAAAACTCCAGCTATTATTGCATTGGGGTCTATCTCTATCTTTAGCTCTAATAATATTTGCTTTGTATATGTGAGTGCTCCAGTGTTGGGTGCATATATATTTAAACTGTTATATCATCTCATTGATTTGGCTCCTTTATTGCTATATAATGAGCCTCTTTGTCTATTTTTATAGTTTTTGTTTTTAAATCTATTTCATCTAAGTATAGCTATTTCTGTTTTGTTTTGTTTTTTTTGTTTAGTTGTTTGATTCATTTCCATTTGCATGGAATATCTTTTTCCATCCTTTTATTTTCAGTCTATATTCATCTTTATAGGTAAAATGTGTTTCTACAGGCAACAAACCACTGGGTCTTGTTTTTTAAATCCATTCAGCCACTATACATCTTTTGATTGAAGAGTTTAGTTCTTTTATATTCGATGTTATTGATAAGAGGTAAGGACTTACTCCTGCCATTTTGTTATTTGTTTTCTGGTTGGTTTGTTGTCTTATCTTCCTTCTTTCCTGTCTTCCTTTTAGTGAAGGTAGTTTTCTCTGGTGGTATGTTTTAATTTCTTGCTTTTAATTTTTTGTGTATCTGTTGTATGTTTTTTGATTTACAGTTACCATGAGGCTTGCAAAGAATTTCTTGTAATCCTTTATTTTAAACTGATGACAACCTAATATTGATTACATAAGCTAACAACTAATAGATGAGCAAAAAAGAAAATGAATAAAAACTTCACACTTGAATTTGTTCCCCACATTTTAACTTTTTGTTGTTTCTATTTATATCTTATTGTATTGTCTATGTCTTGAAGAGTTGTTGTAGTTATTATTTTTAATTGGCTTACTTTATAGTCTTTCTATGCAAGATATGAGTAGTTTACATGCTACAATTATAGTGTTACAATATTCAGTGTTTTTGGTTTTCTGTGTACTTACTATTACCAGCAAGTCTTGCACCTTCAGATGATTTCTTATTGTTCACTAATGTCTTTTTCTCTCATATTGCAGAACTCCATTTAGCAGTTCTTGTAGGACAGGTCTGGTGTTGACGAAGTCCCTCAGCTTTTGTTTGTCTAGGAAGGTCTTTATTTCTGTTGAGTGTTCGAAGATTATTTTTTGCTGAATATATTATTCTAGAATAAAAGTTTTTCTTTTTCCTTCAGCACTTTAAATATGTGATGCCACTCTCTCCTGCCCTGTAAAGTTTCCACTGAAAACCTGCTGCCAGATGTATTGGAGCTCCATTGTATGTTATTAATTTCTTTTCTCTTGCTGCTTTTAAGGTTCTTTCTTTATCCTTGACCTTTGGTAGTTTGATTATTAAATGTCTTAAAGTAGTCTTATTTGGGTTAAATATGCTTGCTGTTCAACAACCTTAGTGCATTTGAATATTGGTCTTTCTCTAAGTTTGGGAAGTTATCTGTTATTATCATTTGAGGAAACTTTCTACCCCTATCTCTCTCTCTACCTCTCTTTAAGGCCAATAACTCTTAGATTTGCACTTTTGGGGATATTTTCTAGATCTGGTAGGTGGGCTTAATTCTTTTGTCTGCTCTGTGTATTTTCAAATAGCCTGTCTTCAAGTTCACTATTTCTTTCTTGTGCTTGATCAATTCTGCTCTTAAGAAACTCTGATGCATTCTTCAGTATGCATTTTTCAGCTGCAGAATTTCTTCTTGATTGTTTTTAATTATTTCAATGTCTTTGTTAAATTTGTGAGATAGAATTCTTAACTCCTTCTTTATATTATCTTGCATTTCACTGAGTTTCCTCAAAACAGCCATTTCAAATTATGCCTGAAAGGTCACATATCTCTGTCTCTCCAGTATTGGTCCCTGGTGCCTTATTTAAGTGATTTGGTGAAATTCTGTTTTCCTAGATGATCATGATTCTTGTGGATGTTCTTCAGTGTCTGGGCATTGAAGAGTTAGGTATTTACTGTAGTCTTTACAGTCTGAGCTTGTTTGTACTCACCCTTCTTGGGAAGTCTTTCCAGGTATTCATAGGGATTTGGGTGTTGTAATCTAAGTTTTTGATCACTGCAGCCATATTTGCATTAGGGAGCACCCGAAGCTCAATAATGCTGTGGCTTGTGCATATTCATAGAGATACTGCCCTGGTGGTCTTAGTTAAGATCTAGAATAATTCTCTAGAATACCAGGCACAGACTCTTTTTTTCTTCCCTTATTTTCTCCTAAACAAACAGAGTGTCTCTCTCTCTCTCTCTCTCTCTCCACTCTGCTATCTCTCTGTCTGTCTCTCTTTGTGCTGAGCTGCCTGGAGCTGGGGAAGGGGTGACAAAAGCACCCTCTGGCCACCACCACTGGGACTGTGCTGGGTCAGATCTGAAGCCAGTACAGCACTGAGTCTCACCCAAGGCCTGCCTGGCTACCACTTAGGTTCACTGAAGGCCCTAGGGTTCTACAATTAGCAGGTGGCAAAACTAGCCATGCTGTATTCTTCCCTTCAGGGTGATGAGTTGCCCCTGACCCCATTGGGTTCAGAGATGCCATACAGGAGCAGGGCCCAGAGTTGAAAACCTTAGGAATCTACCTGTTGCTGTATTCTACTGAGGCTGAACTGGCATCCAAGCCACAAAACGAAGTCCTTCCCACTCTTTCCTCTCCTTTCCACAAGCAGAGGAATCTCTCTCTGTGGCCGGCATAGATCCAGGCCCATAGCAAGTACTGCCTGGCTACTGCCACTGTTCACTCAAGGCCCAAGGGCTCTTTAGTCAGCTTGCGCTGAATGCTACCAGGTCTGAGACTCTCCCTTCAGGGTAGTAGGATCCTCTCTGGCCCAGAGCAGGTCCAGTAATTCTTTCCAAGAGCTAAGGCCTAGAATCAGGGACCCCAAGATCCTGCTTGGTACTCTACCCCACTGTGGCAGAGCTGGTAATGAAGCTGCAAGACAAAGTCCCCTTCACTCTTCCCTTCCCTTTTCTCAAGCAGAAGGTTGCTCTCCCTGTAGCCACTATGGCTTGGAATATGCTAGGTCATGCTTGAAGCCAGCTTGTCTCTGAGTCTCACCCAAGGCCCATGGTGAGTACTTCCTGGCTACCACTGCTGACTATTCAGGGCCCAAGGGCTCTTTAGTCAGCAGCTGATGAATCCTGCCAGGACTAAGTACTTTACTTCAAGATAGCAGGTTCCATTCTGGCCTAGTATGTGTCTAGAAATGTTGTCTAGAAGGTAGGGCCTGGAACGGGGGCCTCAGGATTCTGCCTGGTGCTCTGTCCTACTGTGGCTGAGGTGGTATCCAAGTTGCAAGATAAAGTCCTCTTTACTTTTCCCTCTCCTCTCCTTAAGGAGAGGGAAAGAGTCTCTCCTAGAGCTGTGAGCTGCACTGCCTGAGGTGGTGGGAGGGGTGGTGCAAGTACTCCCTTGGCTACCCCAGCTATTATCTCATTAGGTTGCATGCCCCTAAATCCACTGGCTGTGAGCGAAGCACAGCACCAGAACTTGCCCAGGAATTGCAGTCCTTGTGGCCTACACTGCCTTTCAAGTTTATTTAGAACCCAAGAGCACTTTAGCTTGCGTTGGTGAAGCTTACCAGAATTCAGGTTCTGACCTCTGGGAAGGGCAATTTCTTTCTGGTGAGGGCTGGTCTAAATGCTTCCTCTGCGAGTGCTGGCTGAGTTCTGGCCAGGGTTGTTTTCCACTGTGACAGGGCAGAACCAAGTTCTAATGGAAAATCTCACAATCACTGTGCCTTCTGTGCCCCAAACACACAGATACTTGCTCCACACTATGCAGCTGCTGCTGGGGGATGCAGAAGGGGTGGTGACAGCAATTCAAGACTGTCTTTCCTTGCCTTTTTCAGTAATATGAACATAAAACCAGGTACAGTGATCACTCACCTGATTTTGGTTCTTATGAAGGTAATTTTTTGTGTGGACAGTTGTTCAGTTTGGTGTTCCTGCAGGGAGGATGATTGGTGAAGGCTTCTATTCAGCCATCTTGCTCCGTCTCCTTTCTTGCTCATTTTTTAACTGAATATTTTTCCTTTTGAGTTTTGAAAATACTTGATATAGTCTGATGGTAAGCCCATTATCAAATATATAATTTGAAAATATTTATCTTTCATTTCCTTACCCATGTTTCAAAAAAGCAGAGGTTTCACTTCTTACAAAGTCCAATGTATCATTTTAACAAACGGATTGTGCTTTTGGTGTCTTATTTAAGAGGTCTTTGCCTAACCAGAGTCATGAAGCTTTTCTTCTCTGCTTTGTTCTAGCAGTTTTTTAGCTTCGGGTTTACGTTTAGGTCTATGATTCATTTTAACTTAATTTTTGTAAGTTTGAGGTATCGATCTTCTTTGACACTATATGAAAGTCTACAAATGTGTTTCTTAAAGATTATTTAGAATGTGCAAATATTTACAACCCTATCAGTGAACTTTTCATTTTTTTTTTTTACATTGAAATGTATTGGTCTACCTGGAATAATTTTTTTGCCAAGGCATGATATTTTGAAATTATGTATTACTCATTTGGAAAATATTGGTTCACTGAGCTGTGCAGATTTTCCAAATGTTAACACACTGCCCCACTACATTATAAAATATAAAACAATTCTTAATAGTGCCAGGAATCACATAAAATATCTTTATATATTTGTAAGCTGTCCAGGCCAGTGTGGTTCACATGACTTTTCCAAAATTCTAACTTTTGCTTAGAAGTTCAAATGTGACCACTGACATCAAATTTGAGTTCTACCGCTTGAAATGACAGGCGCTTTTGTCCATTTTCACAAAAAAAAATCTGCCAAATATTGAAATCTGTAAAACCATAGTTTATCTGACAGTTGTTCTTTAAGGTAAATATCATTTTCCATGAAAAAAGTTGCTAGCTCAGTTTGCAATTCAATCACACAAATGTTTTCTTTACAGACAACCATCATACTTCAGTATGGAACAGAAATGCTTTATGCATACTTCCCAATTTGTCACTCAAAAATCATAAAAATGTCTATCATTAGGGGTTGAAATTTAATAAAATCAATAATTTTTAATGCTTGATTAAGGTTACTTTTAAGTGGAACTGGCTTTCTTTTTCCTTTATGAGAATCCAGTTTAGTGCCACTGTCTTGATTTGTGTTAAGGTGTCAACAGTTTAATTCATCATTGCTTTTGCACTTTCAATGCACATGTCAACACTGTGAAAAAGATAAGTCACATCTTAACATTATAAAGAAAATATTTTTTAACCTCACAGACCTCCTAAATAGGTCTCAGGGACTTCCAGGGGTTCATGGACCACACTTTGAGATATTGAAAAAGTAAGGAGATTAAGAGAGAAGCAGTACCAGCTTTCAAAACACCACCTGGAGCTTCATTTCTTGAGTCCATGAAAAAAAATATAGCCAAGGAAAAAACCTTCCTTAGAAGTCAATTTTCACTGGCCTAAGCAATTCCCCAGCAGAAGGCACAGGATGCAGGTCTGGTGGCACAAGACTGAAAATGCCTGCTTATAAGGGTTAGCAGAGCTATGTCACTACACAGAGCACACACTTCATGCAGAAGCAGGGTGGCAGAAATTTGTGACTCAAAGGAAAATGGAAAGTAAAGAAGTTTCAGAATGAAAAGTAAGGAGGTTTCAGAAGGCCGAACGCCTTTGGAGTGACTTGAGAACTAGGCTTGCACCATTGTCGGTTTCTAAATGTTGCAACAAGGCAGCAATTTATAAATGCCATTATAAAAAAGAAGTCAGTCTGCTGGGATTAATTTATTATTTTATCCAAAGTATGACAATTGTCCATACCTGAAATAACATACATCATACATAGAGGATTTTCAGACAGCTAAGATAATATATAATGGAAGGGATGGGGGACAGACCTTGCCAGTGCTGACCCTGCAGGACAGGATAAATTAAGGGCCACCATCTTCCCTAAAGGTTAGAAGTCCAATTTTAAGCAAAAAGCTTACAAAAGGAAGTTGCTTTCCTTAATTCTTTTCAGAAAAAGAATTTTGAGGTTTAACTACAGGTGCTTTAAACACAGAAATATTTTGGCATTTAAATCTTGTATCTCTAATATAAACCAGTGGTAGATGTTTATACACTGGTATCAAGGCACTCTGACATGTTCATCCTCACAGAAAAAATTCTAGTCCTTCTGCCTTTGAGAGATATTCTGAATGAATGTATAACCCAGGACATCCTACATGTTTTACGACGGTAACAGTTAAGGAGTAGAGAAAAGACTAGCACCCTTTCCTAGGTACTAGGCATTCTGTATACTTGTCAAAATTAGTGGGGATAAGTGTTCAATTTTATAGATGAGAAAATTCAGGCTGTGAAAAGTTAAGTAGCCCAAGATGGCACTTGCAATTGGAGCCTGGAATTAAACCAGGTCTGTCAGACTCTGAAGTCCATAGATTTGCCATTTTCACTGGTGTTTTTGTTTGTTTGTTTGTTGTTGTTGTTGTTTTTGTTTTTTATTTTGAGACAGAGTCTTGCTCTGTCTCCCAGGCTGGAGTGCACTGGGGTGATCTCAGCTCACTGCAACCTCTGCATCCCGGGTTTAAGTGACTCTCCCTGCCTCAGCCTTATGAGTAGCTGGGATTACAGGCATGCACTACTATGCCCAGCTAATTTTTTTATTTTTAGTAGAGACAGGGTTTCGCCATGTTGGCCAGGCTGGTCTCAAACTCCTGACCTCAGGTGATCAGCCCGCCTTGGCCTCCCAAAGAGCTGGGATTACAGGTGTGAGCCACTGTGCCCGGCCTCATTGGTATTTTTTATTTTTTAACTTTTTTGTTTGTTTGCCTTAGCAGGATTTTATTTTCAATAAAACTTTAGGCAGAACACTAAAATGTTAAGCTTCCTCATATAGCATTGGCATCCATGAAATTCTAATCAAATATTTGAAGAACCTCAAAAGCTCTTCCAAAGGGCTCTCCAGATAGAAAACAGTTGCCCTGCAGCTGCCTCCACTACATGCCACTGCGAGTCCAACATCTGCTACTTGCTTTTTCCACTTCTTTTTTTAAAAATTGTCCCCAATGCCTAAGATTGTGCATGTCAATGCATGGAGCTTTTCCAATTTTTATCCAAGCAGAAGGAACTGCTTCTGGTTATATCTACCTTTTGTAGCTTTAAGTGCACATGAGTGGAAAAGCCTCTGTTAGCAGAGCAAATAAGCCTCTTTCTTTGTTATCCAAACTGGAATACACAAGTGGTTTTTCCACCCAGCCTGACTCTGAATAAAGTTAGTTGCACTCTCAGAGGATTTGAGTGAAGCATTTTACCTAAAAGGAGATTTTAACGTAAGTGCAACATCTTCTGTATATCACTACTCTGCTATACATCATTCATATATATATATAGTCCATGTTATACCATGCTGGGTGCTTTACATATTATGCCTGGCTTCAGCTTCAGATCTGAAAGTGGGGGCTGCGCTACATTATTCTGCCTTAAATTGCATCTTAAAAAAATTTTAATGTGAGGCTATAAAAAGATTTAAAATGAGAAGCAAATTATGAGCAGGTTTGCATTTTACAAAAGTAATTTGTGAAGAATTTAATAATTAGATGGAGATAAGGCTGAGGCAAGAAGACCACTTAAGATACCCAGAAAAAGAGATAAGATATGAGGAATTAGTGTCAACAGTTCAACAAGAATGCAAAAGAGAGAAGTGAATAGTGAGAAGGTCAAGAGAGAGAGAATCAGCAGGTCTTGGTGCGTAAAATAAGAAAGAAATAATTGAGTAAGATTGCTTGGTCTTCTAGCTCTCGGCTCCACCATCCCAATAGGAAGTAGTGAAGGAAAGGCGTATGCTGCTGTTTGAACATCCAAACAACATTGTATAACAGTGAAAGCACATGCAAATGTATTGCTTCACACTTCTGCATATGGTGTTCCACTGTCAGGGGCTTAAGTAATATGCTTTCTATTCACAGCTCAAAAATAACTTTTTGGCCGGGCGTGGTGGCTCATGCTTGTAATCCCAGCACTTTGGGAGGCCGAGGTGGGCAGATCACCTAAGGTCAGGAGTTTGAGAACAGCCTGGCCAACACAGTGAAACCCCGTCTCTACTAAAAATACAAAAATTAGCAGGGCGTGGTGTCACACGCCTGTAATCCCAGCTACTTGGGAGGCTGAGGCATGAGAATTGCTTGAATTGGGGAGGCGGAGGTTGCAGTGAGCTGAGATCACCCCCAGCACTCCAGCTTGGGCAACAGAGCAAGACTCCATCTCAAAAATAAATAAATAAATAAAATAACAAAAATAACTTTTTGGAGAAATGAGAATTAAATTGTATGAAATATTTTTATGGAATTAATTGACATAATTATTTAATTTAACCTCATTTTATAAAATATCTTGATATTGATCTAAACTTATGTTTCTGGGATGAACTCTATACAGTCATGATAAATTATGGCTCCTTCTAATATAATTGGATAACATTTGGTAAGACTTTATAGATATCTTTGTGTGACTATTCATATGATAGGCAGCTTCTCTTTTTTGTATGTGCCACCCTTGTCATTTTGGATACTTGAACTCTATCTTTGCAAAAGAAATCGGTATTTGCTGCTCTCTGAAAATAAATAATTTACCAGAAAGATTAACTGGGATTCAGCATTTTTTGAGAAGTATTTATTGAGAGGAAATTTCTAATTTGTTTTTGCTCAGTTATTGTTCATTATATTTCTTCTCACATTAATTTATTAAATTTTGTATGATGGCTAACTTTATGTTATCTATCAACTTGACTGGAGCAGGGTATGTCTACATACTGGTTGAACATTATTTCTGGATGAGTCTGTGAGGATGTTATTGGAAGAAATTAGCATTTTAATTGGTGGACTGACTGTAGCAAGTGGCCCTCCCCAGTGTGAGTCAGCATCATTCAATAAGTTAAGAGCCTAAATAGAACAAAGATGGAGGAAGGATGAATTCACTCTGAGCTTGATGACGTGAACTGGGATATTATGGCCTGGTTGTTAGACTTTCAGACCCAGATTAGAATCTACGCCACTGGGTAGAGGACTCTGAAAATGTCTCTAGACTTGGTGATGGGATAGTCACTAATCAATTTCAAAAGAACAGATAAAACAGAGTGCTAGAGACAAAAATCAAACTGAAAGGGCAGAGTGAGTGGGAGAAGAAGAGAGGAATAAGAAATAAATGATCTGTCTTTGAGAAGTGTATTGAGAAATTCTGAGTCAGTAGCTTGTGGGAGTGATAAGGTGAAGAATTATGTTGTTCTAGATTAAAAATGCATCTGAATGTTTATAGGCAAAAGAAAAGAAGCCAAAGGAGAGAGAATGGAATGTAAGAAAAATGCATTGTTGATGGAAATCTCTAGAGCTGGAGAGGCGGGGCTAAAATTAAGCATATGTGAGGAAGGTGTATATTAGTCAGTATTCATGCTGCTGATAAAGAAATACCCAAGACTGGGAAGAAAAAGAGGGTTAATTGGACTTACAGTTCCACATGGCTGAGGAGGCGTCAGAATCATGGCACAGGATGAAAGGCACTTCTTACATGGTGGCAACAAGAGAGTATGAGGAAGAAGCAAAAGCAGAAACCCCTGTAAATCCATCAGATCTCATGAGAGTTATTCACTATCATGAGAACATGGGACAGGCAGGCCGCCATGATTCAGTTACCTCCTTCTGGGTCCCTCCCACAACACATGGGAATTCTGGGAGATAAATTCAAGTTGAGATTTGGGTGGGGACACAGCCAAACCTTATCATTCCACCCCTGGCCCCTCCAAATCTCATGTCCTCACTTTTTAAAACCAATCATGCCTTCCCAACAGTCCCCAAAAGTCTTAACTTATTTCATCACTAACGCAAAAGTCCACAGTCCAAAGTCTCATGTGAGACAAGGCAAATCCCTTCCACCTATGAACCTGTTAAATCAAAAGCAAGCTAGTTACTTCCTAGATACAACCGTGGTACAGGTATTGAGTAAATACAGCTGTTCCAGATGGAAGAAATTGGCCAAAACAAAGGGCCTACAGGGCCCATGCAAGTCCAAAATCCAGTGAGCCAGTCAAATTTTAAAGCTCCAAAATGATCTCCTTTGACCCCAGGTCTCACATCCAGGTCACACTGATGCAAAATGTGGGTTTCCATGGTCTTGGGCAGCTCTGCCTCTGTGGCTTTGCAGGGTATAACATCCCTCTTGACTGCTTTCACAGGCTGGTGTTGAGTGTCTGCAGCTTTTCCAGGAGCATGATGCAAGCTGCCAGTGGATCTACAATTACAGGGTCTGGAGGATGGTGGCCCTCTTCTCACAGCTCCAATAGGCAGTGACCCAGTAGGGACTCCGTATGGGAGCTCAAACCCTACAACCCCACATTTCCCTTCCATACTGCCCTAGCAGAGGTTCTCCATGAGGGCCCTGCCCCTGTAGCAAACTTTTGCCTGGGCATCCATTTATCTTCTGAATGGAAGATGAATGCATTCATCTTCTGAAATCTAGGCGAAGGTTCTCAAACCTCAATTATTGACTTCCGTGCACCTGCAGGTTCAACACCATGTGGAAGCTGCCAAGGCCTGGGGCTTCCACCCTGTGAAGCCACAGCCTGAGCTGTACATTGGCCCCTTTCAACCATGGCTGGAGCAGCTGAGACACAGAGCACCAAGTCCTTAGGCTGCACACAGCACGGGCACCCAGGGCCAAGCCCACAAAACTACTTTTTCCTCCTGGGCCTCCAGGCCTGTGATGGGAGGGGTTGCTGTGAAGGTCTCTGACATGGCTTGGAGACATTTTCCCCATGGTCTTGGGGATTAACATTATGCTTCTTGCTACTTAAGCAAATGTCTGCAGCCAGCTTGAATTTCTCCTCAAATAATGGGCTTTTCATTACTACTGCATCCTCAGACTGCAAATTTTCTGAACTTTTATGCTCTGTTTCCCTTTTAAAATGGAATACTTTTAACAGCACCCAAGTCACCTTTTGGATGCTTTGCTGCTTAGAAATTTCTTCTGCCAGATACCCTAAATCAACTCTCTCATGTTCAAAGTTCCACAAATCTTTAGGGCAGGGGCTAAATTGCTACCTGTCTCTTTGCTAAAATATAACAAGAGTCACCTTTGCTCCAGTTCCCAACTAGTTCCTCATCTCCATCTGAGACCACCTCAGCCTGGAACTTATTGTTCATATCACTATCAGCATTTTGGGCAAAGCCATTCAACAAGTCTCTAGGAAGTTCCAAACTTTCCCACATTTTCTTGTCTTCTTCTGAGTCCTCCAAACTATTCCAACCTCTGCCCATTACCCAGTTCCAAAGCTGTTTCCATATTTTCATGTATCTTTTCAGCAACACTCTACTCTCAGTACCAATTTACTGTATTAGTCCATATTTATGCTGCTGATAAAGACATACCTGATACTGGGAAGAAAAAGAGATTTAATTGGACTCACAGTTCTACATGGCTGGGGAGATCTCAGAATCATGGCAGAGGGTGAAAGATACTTCTTACACGGTGGCAACAAGAGAGAATGAGGAAGAAGCAAAAGCAGAAACCTCTGATAAACGCATCAGATCTCACGAGCCTTATTCACTGTCACGAGAATAGCATGGGAAAGACCAGTCCCCATTCAATTACCTCCCCCTGGGTCCCTCCCACAACACGCAGGACTTCTGGGAGATACAATTATAAGTGAGATTTGGGTGGGGACACAGACAACCCAAATCAAAAGTGGAGGGTGTACAGAAGATGCAAGTAGAACACATTATATGCTGTTAGGGAAGAAAAAAAGTAATTTAAGCAAAAAGAAGGAAAAACAGGGAAGTAAGAACTTTCTTCTGGTTTTTAGGTAGAAAAAATCTGCGAGAGCTGGCATCAGATGGCATCTATCTCAATCAGGAGATAAAATAGGAGGACATTTTACAAGGAATTGGTGAGAAAAGAATTCCAAGATGGAAAGCAGCAAAGAAGGCCAATTTAAGACTTGTTAGTGTGAATTACTTGTGTTCTCATATACAGTTTATTGAAATTATTCAAAACATTTTGTCACCTTGAGTAGTATGGTAGGAACTGCCACGGATTATCAAATAAGTGGGAGACTCTAGACTGCCAGTGAGGGCAATATTGACAGCATTAATTCAGGATTCCAAAACCAATAGAGATGGGAATAAAGCCAAAAATGGGAAATTGTGTAAATGTTAGGAAAGGGAGGACAGAACAGATTAACAGATGGTGGTCAGAAATATTCACCCTTTAAAAGTGCTTAAATATGTATGAGTTTCTTTTAATAAAGATTTTCCAGGCAGTTCCTTTTTTTTTTTTGCCACAGTGCTTTTCTAGCAATAATAATGGAAAACAAAAGCTGAACCAGAGTCTTTTTTCCTCATTTTTATTGACTTTTTCTTTAGTGGACAGCCTATAGAATTCCTCTTTCACCACTAGATGACCACCCTACATTTCTAATGGGCTATACTGATGGATTTCATGGTGGCCAGCTAGAAGTGATAAACCTGACTTGTATTAACAATGATAAATTCAGTATATCAATGGCTAGAATAACCTGAACCCAGAAATTGGAGAATGAAAGAAAGAGGTCTAACTTAATATTAATTGACCCCAGGGAAGTTACTTACCTTATATGAGACTCAGTTTTTTCATCTATAAATGAAAATAATATTAGCCATCCTAAATGGATGTAAGAATTGAAAAATATGATATATGTAGAATGTTTAGCATGGCTCCTGGAACTGAGTACATGTTCTCTATATCATGTCTGTTGTTAATTTTGTAATTATTGCAGTATTCCTCCCTTCATTTGTTAAATTTGTAAGGGCCTACTGGGCACTAATTGCTCTTCTAAATACCCAATCTATAATGATATGGGAGATTGAATTATTGGTCTCAATTCTTTACTATTCACTATGTTCATACTTTTTGCTATGTATCTTTCTGTGCTTTCTACAAAAGGCAAAGTGAACCTCTCCACTGAGGCTTTGGGGTCAGCCAGTTGGCTTGCTTTGGCTAACAAAAGGTGGGCTGAAGTGTCAGTGATCCAGTTCCAAACCTAAGCCTTACGAAGCATAAGCATCATATGCTCTCTTCTGCTTTTTACATTGTCACAAGTAGAGCTTGCCCTGGCTCCAGAGCTCAAATGACTAGAAACTCACCTGCAGCAAACAGTCAAGCTCAATTAGACCCACAGCTTGAAGCAGAGGGACCCAGTCAACACACTCTAGATCAGGAGATAGCCAACTATGGGCTGTGGGTAAAATCCAGCTTGTGATTGTTTTTGTATGGCTCACAAGCTAAGTTTTTGCATTTTAAAAGAGTTGTTAAAAATTTAAAAAAAAGAAGTATATGCGGCAAAGACTGCATATGGCCTGCAAAGCCTAACATATTTACTTTCTGAATTAAAATCAAAAGGTTTGCAGACCCTTGGTCTAAATCACCAACATCCAGACAACCAGCAGACCATGAGCGATCCTCACTGAGATCAGCAGAGCTGCTCCTGCCAACTTCCAGTCATGAGAGAACTAAATGCTTATTGTTGTATCTCACTATGGTTAATTGTTTTTGCAGCATTATTGTGGCAAAAGCTGAGTGACAGAAATGCTAAGAGAAAATATAGATGGTCCCTACCCTCATGGGGCTCACATTTTGGTTGAGGAGACGGAGAGCTGCTAAATACAAATGGGTAAATTCAAGATAAATGCCATGAACACAGATAAGGGAGATAGGAGGTTAAAAATGGAAATTGTTTGTTTGAAATAGTAACTGAAATGAATAGAGAGTGAAATGATTAGAAATACATAGTAGAATTACTGGACAGAGTTGAAAGCCCAATTATTGGTGATCATGAATTTAGAATAATACTCATCTCTCCTGTGTGCCATTTACACTATAGTCGTAAGCAGTCTGGATAGGTAGAAGGGTGAAAGCACATTACTGGTTTCATCCAAGATTGAATTTTATAGCAAGGGTATGATAGCAGAACCAGACGATACAATAACTTAGCATACTGTCAAGAGTTTTTGCGATATAAATGGAATCTGAGCCCCAAGAAGAGACATTCAATTGGGAAAATGTTAAAAGGTCAGAGGCTGAAAAGTACTAAAGAATTTAAAGAACAGGTTGAACAAGCACAGTTTACATTGAAGCCAGAACAACTTGAGTTTGTGCTCAGAACACATGTCTGCATTGATGAGTGTTTTACAAACTTAATTATGGAAATTCTCTTTTCTTTCTCTCTCTAGCATCCTCTGATTTCTTTCTTTCTGAATGTTACAGTATACACATTTCTTGGAAGATCTTTGTGTGTGTGTGTGAAATACTAAATTAAGGTTTTTTAAATACTCAATTATGTCACCCTAGGAGCTCATCCTAGTTTAATTCTTGAATATTTAAAGTGCACATTAGTATATTAAAATTAAGAAGTCCACAGCAAAGAGTCTTATAAAACTTTGCTTAACTCAGCATTTCACAGACTTTTTCAGTACCAAAATCTTTTATTGCGTAGTGCCCATTAATATCCTGCAGAGAAAAACATTTTAGCAAACAGTGGTGTAAGCTAGTTAATTGTACTAATGTAGCTGAGGAGATAGTGTGCCAACAGGAGGAAAAAAGCATTCATGGAATCTAAAAGAGGAGACCCAGGGCAATCCATTCACTGACTCATGTATCCAACATTTTCTGGGCCCCTGCTACCTGCCACTCACCGTTGAATGTGAAGTGGAATAAGACATCACCTCTACTCACAGCTAACTAGAGAGACAGAGATACAAACAAATGAAAAATTATCACAAGGAATGGTGAGGACAAATAAAGGCCCATACTGACTTCTCTCCCAGGAAGTAGACCAATATCTCTACCAGATTTTGTGGTTGGGGTATGGTGGAGCTAAAAGAAAGATAAGAAAATGCTTTTAGAGGAAAGTAACACTAAAATTAGTTTGCCATGTCTGTAATTGACTTTAAAATAATTGAACACAGACAGAGTAATAGTAATTGCCAGTTGGCTTAAGTTTCAGTTCTGGAGGTAATCGGAATTGGTGCAGATCTCTTTCCAGTGGTGGTTAGCAATTCATGTGAAAGGCCTCATTCCAGAGGTGGCCACTAAGTCTTCCATTATCTGTAACTTGGTCAAGGCTGTAAGCCCTACTGCTTAGCACAGCAAATCCACATTTAGTATTGAATTTAGTGGTTTTTATTTATCATGAGGAATGTGAAACAGAGGCTCTCAGTGAAATTAATTGTATTCAAGATTGGCTAAAACATGTTAGAAACACTTCCCATCCTTCTGTAAATAAGATCTGAAGGACTTATCCCTTGGATCGAAGCTTCTAAGACCCTTGCATAGAAATCCTGCATCCAGCCATTATTACAACGATTTCCTGTCTCACTCACCTCAGATTTCTTTATTGGTTACCTAAATTTACCTAAAAGAGCCCACACAAGGCCAAATCATCTGGGGTCAGTGCCTAAATCTGTAAAGGTGCAGAGGCATGAAACCACGTTATAAAATCAAGGAGCTCTAAGTGGTGTTTCACACGGAATCAGGGGGAAAGTGAATCCAAAAGGAGGAGATTACGTCTCTAGCACTGTCCAGGGAAAACTGGCTCTTAATCCCATATTGAGATAAAATAGCTATTTAGAATGGCAATTGAAATATCACATGACAATAGTCTGATAAAATGTCTATTTAGACCATCCCACTGATTTCCTTTGTTTTGATTATATTTTGATTATATTAAGGTGAGCAAATGTACCAACCAGTTAATGCAATTATTGAAGTCTCTTTGGAAGTCATATTACCAAGTAAAATACAATGCATTGACATTGTGGTTGGTGTCCAATCTCTTTGGGGAGGTTAGAATAAAACATTCCAATTAGTTTGTGCTCATTCTGCCTGTGCACTAAGAATCAAGTTTCTGGATATGCAAAGTTGAGGGTTAAGACCTTGGCTATGATACCTCCATTGCCCTGTAAGACTCTCCCTGAGTTCAGCAACATCCCTTTCCCCTCACCGCCACCCCCCCAATCCCAGACAAATCTCTTGCTCTTGCTCTAATGGCAACAGTTAGAAAAATGGGAAAGGTAGGAGCTTTAACATACACTGATAAAATTGAGTGGTGAAATGTGAAAAGTTTTTATTGGTTGTTAAACAATAAAAGCCTGAAAAAACAATGGAAGGGGAAACAGTAACTGGAGTGAAAATATTTAGGTGTGATTTACCTTACATTTATTTAAAGTAGAGAATCATTCTCTAAGATGATTCAGGTCTTGCCTTTCTGCAACTATTTTGCTGATTATAAACACATCAACTGTAAACACACAAGGAGTGTTTCCGGGAATTATAGGAATTTAACCAACTTTTGCAATCCTCCTCTTTTACAGCTTCCTGCCCTGCAGCCTGTTATTCTGTGTCCAGAATTGGTTCCTTCCAGTGGGTTCTTGGTCTTGCTGACTTCAAGAATGAAGCTGCGGACCTTCGCGGTGAGCGTTACAGCTCTTAAAAGTGGCAAGGACCCAAAGAGTGAGCAGCAACAAGATTGATCGTGGAGAGCAAAAGAACAAAGCTTCCACAGCGTGTAAGGGGACCCGAGCAGGTTGCTCCTGCTGGCTGGGGGGGAGGGGATGGCCAGCTTTTATTCTCTTATTCGTCCCCACCCATGTCCTGCTGATTGGTCCATTATACAGAGTGCTGAGTGGTCCATTTTACAGAGCACTGATTGGTCCATTTTACAGAGTGCTGATTGGTGTATTTACAACCCTTTAGCTAGACACAGAGCACTGATTGGTGCATTTACAGTCCTCTAGCTAGACAGAAAAGTTCTCCAAGTCCCCACTCGACCCAGGATGTCCAGCTGGCTTCACTTGTCACTTCCCCAAACACTATGTGGAATGTGATCACTTTTTTAGTTTGAATCAGTTCCTGACAGACCCTACCAACTTTATAGATGAACCTGAGTGAACCTGCCTGATTACCATGCTAAAGTCTCCTCCCTGAGAGAAACTATAGCATCATTACCATAACATGCGACCTGTGTGCTGGCATAATGACTCACTGCATTCCCGCCACTGGGACCCCTCCTCTACACGTGATGACGCACCCTCTCCCCTCTCCATTGCCCAATGAAGCCCTACTGTCACTTCCCTCGGGGAGACACTGCTTTGGAGATACTCCCAGCTATTCCGGAGGCTGAGGCACGAGAATCCAGAATTGCTTGAACCTGGGAGGCAGAGGCTGCAGTGAGCCGACATCGCGATCGCACCACTGCACTCTAGCCTGGGTGACAGAGCGAGACTCTGTCTCAAAAACAAACAATCACATACTCCTACTAATTAAAACCTGCATTCTCATGGACAGTTGTTTGCTACTTTCCAGGCAAACGAACCCTGGTTTTACAGGGAACACAACCTTGATTGCATTTAACTGTGAAAGACCCTGTGGACATGGAAATAGCAGGGTTGTCCTGGAAAGTACAAAAGGAGAGCCTGAACCAAAAGAATGCAATCTGAGAAGAGGCGCAAAGAAGCAAAGGTAAACTGACAGTAGCAGTGGAAATTTGAATGCAAATTTATTTAAACTATAAATTAACTAGAAATAAAATATTTGAAAGTATTTGATTAGTGCTACGATTGTTCTAGGTCTCAGTTTACAACTAATCAAAATAATACTAATGTTCAAAAATCATCCAGGTATTCAAATCTTTTTGGAAATCTGTACAGTGTTGAGTTCAGAAGTCTCAATGTGTAAGCCAGTAACTCTATGCAAAACTATTTTTGGCTGGGCGCAGTGGCTCACGCCTGTAATCCCAGCACGTTGGGAGGCTGAGCGGGGCAGATTACGAGGTCAGGAGTTCGAGACCAGCCTGGCCAACATAGTGAAAACATAGTGAAACCCCGTCTCTACTAAAAATACAAAAAATGTAGCCGGGCATGGTAGAAGGTGTCTTAATCCCAGCTACTTGGGAGGCTGAGGCAGGAGAATCGCTTGAACCCGGGAGGCGGATTTTGCAGTGAGCCGAGATCACGCCATTGCACTGCAGCCAGGGTGGCAGTGTGAGACTCCATCTCAAAAAAAAAAAAAAAAAAAAAAAGAAACAACTATTTTCATAATGATACTAACATTTCATTTTCCTTTTCCTGTTCTCTCCTTGAGTATACAGTGGCATTTTCCAGAAGCTATATGGCATATGATACTACAACAGATTGAATGCACAAGTAGATATTCAAATGAGCTATCTTCTATTAAATTGCAGAGCAAGGAGACTTCCAAAAGGTAAAACAAATGGCACTCCTTTCATGAAAGTTTTTTGCTTTGGAAAGATAGTTATTTTTCACGAAAATATTTTGCTTACAGTAACCTGTAGTAGGTTTATTTTTGTTCTTAAATGAATTGGTAAATAAAAATTTTGAACATTTTAAGTTTTAATTTTTAATATGGCAATCAATAGATATAACAAACATAAACCAAAATTCTTTGAGAACCTTAATAATTTTCAGGAGAGTAAAGAAGTTTTGAGAACAAAAAGTTTAAGAACCTCTGTTCTAGTCAGATAAAGCTTTCAATATTTGACACTATCCATTTATTTTCTTCTATGAAAAATAAACTAAACCACAGGAAACAATTAGTTTCACATGTATGCCTTAGCTATTGCAGGCAGGCCAAGTCTGTTGATCTAAGAGAGTCTGAATATACCGGTGAATGTGCACTTCATTTTTTTATTTGAATGAGATGGTGTCTCAATGGCACTAGTGTGGAGGAAGAAATCTTTTTACTCTTTTTACAATGGTAAATTTCTCTTTTTGATGACTTAGCACATAGAGCATTTATTCCACAGTATTATATGAATTTTCAAGTCCTGAAATTTAAAGGAATTTATGTTGATTGTTAGATTCTCAAAAGTAACTTGAAAAGTCACTACACATTTACATGACTATGAACTGAGCTTTCACAAAACTCCCAAAGGCACCAGATTTCAGAGACTTAAATCTTAATGGTAAATTTCTCCACAATGACAGACGCTAAAACAGCACAGAGATAAAATATGAGATCTGCCCAGATTGAAGTCAGTTCACTTGAATGTAAGGTACCATATGCATTGCTTTGACTTATGTGGAGAATTCATGGCCGTGCATTTGTTGACTGCTATCCAGAGAGTTGACAGCTGCAGATGGATCTTCCCACTGTTAATAGTCCACAAGTGCAAAAGAGCCACCCAGTATATTTTCAAAACATGGGCTATTTAAGCCGAACACAGTATAAGGCTTGTCTTCTTTTAGGATATATTTACCATTAAAGTAATGCAATGGAATTATGCAAAGACTGTCTCCCATCCACCCCAGCTTGCAAGGTGAATCTGTTACTCTTCTTTTTCCAGTTATAGATGAAAAAAGAAAAGAAAAGAAAACAATACATCTTAAGCACTGTGATCTTCCTCTCATAAAGTCTTGTTATATGAAGAATTGAAGTGGTGGGTTGGGGAGGGAGAAAGCTAAGCAACTAAAACAAATTTAATGTTTTTAAAATATTTTTTCCCACAGACCAGATTGCAATTTACAATCTTGCCATTCCATCAAATGCTATGACACTTCACAATGCTGCCTAAATGCAAAATTGGCCAGGTTTAACATAATAGCTGGCTGCATAAAACACGAGATTGCAAATGTCATGGGAAAGAGATGATGAATGGCTGTGGGATATTTATATACACTGTATAGATATGTTGACGAAACTGCTTGAAGGAAATGTGTTAAAACTGATTATTTTAGCTACAGATTTGGACAAAATGTGGCTTTTTGTATTGCAGGCATCTGGGATCCTAAGGTCTCCTACAGTAGCATCACTTCTCCTGCTTCAGACTTTTCCCCTCAGTAATCATTCTGTTTACATCACTGTTGCTCTGTGCCCCAAAGCAAGACAGTGACTCATATCAGGGCTGATGAGGGCACTGCTGAGGACTTGGCCTCTGTTTCTAGGTGACCTGCCCAGAAATTCCTGCTTTTCTATCACCTCTGGGTCCAGAAGATTGCTGGGCTTCGCTAGAATGTCTGGTGCCTTAATCATCTGCCTACCTCTGCAGCATCTTCCAGGAAGCAAAGTCACATTTAGAATGTGAAAGTTTTCAAATGATCTGGGCACTATAGTAATGACAAACTCACTCTTGGTCATTTTTCAGGTTTTGATTTAAATAAAAAATAATATTCAAAGTAGATTATTTCAACTTTTCCTGAGATGTAATGTGGTAAGCAATGAAACTCACTAAGAAGGTGAATTTCTTCACATAGAATCTTAGGATTATGACAATAATTGCTCATCTTTATATCATGCTTACTATGTGCCAGGCACTGTTCTCATTTAATCCTTATACTATACATACAGGGTAGCCTCACTGTTATATTCATTTGAAAGATGAAGAAAGTGAGAAACAGAAAAGTTAAATAACTTTACTAGGGCTACATAGCTAATAAGTACAAGATCCAAGATTCAAACCCAGAATGGCAAAGATTATGTGCTTTTAATTATGATGCTTGTATTAGTTCGTTCTTGCACTGCAAAACAAAGACATACCTGAGACTGTGTAATTTATAAAGGAAAGAGTTTTAATTGACTCACAGTTCAGCATGGCTGGGGAGGCCTCAGGAAACTTACAATCATGGCAGAAGGGGAAGCAAACACGTCCTTCTTCACATGGTGGCAGAAAGGAGAAGTGCCAAGCAAAAGGGGAAAAGTCCCTTATGAAACCATCAAATCTCAAGAGAACTGACTCACTGTCATAACAGGAGCATGGAGGTAACCGCCCCCATGATTTAATTACCTCCCACCCGGTTCCTCCATGACATGTGTGAATTATGGGAACTACAAGTCAAAATGATATTTGGGTGGGGACACAGCCAAGCCATATCAATGCTATATATTTCCTTGTCGATAAATAATACAAACCTCAAAAACATAATGCCACATTTTAATACCATATACAGGAACTAATCTCATATTTTGACCCAAAGGTGCTTTGACTGGGTGTTAACATTGTGCTGGTGAATGTGAGATAACATAAGCCGAAGCATGGGCAGATGCATCAGTCAGAATAGTCTAGGTTATCTTGTGGAAGTGAACCATCTCATGATCTTGATGGCTTAAGGCAAAAAAAAAAAAATAGTTTATTTCTTACTCGTCTTCCATATCTATCATTGCCTAGCTGAGGGGGCTCTGCTCCACTTTCCATAGTCCTCAGACCAGAACCCAGGATGACCCAGGACGTGGCATCCCCTCTATGTGGCATGACAGAAGGAGGAAAAAATGTGACAGAGCATTAGCCAGTTATTAAAACTTCTGCATAGAGATGATATATATATAATTTCTGTTACATTTTGTTAGCCAAAGAGAATCACATTGCCCAACTTAACTCTGAGGCGGCATGAAAGTACAATTCCTCTCCTTGTCTAGAACGAAGGGAAAGTTGGGATATATAGAAGCAGTCCTCAGGACTATCCCAGCAGGGTCAGCCACAATGTTGAGAAGTGGGTAGTTGAGACAGCAAGGAATCGTCTATCGCTGAGGGCTGGGAGCATTGATCCATGACAAACGAATCACTTAGTCTCAGCTCGTCACTTCTTTGAGGTAACTTGTATGCCCACTCAAAACTCGGCTAAAAGTCCTGCTACACACTCTCAAAACCCCTGAGTCTCCATTCATCTCACTTATTATATTGGCCATTATCTATTCTATTCTGCACAGGATTTTATATATTATCCAGGAAGGAAGAGAATAAACTTATATTGGTTAATTCTTTGACACTGCTGTATTCAATGATCCTCCACCCCACCTTGCTACTTCAAGATTCAAATCAGTCCAATAAATATTTATTAAGGCAGAAAATATGTATTAGAATAGGAGGAGTAAACAGGAAAAAGAATCTGTACCTGGTATACACTGGCTTTCTGAGCCAGTTTCCATTAGGTAACTTAAATGATTAAATAGAACCATCCCCTCAGTGTAAGGCCTAGCATGATTTTTTTTTTTTTTTTTTTTGAGATGGAGTTTCACTCTTGTTGCCCAAGCTGGAGTGCAATGGCACGATCTTGGCTCACTGCAACCTCTGCCTCCCCAGTTCAAGCAATTCTCCTGCCTCAGCCTCCTGGGTAGCTGGGATTACAGGCACACACCACCATGCCCGGTTAATTTTTTATATTTTTAGTAGAAATGGGGTTTCACCACGTTAGCCAGGCTGGTCTCAAACTACTGACCTCAAGTGATCCACCCGCCTTGGCTTCCCAAAGTGCTGGGATTACAGGCGTGAGCAACCACATCCAGCTGAGGCCTGGCATAATTATTGAGGCAAAGAAAAGTTTCTCTCTCCTTCCTGCCCACCAACTCTTAGGGCATCTTGAACAGCAGATCAGACTTTCATTCCACAAATAGACCTTAAAGGAATAAAGATACAAATGGCCAGGAGTGTTACCTTATCAACATGAATTACAATCAAAGTAAACCTTTCCTGGTTTTATAGAAAGAGAGACTTTGAAAGTCTGAAGGTAGCTTTTTCAAAAGGAAAAGAACGATGAAAAAAAATGGAGTAGAAAGAAGAGTCTGGGGGTGAGACTGACTAACCTAGAATCTATAAATGTTGCCACAAGCCTTGGCTCACATTCACCCATTCAACCCAAGACCTTCCATTATGTCTTGATTATGTATTTGATGCCCATCATGTCCTGAATACCTTCACAGAAACCATGGACACTACACATAAATCATGAAGGAGACTGAAACCTGATACAAGGAAATAAAAGCATTCTGTCTGGCCTTTTTAAAATAACTTCATCACCTATTGTTTTTCCCCCATCTAGCTGCTATCACCATCATAAACTGCAGAGAGAAAGGTTGAGATTTAGTCTACCTTCTCCTGAGAGAGAACAGTTAATGGATTTTAAAGTGCAAAACATAACACACTCTCTTTTGTTTGATCTAAAAAGCAATGCATTGTATATCATGTAATACACAGGTTACTAGGTCATGTGCAAGTTTGAGGTAATTACTAATATTTAAACTCACATTTCTATGATAATTTAAAATCACAGCACCTTTATTTTTCATCTCAATGAGTCACTTTAGAAACCTAATAGTATTAAGTCAAAGTGATGCGCTGTTAGTAAAAGTTGAAGTAAAGCCTTTCTATCCAGAAAACCTCTTCTTTAAGCCATGTTTACAGGAAAGAACAATGTAGGAAGTTTCTGGTTTTCTTAAAGCAGTCAGGCATCATAAATTATGCTTTCTGTCTGACCTTAAATAAGGCAGGATTATCTCAAAGGAGAAGCAAAATAAATAATAAAAACTCAGATTAAACAGAATTCTGTGAAAACGTGGGGAAAAGTCACTGACATGCTTAATTCCTCTTTCTTTTCCTTTCAGGTTCTGTATTGTCTATAGGGACAGTACTAATTTGTTAAAAAAAAAAACTCAGTTACAGTAGTTTAGGGAATTTTTTTGTTTTGTTTTCCTTAATCAGCAAAGTTACTTGAATCAAAAGGGAGCCTTTTCCCACAAACACAATTGGAAAAGTAGGATTACTCTGAAAGAGGAAAATTGTGCCTTTAAAGCACAGGGCTATAAAGCAACATGTAACTCAGAGTTTTTTTTAGGGAAAGGCAAGTCATCTTTAGAAAAATCTCTACTTTTTCGTACTTTGAATATGAAATTTCCCAATGTTAACATTATATTTTCACTATACACTGTTTGATGAGTCAAGGAGTAGAAGCATTTCTCCATAATAAAATTATTCTCACCGTTATTTGTTAGAAACAATCTATAATATCACAAGAACAATAATCAATATTTGCCTATGTTAATGTTATATGCAAATATTCTGCATCTTTGTGTTCAATAATATGCATATTGCATTAACATCTAAAGTAATAGTGACAAAATTTTTGTTCTGGTGTTTATCAAAGCTTATTATTAACTAATGCATTGGTTTAGACAGTTTTACATTACATAAAATGCTTTATTTTCAAAATTACTTCTCAGTACTACTTTTTACATTACAAATTAAACAGCTAATGTTTACTTGATTAAATAGGGATTTAATTTGTTTTAAAATGGAAATATTCTTGGTGGAGCTGAAGGAGCATTTGATTTAGTCTGAAAGTTGGATTCTTACCCTGGCCTCACCAATTGTAGGACTAGTTTAGGACTTCAACAAACTATGAAACCACATAAATTTCAGTTTTCTCATCTGTAAAACATATAATAACTAACTCATACAGTTTTGTGGGAACTAATTTTACATTAATTATACCCTACTGTGTTAGTCTGTTTTCTGCTGCTTTAGCAAAATACTGGGTAATTTATGAATAAAAGAGATTTAGTTGGCTCATGTTTCTAGGGGCTGGGAAGTCTGAGAGCATGGTGCCAGCATCTAGTGAGCATCATTCAATGGTGGAAGGCAGAAAGCAGAAGCAAGAACATAAGACAGAGCATATGAGGGCTGAACTTATCCTTTTATCAGGAACCCACTCCTGTGATAGCCAACCTACTGCTGAGATAATAACATTCATCCATTTATGAGGTCAAAGCCCTCATGACCTAATCACCTCTAAAAGTCCCACTTCTTAATACCATCACAATGGCAATTACATTTCAACATGAGTCGTAGAAGAGACATTTAAACCACAGCACCCTATCTATATGTCAAGGGTTTGCAGTGGATAAGAAGGATATACACAGAATAATATGAATACATCTTCCAAAGAAAGATGTAAATGACAGGACAAAAATAGAAATAGGAAAAATTATACAGTCTAACAGGATAAGGAGAAAGTAGGATAAAAGTAGGTTGAGTTCTTGAAATCTACAGATGTTTTCCTATTATCAGATTCTTCATTTTTTTTGCATAGCAAACTCAATAATATAATTAGCAAAATAATTGAAGGAGAATTAGAAGAAGTTTTTATGTGGCTTTTCTATTGATAAAAGCCAAGGGCACCATTTCAACAACTCAATAAATGTTAAACCAAATGTGATTCAACTTCCTGATGACTTAACACTTTAGATAAAGACTAGGGGTGTGGTGACACCAACCTTCACTTAACATTGATAAAGAGTTCCTTCTCAGTCTGGTTTTGACATGAGCTAAAGAGAAGATACTTTTTATTTCCTCAGTAAGAGCATATTTGTCCATATAATTTGGAAATAAAGTTAGATAGGGCTGTCTTGATAATGCAAGTGTAATAATCTCTTGAATATCGTCATATATATTTTTTGTATTTTACTGTATTTGTCTTCTATTCAATCAGGATCATCCATTTGCCTTTGAAAAACTGGGATACTTGAAGCAGAAGTACAATGAGAAACAAAGAAAGGGTAATAAGAGTTGGGTATACAAAACAGGACTCGTGATTCATAAGAATATCTAGTTTTCAAATCCATAATTTAGAGAAAGGGAACATAAGGGAACATGATTTTCTAATTGTTTTAATCATCTATTTTCATACTAAGAGTGAGACTTTGCCAAGTATATCATAGAGTTTTATTGTATGCTATATTTAGAGGGAAATGTTGTAAGTTCTTGTCATAGAGGAATTGGGGAACGGGGGATAAAGTCAACTTCTTCTGCTCTGGGGATTGTGAGACACAGTCAGGAGGCTGTCATTCATGCTTCAAATTCCAGATATGATAGGTGTTCGATAGGCTCAGTGGAAAGCTGGGAGGAGAGGAACTTTTGCCACGTTCTCTGCTTGGCATCAGGGACCAATTACCACTCCACCTGGCATAACCTTGCACCAACAGACTGTGCCCAGCATGGAAGTAATCTAGAGATTCCCGTGTAGCCCAGGAAGGGCCTAGAAAGAAGTTGAGATTCTGGCTGGGAAACACGCTAGAGGTCCTGCCAGAAAAGTGGTCTTGGGTCTGAAGGTTTAACTGGAGTTCCCCAAGGGTCCTAGTGGGAATCAAACCCAAGGGCATCTGGAGTGCAGGCAACAAGAGATGATGGCCAAAGTCCCTGAAGACAGAGAGGAGGCTCTGGGTTATATTAGCTGGAGGGATTCAGCAGCAGATGCCAGCAGGTTGCACAGAAAGGCCACACTTCAGCCTTGTAGCTCACAGACCAGTGTCAAACCAGACTCCCCATGGGCTTGTTGGCATGCCTGAAAACCTCACACTTTCCCTCCCTGATGCTCAGAAACATCTCGGAAGAAGAAATAACAAAAAGGAAACAGTGCTGGTCCTGATTTAAATTTTGAAATGACAAAAGTTGTACCAAATCCAAAGCTTTTTAACCAAAGCAAGACACCATTTGTTGCAATTTTAAATTAACTTCCCATTATGATGAGGCTCATAAGGAAAGTTGGGATCAATTACAAAAAATAATAAATGTTCATCTCCTTAAAACATGCAAGTTGTGTGGATAAATTATTGACTCAGAGAAGTCAAGAAGACTAAACAGTAGCTTCTAATTTCCAGTGGAAGAAATGCCCTTTTCATCTTCTATGCTGCTGCACGCAGCCAGGCTACTTAGAAGCAACCTTAGGTCCTTCTGCAGGAAGAAGGTTAGATATGTTTAGGCTCTTCGATAAACATTTGACTGAAACTTCACATTTATACCAGAGAATGCAATAGAAAAGGTTTTGGCTTAAAAATGTTTCACACTGGGAGAACAGTCCCTCACACTGGCAGCAGAAAAACTGTAGCAAGTCTTCTACGAAATGTCTGATTTAAAGCAGCATTGATTCTCGGTGTACCTGCCAAAAATAGTTAGCTGTGAAATGTACCTCCAGGAAAGAGAATGAGTTCACTGGCTTGACAGAGTTATTTGGAACTGACCAACTGAATTTTGAAGAAAGTTTAGCAAAGACAATAATCTTAGTTTTGCATGAATTAAAGTTGAGCTAATATATCTGTTTGTAGCTATTTACTAAGACCGACTGCCTCTGGGGAACGCTTCTGGTTTATGATAATAAAATTTTGTTATTGGCATAAAGGTGAACACTTATCTTCCCACTTTTCTGTTGCAAAAGGGCATACTCAAGACTCATATAAAAATTATCAGCTTATTAAAAGGGTGTGAAAAAGAGAAGATGGGCTTCGGGTGATTAAATAAAATAATGTTATAGAAAGCACCTGTCAAGATATGTTCCCTTCCTCAAACAACCCCCAGAGAAACAATGTTTGCTGAATCTAAATTTATTTCTACCAAATCCAGGTAAAGTTTTGGAGTTGGACAGACTAGGATTCAATTAAATGCTGCTGTATGACATTGTTCAAGTTACTTCTCTGATGTAAATATAGCTGAAAAATGGGGTTAATGTTCCAATACTTCCTTGGGTTTCTGTGAAGACCAAGTGAGAAAAATATATGGAAACCTCTATATGTAGCCTGGTGTGGTGGCTCATGCCTTTAATTCCAGCACTTTTGGAGGTCGAGGCAGGCGGATCATCTGAGGTCGGGAGTTGGAGACCAGCCTGACGAACATGGAGAAACCCCGTCTCTACTAAAAGTACAAAATTACATGGCTGTGGTGGTGCCTGCCTGTAATCCCAGCTACTCGGGAGGCTGAGGCAGGAGAATCGCTTGAACCTGGCAGGCAGAGGTTGCGGTGAGCTGAGATCATGCCATTGCACTCCAGAATGGGCAACGAGAGCGAAACTCTGTCTCAAAAACAAAAAACAAAAAACAAAAATCCTCTATATGTTTGGCACATAGTAGATGTTTAATAAATGCTAGTTCTGTCCCTTTTATCTACCAAAATATAATATTGGCTAATGTTCTGGCAACATTAGCCAATATTATATGTTTTGAGGAATTCCAATAAAGATTGATTGCTAAATATAAAAATATTTTGCCCAAGAAACTCCAGTTTTGAAATTTTTCATCCACTAGCTATTAAACATTTTTGAGCACAAAAGAAGGACTAAGAATTATATAGACATTTCTGTCTGCTTAAACAAATTCCATTGGAAAGTTTTGTTTTTCCCTTTAAATCAAGAAATGGGAAAAATTGGATTCAAAAAACCTTTTGTTTGCCTGTTAAAGTATAATTGTTATTTGAGCAGTTTGGAGTACATGACAACAAAAAATAAAAGTATTTAAATAATGGTGCCAAAGCAGCATTTCTTTTAAATTGTTTTGAATTACTAGTTGTGTACTAGTTTGGAGACCAATTATGCCTAAATTTAACGACTGAGATACTCAGGCTCTGCTCTGTAGACTGGGAAATGAGTGATTAATTATTTTTCCCAACAAGCTAATATTTTAACCCTTAGACATTGATTCGGAGAGCTTTGTTCCCCCTGTTCAACAAGCAGACATTGAAAAGATTTTTTCCTGCTTAAATATTTAACTCAGTGACTTCATTGGCTTGGCTACACTAGCTGTGTAATATTGGAAAATTCATTTAACCTTTTGGGAGAGTTTTTCTCTTCCTTTATATAAGAGAATATGCTAGATTAGATGGACTTCGATGTCTCTTCTACATCTAAAACACCGTGAATCTCCATAGACCAGTCTATGTGGCGAAAGAAACAGTCGGAGTTGGCCACCAGCTACTGGATTATAAAGGATATGAGCTAAAGATTGCTCCAACTTCACTCACTTTGGATACCAGAGAGATGCTTGCCTGCCTCATTCAGATTTCAGTGCCTGCTCTGTGTCCAGCATCTGCCAGACTTTGGGAATCCAAGGCAAGCCATCTTCTATCCCCGCCATAGGCTTTGAATTTAGTTGAGAGGCACGTGTAAATCTAATAATTAGCCTCACATTTGTATACAATTTAGTTGGAGCCAGCTTGAGGATGATAGATACTCATAGTATCATAGTAGGTCATTGAAATGAGAGTTTCTGCATGTCAAGGAGTGTCTTGTTTAGAAAATGTTCTCTTTTCAGAGCTGTTATCAGTGCTTTTAGGTCAGAACCAAGTCCACCGTGCAGAGGGAAGCCACATGTGAGACTTCTGTTCAGTATGCTGTTGTGCAACAGGTCATGCTCAGTTTCTAATGATCATCAACTGGAAACCAACTTCATTAACCACTGAGTAATTGCTAACACTCTCATGAATAATGGTCAAGGTAATTTTAGAAACAGTCATTTAGCTGACACATCAAAGGTGACCAAACATGTCTCACAAAGTAATGACTCTGACCAGTGAAAAATTAAACCACATCCCTGCATCAATTTGTTTTCAGATAAGTTAATGGAGTCTCCTACAGAATAGGTTTTATTTGTACTTTTCTGGCTTCATTTATCTGACCTTGACTGGGATACAGGAAATGTTTTCAGATAAAAGACTGGCAATGATGCTGTCAGTGATTCTCAAATTTGTTATTTCAGTGACCTTGTGGAAGCTCACTTTGACCTCTTACGCTTCAAAATCACCTTTTCCCTGACAAAAGCAGTAATGACATCTTTTTTGCTTGCTTAACTGCTTAAGAAATTATTAGATGTTCCCACCTTCGAAGTGGTCTTAAAATATTGGGATTTGGTAGAAAAGAAGGGTGATAAGAGAAAAAGGGTATTAGAGACCAAGACATGTATAAGAGATAGAAGGTCAACTGAAAAAGTCAGGGAATGAAAACGTAGAGAAGATGGCAACACCGCTGGTGTGGACTCAATTTAAAGGAACACAAAATAATGCTCTACAAGTTCTCTACATTTCTCAGCTGCAGTTGCAATACCCCTAAGTTATATAAATGAATTTGAAACCATAAACCAAACTCAATTATATTTTTCTATGACAATAGACTAATAATACTAACACCATTTTCCCCTGTGTGTTCCCTTATCCAGTTTAATTTTATGGCCCACCATTACATCACTAAAACACTGACAAATACTTTTATTTCTCTTGCTCACTTTCTTCTCAATTATAGTCAGCTGGCAAAACTGCAGTTCTAGGTTGGTCAAATACATCTGCCTACTCCACATCTGCACCAGAAAAGCATGCTGTCACATTTTATATTTATGACCCCCGAATTTCCCAAATGCCAATCCATAAATCCTTGCAACTCTACTATTAGGTTGAATTCTACTCTCTAATATTATCTCTATCTTCAAATTTCTATCAGTTTTGTTCCTTTCACTCTTAGCTAATACCTTGACTAACACTCATTAACAACACCAGGGAAACAAACAGAAACTTCCTCATTTTCTACCAAAATCAAAATCTGTTTGAATCTTAGCCATGTTCTCTCTTTTTCCCTGTTACAATGAATAGTGTCTCAGTTTCTATCAAAGCACAGCCCCTCCACTTGTGCCCTGGAACCTATGACCACTTCCTTCTCAATAACTCTGTTCCTAAAAGCATCACTATTCCTGCATAGTCAATTTTTCACTGTCTTTGAAATCCTCATCACTATCATACAAAATCCTTACCTTTCATCTTAAAAGTCAACCCCTGTGGCTGGAAGCACTGACACTACCCTAGTAACGAGCTCACCAGGGGCCAGATGGCAGTTTCTAAATACCATTTTCCAATAAAAGTAACCAGGGCCCTTTGGAGAACTGGTTGAACCCAGGGCTGGGTCAGGGAAGATAGAAGTTGAGCATCTGTGGTGCCAGAAAGTAAGGAAATGTATACATATGCAAGAATACACACAGGAAAAAAAAGAGAAGAAAACAAAAAGAAAAAAAATTAAAAGAATTAAGGCATATGAAAAGGTCATAGGAGGAAATCTGAAAGAGCTCCTAATAGCCAAAGTTAAAGCAACCTGAGCAAGAGAATAAAGATAGCATTGGATTATAAACAAAAGAATCCAAGAAATACCCTGGAGTTCTTACTGATATAAATAGGTAATTAAATAACTGAATAAATTATTTGCTAACTAAATAAACAGGAGAGAAGTGATATCTCTTCTTCACTTTCAAGTAAGAAATGTATGAGGAGGAAAATAGAAATTAGCATTAGAATGCCACAGTCATATTTGCCCCAGACAAGATCCACCAATGGAGGTAAGCTTCATGGGCAAAAGCATAAAGAGAAAGCAGAAACTTGCGTGGTCTCAAAGTATCTCCTCCAAAACGGTTAGTAACTACAATAGGAAAAACAGTAACTCTACCACGGAGACTCATGGAAGACAGCACCTTAACCAAATAATCGTGGTCAACATCACCAATAATTCATTTCAACGCCACATACCTCCTGATATGAAGCACTGAGGTAGGGTGCATAGCTTCTGTGATATCCTTTTTCAATAACATATACCCTCTGTCTAACCATTAATAAACATCAGACTAACCCAATCCAAGGAGCATTCTGCAAAATAACTGACTTGTATTCTTCAAACTTTCAGTCTTGAAAAGCAAGGAAAGACTGAGAACCCGTCTCAGATTCGAGGAGAGAAGGCTTCATGACAACTAAATGAGATGTGAGATCCTGGAACAAGGAAAAATGCAGTAGTGAAATCACTGAATAAGTTCTGTGCTCTATTTAATAGTGTTGTACAAAGGTAGATTTTTAGTTTTGATAAATGCTCTATAGTTATGTAAGATATTAACATAAGGGGAAGATGGGCAAAGGGAATATGGGAACTCTGTACTACTTCTGTGATTCTTTGAAAAACCTAAAATTACCTTAAAAAAATTAAAGAGCCACTATTTACTTATTTATTTATTTTGAGACAGAGTCTCACTCTGTCACCCAGGCTGGAGTACAGTGGTACAGTCTCCACTCACTGCAACCTCCGCATCCTGGGTTCAAGCAATTCTCCTGCCTCAGCCTCCTGAGTAGCTGGGATTACAGGCACAGGCCACCACACCTGGCTAATTTATTTTGTATTTTTAGTAGAGACGGGGTTTTACCATGTTGGTCAGGCTGGCCTTGAACTCCTGACCTCATGATCCGCCCGCCTTGGCCTCCCAAAGTGCTGGGATTACAGGCATGAGCCACCGCGCCCGGCCTTAAAAGCCACTCTTTACCTCATTTCTCCTTCTAGCTACCATGCAGCAAAACTTCTTAAAAGAGTTGTCTGTGGTTTCTGACTCCAGCTCCTCACCTTCCATTTTCCACACCACTTTAGTTAGGCTTTAGTTTCTACTCTTTCTCAAAAACTGTCACCAATCAGTTTCAGTTTCATGTTGGCAAAATGGATGGTTCCTTCTTTGTCCTAATCTACCTCCACCTCTCAGTGTACTTTACAAAGTCAGTAACTCCCACTTCCATGAAACATTATCTTCTCTCGCCTTCCTTAATCATCACACATTCCTGATTTTCTATGTGATTTACTGTGTGCTCCTTCCCCATCTCCTATAATGCATTTTTCCTTCTCTGTAAATTCAGAAGTTTCAAAATGTAGTCCTTGACTGTGTTCTGTTCCCTGTAATCTCTCCATTTAATTATCCACTACTCTTGTTTTAAAAGGTGCACACAAGCTTCACCTGTGAAGACCTTTCCTCTTCCCTCTCTGAAGGTAACACTCTTTGCTTGCCTGAAGGATCCTAGTTTTCTCCTTCACAATGAGTACTGGATAAGGACAGAGGAGCATCTGGGTTTTCTGGCTATATCATTGGAATATCATGCACCAAGCTTCCCTTTCGGTGAAAAGGGTGATTTGATCCATTAAGAATTTCATATGCCATTGGAAAATCTTAACTATGTTATCTGCCCAATCCAATTAAGACTTTCAAATGGTAAATTATGTTATTTCTTCCTGTTACTTTATTTAAAATTCAAAGAAACATTTTCCTAGCTACTATATTTAGGAGGCCACACAGACTAAAAGCATAAGTTAGTAGAATTCCTTAACAAATGAATCTTTATTTCGAGGATGAGATTATTTGTAGTTTATTCCTCAAGTGATGATTTACAGATATACTACAGACTGGACTAGATCAATTCCTTGGTGAGTTTTGCTTAAGAATTGTGGCAATATGTTAATACCT
The DNA here is from genome assembly GCF_009828535.3 of Hylobates moloch. NCBI lineage: Eukaryota > Metazoa > Chordata > Mammalia > Primates > Hylobatidae > Hylobates > Hylobates moloch. The sequence goes on along the minus strand of NW_026652277.1, from coordinate 142,250,779 downwards.
TCTGCTTTCATAAGAAAAAAGAAATACTACATAGTTCATATCCCAGGCAAGGAGGTTCCATCTTGAGATTTTACTGCAAATTTCACACAACAATAATACTGAATCCAAGACATATTAGAAACAGATGTATGACGGTATTGAAACAAAATTCATTATTTTGCACTGACCTGAATGGCTACAAATTTGCTTGTATTGATGTGTGTGTAGGGTGGTCGGGGGAAGAGGAATAGGAGCAATTAGTTTAGGCAATAGTGTTAGAATTGGACTGGTGGCACCATAAACAGGAAAAAATAGGAACAAATGCTTTAGATGTATTACACTACTCCTACTATCTGAGATTAATCACCCAGACTGACCTTGGCCCCTTATTTGATTCTTAAAGAAAAATTCTGACCCACATTTTCAGGAGACAAAAACATTAAACAGGGTAGTTGATGAAGAAATAGTATAAAACTGGGGCTTCTTTAAGTACAGTTTTTAAAACACTGTTTCTGTGATTTCAAATGTCAGTTTTAGGCTCCAGCTGTTCCAAATAGGTTTGCTTTTAAGCTGCTGGCTGAACAAATGTAAAGGATAATTGTTTTGTAATGTCTCAGACTTTAAAGTAATTTCTTTATGTATTTATAATCGAATGGTCAAGTCTTGTTAATGTTATTACATATTTAAAATGTTACAGTAAAACATAATTTAGAGACCCTGAATACTTCACATCATTCAATTAGTTTGTGGTGATTATATAGTTCCATCAAAAAGCAATAGAACGCTCTTTCTATTTTACTTGAACTACTAATAAATCAAGAATTTTAGCAAAGGCAAAAAAAAAAAAAAACCTGGTAATATTTTAACAGTTTATAACATCCTTGTGCAAATGCATTTTAAACATTTAATTTTCTCTAACACCATTTGCAATGAGTAACCATTTCTCACTTTGTCTTTAAAATGTAAAAGAAAATACTTTTTTCTTTACATAATTAATTCCAAAAGGAACTGTTTAATATGTATCCAAATGAAATGTGAAAAAAAAACCTTGATGTTCATTTATAGTAGTTCTATAACTTGCCAGAGATTCATTTATATTCAGCTATTCTGTGTACTGAGTTTACCTGACTTGCCCATTAGGAAAGGAAAGGTTGACTGTGCACTTCACATTCAGAAACTTTAGTGCTCAATGTATCAGGACTGTGATGCTGAGAACATGTTTTCAGACACTTTTGTAATGGGCCATCTGCTTTCTGTTTATCTCTCTGCCTGAGATATTCTTCTCCTGTTCACTATCACTTCCAATGTCTCCGTGCCCATTCCCACAACCAAAAGCATTACTTCTCTAAAACCCAGTTTAAATATTTCCTGCTTGTGGATGACTTGAGTTCTTGAGTTATAATAAGTCCTTCCACTTTCTCCTAAGACTTTATTAAATATCTTGAGGGGGAAGCATATCTACTTTTGATGTACTTTTGTAGTGTCCCAACAAATTCAATAAACAAAGACAGGCTTAGAATATATTCGATGAGGTAGGGGATATACATATTTAAAAATCTATTTTTATCTCTATCTATCTTAATAGATAATATTATATCTTATATATGTAATATATGGATAGATAATATTTCAGGCACCATGCTAAGCATCTCTGAAGGAGGAGGTGAATGAATCCCAGAGGTTTATGTTCAAGGACACTTGAGCACTAACTTTGAGGACGCGTCCTTTTTGATGATGTATAAAGAGCAATTATTCAACAAGTACTCAGCAGTTTTTCTAATTCTGGGTGGACAATATCTGCATGGAGCATGTCACCAGCAACTGCTTTCCATGTTTGGGAGCTGAGGGACCATATTTGGGAACTAAAGGAAACTAAGAAACTAATAAAGCCACAGGGTATGCCCCTCCACTCCTGTTCTATTAACATTGCTTCTATTAAGTTCTAGATTCTTGGCACAGTAAATCAGAAATGTATGTGAGGTTAACAATATAACTTGCACGTTGGTCCATATATTATTTTTTGTCAATAACAACATCAGAACTTTAACCACAAATTAGGATTAAAAAGAAATACGGGAACAAAACTGGTGTTTTTCTTCACTGTTATTTTTTTTTTTTTCTAGGAGAGCTTGTTCAAAATAAAACATTAAAAAAGTTGAAGCAGAGACAGCAGTCTCTGAATGTTGCTACTTACTTCTAATGTGTCATTAGAGTATACAGTATCTGTCACTAACACGGAATCAAATAATCAAATCTCATGGCAGAATTCCTGAGACTAATGTTTGTGTCATTTCATTTTGTAGTTGCATTGTGGGTAAGTGAAAGCCAATTTTACCAATTATATTACCATCATTTAGTACACTGCACATAAACAACTCTATCGGTGTCATCAAGTAAAGTAGTTAGCATTTGATGGGTGCACACAAAGGCAAGGAATAAGCTACAATAATAAATATTATATATATATAATATATATTCCTAGACATATATTCTTTCTGCATTATTTATTTTAAACTTGGAAAATGGAGAAAAAGATACATGAGTTGATTTAAGATTATGTTGGTGAAAAAATAAATACTTGGAAGGGACAAAATAACCTATGCTGTAAATTGTCATAGTCATCCAAAGATTCTCACCATAAGATTTAGTTAATATAAACTAGCTATGTTACCAAAATGTTTTTGATGCTACCTTGCCAATGACTTATGTCTTGTCTGGATTTGATCTATGGCTTGTCTTTATGGGCAAAGGGATTATAGTTTTAGTAGGGAGAAAAGGGAGACAGTCTCATATGATATGATTTTTTTCATTGTTTCTAATCAGGAAACTAACTCTCCTTTCTACGTGTTTGATATTATTTTCAAGTCAAACAGCTTCCAGCTGCCATTTAAAGAGCAATCGACTTAAAATTAAGCTATTTTGAGGGCAGGCATTGAAGCAATTCTGCACAAAATGTGCCTTAGTGAATAGAATTCAATCCCAGACCTCTGGAGGCAATTCAGTTGAGGTAAAATTTGAATACTTTCTGTCTCCCTTTAAATGAAGTGAGGCCTTACAGTTTCCTAATAAGAAAAGAGTTTTCAGTCATCGCCCAGAGAAGAGTTTCAGCTCACTGCCCAGAGAAGAATCATTGATTCTTCCATAATTTGCTTGATTTGCCATTTACAAATTTAAAAGGATCTGCCCATGTGACTTTTTATCATCAAATTACACTTATCTTCATCTAGAGATCCCCAAAAGATCTCCTTAACTCATTTTATGAGGCCAGCATCATCCTGATACCAAAGCCTGGCAGAGACACAACCAAAAAAGAGAATTTTAGACCAATATCCTTGATGAACATTGATGCAAAAATCCTCAATAAAATACTGGCAAACAGAATCCAGCAGCACATCAAAAAGCTTAGCCACCATGATCAAGTGGGCTTCATCCCTGGGATGCAAGGCTGGTTCAACATATGCAAATCAATAAATGTAATCCAGCATATAAACAGAACCAAAGACAAAAACCACATGATTATCTCAATAGATGTAGAAAAGGCCTTTGACAAAATTCAACAACCCTTGATGCTAAAAACTCTCAATAAATTAGGTATTGATGGGACATATCTCAAAATAATAAGAGCTGTCTATGACAAACCCACAGCCAATATCATACTGAATGGGCAAAAACTGGAAGCATTCCTTTTGAAAACTGGCACAAGACAGGGATGCCCTCTCTCACCACTCCTATTCAACATAGTGTTGGAAGTTCTGGCCAGGGCAATTAGGCAGGGGAAGGAAATAAAGGGTATTCAATTAGGAAAAGAGGAAGTCAAATTGTCCCTGTTTGCAGATGGCATGATTGTATATCTAGAAAACCCCATTGTCTCAGCCCAAAATCTCCTTAAGCTGATAAGCAGCTTCAGCAAAGTCTCAGGATACAAAATCAATGTACAAAAATCACAAGCATTCTTATACACCAATAACAGACAAACAGGGAGCCAAATCATGAGTGAACTCCCATTCACAATTGCTTCAAAGAGAATAAAATACCTAGGAATCCAACTTACAAGGGATGTGAAGGACCTCTTCAAGGAGAACTACAAACCACTGCTCAATGAAATAAAAGAGGATACAAACAAATGGAAGAACATTCCATACTCATGGGTTGGAAGAATCAATATTGTGAAAATGGCCATACTGCCCAAGGTAATTTATAGATTCAATGCCATCCCCATCAAGCTACCAATGACTTTCTTCACAGAATTGGAAAAAACTACTTTCAAGTTCATATGGAACCAAAAAAGGGCCCACATCGCCAAGTCAATCCTAAGCCAAAAGAACAAAGCTGGAGGCATCACGCTACCTGACTTCAAACTATACTACAAGGCTACAGTAACCAAAACAGCATGGTACTGGTACCAAAACAGAGATATAGATAAATGGAACAGAACAGAGCCCTCAGAAATAATGCCACATATCTACAACTATCTCATCTTTGACAAACCTGACAAAAACAAGAAATGGGGAAAGGATTCCCTATTTAATAAATGGTGCTGGGAAAACTGGCTAGCCATATGTAGAAAGCTGAAACTGGATCCCTTCCTTACATCTTATACAAAAACTAACTCAAGATGGATTAAAGACTTATATGTTAGACCTAAAACCATAAAAACTCTAGAAGAAAACCTAGGCATTACCATTCAGGACATAGGCATGGGCAAGGGCTTCATGTCTAAAACACCAAAAGCAATGGCAACAAAAGCCAAAATTGACAAACGGGATCTAATTAAACTAAAGAGCTTCTGCACAGCAAAAGAAACTACCATCAGAGTGAACAGGCAACCTACAAAATGGGAGAAAATTTTCACAACCTACTCATCTGACAAAGGGCTAATATCCAGAATCTACAATGAACTCGAACAAATTTACAAGAAAAAAACAAACAACCCCATCAAAAAGTGGGTGAAGGACATGAACAGACACTTCTCAAAAGAAGACATTGATGCAGCCAAAAAACACATGAAGAAATGCTCATCATCACTGGCCATCAGAGAAATGCAAATCAAAACCACAGTGAGATACCATCTCACACCAGTTAGAATGGCCATCATTAAAAAGTCAGGAAACAACAGGTGCTGGAGAGGATGTGGAGAAATAGGAACACTTTTACACTGTTGGTGGGACTGTAAACTAGTTCAACCATTGTGGAAGTCAGTGTGGCGATTCCTCAGGGATCTAGAACTAGAAATACCATTTGACCCAGCCATCCCATTACTGGGTATATACCCAAAGGACTATGAATCATGCTGCTATAAAGACACATGCACACGTATGTTTGTTGCGGCACTATTCACAATAGCAAAGACTTGGAACCAACCCAAATGTCCAACAACGATACATTGGATTAAGAAAATGTGGCACATATACACCATGGAATACTATGCAGCCATAAAAAATGATGAGTTCATGTCCTTTGTAGGGACATGGATGAAACTGGAAATCATCATTCTCAGTAAACTATCGCAAGGACAAAAAAACCAAACACCACATGTTCTCACTCATAGGTGGGAATTGAACAATGAGAACACATGGACACAGGAAGGGGAACATCACACACTGGGGCCTGTTGTGGGGTGGGGGGAGGAGGGAGGGATAGCATTAGGAGATACACCTAATGTAAATGATGAGTTAATGGGTGCAGCACACCAACATGGCACATGGATACATATGTAACAAACCTGCACACTGTGCACATGTACCCTAAAACTTAAAGTACAATAAAAAAAAATCTTCTGGGGAAGTTCTAAAATTTAAAGTGCATTTTTCCAAAAGTTAGGTCTATCACCTCATTTTCCTTAATTTAAAAGCTAGGCATCTCAAGTTTTGGGGAGTTTCAAATTATCAATACCAATTTTTGAAATTTAAATATAACATGTCTAACTGTTATGTTGAACAGACAGAACTCACTGTATTTAATCAGACATCATCTACTTTTTTTCCTTCCAGTGTCACTTCAAATCTATTGAGGTTCGGGAAACATTCCTTGCCCCTGGTTTAAAACCTAGGCTATTCTGTGACATTTCTGCTCTTTGTTAACCTCTGAAAAGCTCACTGTAAGTGGTAAAACACAAATTTAATTCTATAACTAGAAGGCCTAGTTTCATGTCATTTTCAAAAGCTCCACATTTATTCAAAATTGCTGTTGCTTCCAGTTTCTACAGCTGTACCTGCTAAAGGGGAGGACCTATGCTGGCAAGGTGGAGAGCTGAAGGCCATTATTCCACAGCTTCTTCTCCTCCATCTTGCAAAGAGTTCTGAGGCTTCTGTAGTTGGAGATCTAGCTGGGAGGTGGGGGTGGAGGGAAAAGAAGTTGGGAGGCTGAAAATTTCCTTCTCGACTGTAATGTCCCTGGTTGGCTCCTGCTCTCCGAGCCTGACAGGTATTTGGAGCTGATTGGCTTCCTGAGGGTTCTTCAGGGATCCCAGTCAGTCCCTGCTGGGTCTCTCACAAGAAAGTTCACTTGACTAGAGCAAATGAACTCCATTTTATCTCAGAAACCTAATGGCCTGCATGTAGTTTCTTCTCTAACGAGAACTATTAACCTTTAGGAGGCATTATTTGATAGATTCTAACATGATCTTTGGATAGCTCTCTCAGGGATAGCCTGCATCTGCTCCTTGATGAACAAGTTTTGTCCTGACAAACAGTGGGAAACAGGCTGATTCAAATGTAATAGTAACTTCTCTCATTAGCTGGTCCGCACTACCTGGCTTGTCCCTACCTTTTATATTTATAGGCAAGTCAGATATTAGCCCAGTGTGGCCAGTGATCTCAGAGCTCATAGTTCAGGTTTTCAAAGTGGCCCAGCTGAAGGCTCTTCTTGTTTTGGGGGATGCCACAACCCACTCTACGCCTGTCTGTGGTTTTCCACTTATATCTCCTTCACTTTCTCTTCTCAACTCCCATAATCATATTCTCTTATCTACTTAAGCTGAACTAGTTTTACACTGCTTTTTTTTTTAATTTTTTTTTTTTTTTTTTTGTAAATTTAGTCTTGTACCATTTTAGAATTCAGCATCTTTTGTGTTTTGGTGTGTCAGTCAAAATTTCTAATCTAACACCTTATTATACAATAATAATTTAAATCTTTTAACACTAGTCAATGGTAAGATTTTCCCCGTAAGAATTAAACATCAAATTGGGTCACAGATTGATACAGTGTGTTTTGTTTAGAAGTTATATCTAATAAAAATAAACATCAGTTTTCTCATTACAATGAAGAGCTCATTAAGCCTGTAGGCAATTAGTACTGAAATTAAGTGTACAATGAGTTATTTACTAATCTATATTTTATGATGTACTTGTAAAGGTATTAATTATTTGGCTAGGTAGTGGAAGGATTAGTTGTATAACAGCATGTAGAGTTTCCCAAGGAAACTGGAATGCACATTTTGATTAAGATGACAAAACAACATCACTCATATTTTTTAATTTTTAATCAGTTGGTATGCATAGCATACACCACTTAAATTTTATGAAAATTGCAAACATGGAGGAAAATATCCAGCAAAAAGGAATATTCCTTTGACTTCACAGTGGTGTTTTATTTTTTATTATTTAATATTCACCAAGCAGACATGCTGAACAAAGCTCTAATTTAATGTTTATCAAGTGCTGTGAAATACTTACACAAAGGGGACCAATATAGTAGTATTGTATTTAGAAATTCAGACTATCTATTCATCAAAATGTTTGGCGAACACACATTTTTCCTTATTTGTTAATTCTTCTTTTTATTCTTTTAATGTTCAAAATATTATGAAAATTATCTTTTTCTAACCAGGTTTTTATTTAGTTTATTCATCATTGAATGTGCAAATTTTAGTAACTATTGCATTATATTGATGACCATGAGCTTATGATAAACAATTCTGAAGCCAACAGGTGCTATATGGAATCTTGGGTCTGTAAAGAGCCTTTAAAGGTCATCCAATCTCATCTCCTGCCTTTAGCATTTTCGACAATCAGTGTTGTTATGGCTTTGAGGATTTTAAGAGAAATGTCTTTACCTAACCTAAACTTAAAGCTGTACCTTGTTCTTTTTAATTTTTGCTAGGCAGTTGTGGAGGTCTTCAAACAGTGCTTGTAATCAGAAGATCTGAGTTAGTCTTTCTTCTCTGTTTCTGCCTATGTGTCCTGGCTCTAGACAACTGCCCATTTAGCAGTTGTCCAAGACACCTATTCGAAACTGTTTATTTAGTTGAGGCTAAAAATACAAAATATTCAAAGAATGAAATAATTTACATTAAAACTACAGAATTGGATGTCAGTGTTAAGTATTTTATTTTTTATTTTTTCCACTCACCCATCACTAGACTTTCTCTTCTTTGATCCTAAGACATAACAAGCACTTCTAGAGTATTTTGTTTTCTTAAATTCCAGTTTTATTTAGCTCAGAATGAATGGTATAGTTGTAAAATGCAACATGTTTAAATTATAAAAAGATATAAAAATATAGACAATAAAGATTTTTGATAGCATCCCATTTTCCTTTTACCTTAAATGTACATTATATCATTTATCTATTTCCCTTATTTTTTGAAATTCATAGCCAGTTTCATGTATTAAAATTTAATTTTTAAATAAATTTCTTACATCCAGAAGATAAATTGCTAAATATATGGTAGTCTCTTTTGATAATCAACATGCTGTGTCCTTATGGTTATACCAATAAAAATAGGCATATATATTATGAAGTATTTATATATTACAAACAAGTTTAAAGATAGTATGAAAGCAAATGCTGCATTGTCTGTCAGTGAAATGTACCAATACACTGATCACATACTGGTCCTATCCAGATGCAACTTGAAAGATGTTAACACAAGTCTCTGATGGATGTCTCCAAGGAGACGGATGCCAGCATTAGGAAAATGATTTAAACAACTGCTAACTGGGGTCTCTCTTATTCGTGTCACAGATGGGATTGACAGAAAATATTGGTGGGTGTTTTAAAAACATGACCTAATCTTTCCCTAATTGAGGATGTTTTTAATTGTGTAATAATTTGTTTTCACAGTTGAATGTCACGGTATTAAAGACATTTGCCAATGCTCTAACACCAAGGAAAGCACATATTTTTCCTCAAATCTGTCTTTCCGTATACATGCTCCAAACTGTATTTTATCATCATGGCCATAATTATAGGTTATATTAACTGAGTGCTTAATATGTTCCATACACTGGGCTAACCCTCTATATAAATTATACTCGCAGCAACTTATATAGTGCTATTATCCTTTTTGTTGTGTGAATGGGGAAACTGGAGTTTAGAGAAGTTAGCTGCTCATGCTATTTTGTGTCTCACCGTTGCATATCTGACCAAAACACTCAATATTTTAACTTCAATAATATAGAGACTACCACCCTAAAATATTGCACAGTTCCCCACTGGGGAGATTTTTAATAAATCAGTAAAAAGTACTTTAAATAATCAATAATAACAGTAGAAATATTTTAGAAATACTGGCTGACAGAGGTGTGTGTGTGTGTGTGTATATGTGTGTATGTAAAAATGGAAATAACTCTAGTAAGAACTGTATGACATTTATTGAGTACTAAATAGTTTATAACACATTATCTCATTTTCTTTTCGGAGGAAAACTGTGGCATATACAGATGCTCCTCGATTTACAACGAGTTTATGTCCTGATAAGCCCATGATAAGTTGAAAATATTTTAAGCAGAAATGCAGTTAATACACCTAACCTACCAAACACCATAGTTTAGCCTAGCCTACCTTAAATGTGCTCAGAAAACTTACATTAGCCTGCAGTTGGGCAAAATCATCTAACACAAAGCCTATTGTATAATAAAGTGTTGAATATCTCATGTAATTTATTAAATATTATAATGAAAGTGAAAAACAGAACAGTTGTACGAGTACTTGAAGTACAGTTTCTAGTGAAACCATACTTTCTCACCATTGTACAGTCAAAAAATCATAATTCAAATCATTGTAAGTCAGGAACTGTCTGTATATTCTTATCCCAGTTTTGCAGACCTGTAAACTGAGGCTTACAGAGGTGATGTAACTTGCATGCTATTGCATAGTAGTACATGGCTACAGTGGGGTTAAAACCTAGGTTTGTTTGACCACAATACTTTTGTTCTCAACCATCCTAGTGAACTATATTTCCTTAAAATAAAAAGAACATAGATCATTACAGATATGCAAAATTATCAGTAGATAGCAGAGAGAAGTATAGCTTTATAACTGCTGGCATATTAAATTTAAGAGAACTGTTAAAGATAAAGCAAATTACAAATCAGCTGATGTGGACCCATGAGACTTAATTTCTTAATTTGAATTTGTTAATTGCCTATCTGTACATCAAAATGACTACAGCTGTGCTCTATGAGGAAGTTGACTTGTCATAGAGAATTTGTTTGAAATTTAATTCATAAAACTTTAAAGTATTTGCACAAATTACTTAAATTGGTTTCTTTATAGCCCACTATATCCTGCTATGCTTTATGGCTACATCATTAATTTGCTTAGAAATCAAAATGGAAAATCCACATCCGTTCTGCTACAGGAGACACTGAGCATATTTAATGCATAAATATTTTAAAACTTTGGTGTTTAAATACATCTTTGGCTGGGCGCGGTGGCTCATGCCTATAATCCTAGCACTTTGGGAGGCCAAGGTGGGCAGATTGCCTGAGCTCAGGAGTTCAAGACCAGCCTGGGCAACACAGTGAAACCCCATCTATACTAAAATACAAAAAATTAGCTGGGCATAGTGGCATATACTTGTAGTCCCAGCTACTCGGGAGGCTGAGGCAGGAGAATTGCTTGAACCCAGGAGGCGGAGGTTGCAGTGAGATGAGATCACGCCACTGCACTCCAGCCTGGGCAACAAAGCGAGACTCCGTCTCCAAAACAAACAAACAAAAAATATATATTTAAGATTGATTAGAACATGGCTTAAAAATCTATAATGGATCTTGTCATTTCCTTTCTTTAATCACTATTAAAGTGGTATATTGTAACCACACTTTTGGAGGCCGAAGGCGGGCGGATCACTGAGGTTGACCCCGCCCAGGTGAAACCTGTCTCTATTAAAAAAAAAAAAAATTTTGTTAAAACAAATAAATTAACTCAAATGTAATAAAAATTCTTCTTACTTGTTTTTTACAAGGTTTTTATTTATAGTAATACAAACATTGTCTGAATTTATTGCACGTTATAAAATATCATCCTGAGTGAAAAATTTATTCCTGAGGATTAATTTGATTAACTTGTATACATGCAAAAGGAAAATCCTAAAAATAAGTGAGAGCACAGATGTATGAATGAATAAGTAAATGACTGAATGAAAAAAAAAGAGAGAGTATTTTGAGATGGAATAGAATGAAGGCAGCAGGAGACATTATGCAACCTGAGGTCCACTCGTGGTTTCCAAAGGAGTGTTTGTTTAATTAGAGAAGTGATAATATTTTTCTGAGTTTCAGTTCTCTCATCATTGGACAAGAGTAGTAGTGAACTATATAACCTCTAAACTCTAGCTGACCATTAAATATCTCTGATTATACAAAAAGTGAACACTGACATATTCATTCATTAAACATTTTTCTGAATCTCTACTTAGTGTCAAATATGTGCTACACATTAGGAATGTATGGATAGGCATAATTCTTGCCTTACCATTCATTTCAAATGAAATTAATTTCATGGATGAGTCTGACAAAGATATGTAAAAGTATGTTTAAGAAGTTTGATGTGATAGATGAAGGAATGCTTTCCATTTAAAAAGAGCAAGTTTACAAAACAATAGCAAGCAGAAATAAAACAAGAGTAACTGACTATGAATATATGCAATTACATATTTTGAAAATGAAAAATGCAATCATTGAATAAAAAGGAACAAAATATGGGTAAAGTCTAGTTAAACCGAGAGAATGAGAAAATTAGTATATTAGAATATAGCGCTGCAATATAAATTCAGAGTGCAGCACCCAACGATTTAATCTTTAAAGTTATACCGAAAGTCAGATAAAGGACACAGTTATTAGTTTGAGGGGTTTTTCAGAGATAAAATAGTGAGTTCCCACTGAAGATAATGGAGGCAATGGCAGATAAACTATCTGAAGAATAATTGAAAATTTTCAAAATAGGTATGTTCTTCAATTGAAAAGTGCTTTTCAAGCATTAGGTGAATGCTGCATGTAAACATATCAGAATGACTTTTAGGCTTAAATAAATAAATAACCAAACAAACATAAATAAATAAAGCTCTTGATGGAAAGAGCCAACTATTTACAAAGGAATACCAATCAGATGGAGAGCAGATTCTTCCACGTGCAACAAGTGACCTTAGAAGAAAAAGAAGTTTTCCTACTGCCAAGAAAACCAAGACATTTCTACCAAGCTAAACTATTATTAGAATAAAGGCCAAATAAAGACACCTTCAGAAAATAACTAAGGTAGTCTTCCCTACAGACACTTACCAAAAAAAAAATAATAATAAATTAACAAGTGAATTTACCAAGATGAAAAACAGACACAGAGCAAAAGATGGACTGTAAGACAAAAAGAAGGAACATACAAAATTAAACTAACTATTGACTATAAAAGGACAGGAAACTGAATGTATTGAATAAACTATTTAGAATTAGTGAAAATACAGCCATAATGACAATGAATAATTGGATTAGGCTCACATTTAAAATGAGGGATTATGAGAATGGACAAATAAATGAGATATCATTCCACACTTACTGCTTAGAAAATATTTATCTAAAAACAAAATTACATGAAAATATTAAAAGTAATGAAAAAGATTTACTTGGCAAATACTAGTAACAATGACAATGACCCTTAAGATGCAGCAGTGTTATTCTCAGTCAATACAGAATTTAAGCAAAAAGCATCAACTGGCATAAAAGCGCACACTACATATGAACAAAAGAAAATATTCATAAGGCACAGATAATCATGCTTATTTCTAACAATGTAGCCTAATATACGTAGATGAGAGGAGAGAGAGACAGCATGCATGAAAGGGAAGTAGAATCCAGCAGAATTTGACAAAGCAATTGACAAGTTCACAATGATAGTGTCAGAAACTGATAAATTAAGCATACACAAAAGACAGTAAACATACAGATTTAAACAACAAACCTGTTTTAACACCTAAAGAGATAGACATATATATACATATGTATATATAGATAGACATATATACATATGTATATATAGATAGACATATATATACATATGTGTATATATATACATATATATGTGTATACATGTATATATACATATATATACGTATATATATACTGTGTGTGTTTATAAAAATACTGCAAACAATAAAGTAAACATGTATACTTTCAAAAGTATAAATAAAACATTTACTAAAGCAAGCAACAGAGTTCCAGGAAAAAGGAAAACAACTTGTGGTGCTATAACTGGGGACACTAACAACCAGCTTTCACCAAGGAGAGGACAATAATGACTTTGTGGAAGTTTATTATTTAAAATCAATTTCATCACATGTAGAACAAGCTAAGGTCAGGGTCATCAGATTAACTCTCCAGCTTCTTGCTGTGATTTGAGGAACTTTAATTTCCTCTTCCACCATTCTAATTCTCAGTTTAGGAGAATTTTCCAATTTTTCTTCTGAGACATGGTTTGTTAACAGGAGTGAAGCAGCTGTGAGCTCATAGAGTTCATGCATGGGGAGGAGAAACTGCATGGTGTCTTTGAAGATGATGGTAGAAAAGTGGACACCTACTGGATTTTTGCCCCCATTTTCTAGGAACTGCTTCTCCCCTTCCACATGGTCACAGGGTGGCAGGCAGCTGTGTTTACATTAGTTGGGTTGGGTTATCCATGTTGTTAAAGCTAGTCCATACAACTTTTTCCCATAAAACTGAAGTTTCACATAAGCAAATCTTGCTCCAGATTGCTGGCTCTGTAGTGTGGACTTTTGCTGTGAGTCATGCTTATTTGCTTTTTGTTTCACATGTTTTGCCTTATTGTTTATTTGCCACATGAACCCCACAGAGCAGAAGGCATTTCTTAGAGTCAAAGAGAGAAAAAACTGAAACTCAAAATCCTGTGAGAAGCAGCAATGAAGCCTGAGAGAGATTCTGATCATCTGTAATTCCAGTCTGTGTTTGAAGCCTAGCAGCCTCTATCCCTTGAAGTGCATGAAACACCCCTGCATCCTTATGATAAATTCTCCTTTTGGGTTAGCTAGCTCATGAATTTTTCTGTTAGTAGCAACTGGGCGAGTCTTAAGTAATTCAGGCAAGCTTCAAAGGGAAGGGGACTGCCCTGCTTGGAAGGGGTCAGGAGGTAGCAAAGACCGAGGGCATAAGACCCGTAGCACATCTGTGGAAAATCCCTATGCAGGGCTTGGTTATCCAGTGGACAACACGAGGTCATGGAGGAAGCTTAATATGAGACCAGATAGAGGATCTGAGGAGGACATAGGTGGCGATTATTTCTACTTTAGGAGTTTTGCCTAGGGCTGGCCTGCTGAAGGGGTAAACAAATAAATAAATCATACTCTAATAAAGACTCAGTTGCAAAGAGCTTCAGGGCAGAAAATAGTTAAGAAGCCTTGCTAAAGAGAAACCATTTCATGTCTACATTTTTGCAATTCTTTCTCATTTCTCCTGTTATGTGTTTCTTGTGTTCAATAGTCATTACTTGGGTGTTTGAATTTTTTATTGAGCGATTTCTAGTTCAGTAGCTCTCTTCTGCTAGTAAAGTCCAGGGATGCCCTCTTCTGCGTGGCTCCATGGAAGGGCAGTCTCCGCAGGCCTGCTCTCTGACCTGTCATGGCTAGCTGCCCATCGGCAGCAGATTGCTCATCGGCATCCCATACCTTATCACGAAAGTAGAATAATGATTCATTTCTTTCTGAAGCCAGAACTGTTGCTTCATGCCTGAGGGAAGCAGTGAGGAGGAAGGGAGGGAATTCACAGGTCTGTCTTCCTGAACTGCTCCTGCTCCCTCTTTACAAGGTCAGAAAAAGAGAGAAACTTACAGGCTGCTGTCAGTGCAGCGAGTTGAGCTCCAGGCATCTCTCAGCGAAAATTGAACTTTCATCAGAATCAAACTTACATGGCAATTATTTCAGGTCACTGGTGCTATCATTGTACTTTTCAGTGTAAACAGACACATGGAAGTGACAGTAAGTCTAATGAAGTATTGGTTTTGGAGCATTTAAATGGCAAAAAAAATCCAGTATTTCTTAAGGGCAACCTGGCAATTCATGCACTGTAATTTCAAAAGCCTTCTGATTAAAGGAAGTCGTTGGCTTTGTTTACTCTTTTATCCCAATAAACAATTCAGAGATTCCACACCACAGATGACATTCTATAACATAATTGTCATGCTTTAAAGGCCAGTGGTGTAATACTGAAAAAGAAAACTACTGATTTGAGTGCCAGACTACAAATAAACTAGTAAATTGAACTACAAATTTAAAAATTCAATGTGATTTAATTAGTGAGCCAATCAACCAGTCTTTTTCTCAAAGCCTCTCGTGAACTCAGCAATGTGCTAACTACTGTCCTCGATAAAAAAATAGATTGAATATGATCCTTGCCTTAAGGCAGCTTAAAATCTAATTGGAAAGATACAATAAGTGTAGTTGGCCCTCCTTATCCATGGCTTCCATATCTGTGGGTGCAATCAACTGTGGATTGAAAATAGAAAAAAAAAGTGTGGTTGCATCTCTATTGAATATGCACAGACTTTTTCTTGACATTATTCCATAAAGAAGACAGACAATTATTTTTATAGCATTTACATTGTATTATGTATTATAAACTATCTAGAAATGATTCAAACCATACAGGAGGATATATGAAGGTTATATGCAAATACTATGCCATTTTACATAAGGGACTTGAGGATTTATAGATTTTGTATTTATGAGGGTCCTGGAACCAATCTCCCACAGATGCCAAGGGACAACTGTAAACATAAAGCCTTAGAAAAATAAAAATAAAAAAATAGACCTTATTGTCAGATTTTCAAGTGCATAAGAGTTGACAGATATTAATGTGGGTTGGAAAAGAGAAAGCTTCGTGAAGGAGTTAGCCATAAAAAGAGAGGCCAAATGAAACAAGTTACGGAAAGAAGGCAGAAGACTCTGGGCAGAAGTAATAAGATCAATGAAGTCCAAGCACCATTCTTACATATCCCAAAGTTTGCTTCCTTGGATGAAACACTAAAGTATTCTGAAATTTGAACCAACTATCTATCATACTCAAAAATACATATCAACTTTTGGTATTATGTGCATTTAGTAACCAACATTGATCCCGACAAGGAGTTGGCCTAGTTTCAACTTAAAAAATTTGTTATAGGAAACAAAACTACTAAGCTGGGCATGGTGGCTCACACCTGTAATCCCAGCACTTTGGGAGGCCAAGGTGGGCAGATCACTTGAGGCCAGGAGTTCAAGACCAGTCTGGCCAACATGGCAAAACCTTGTCTCTACTAAAAATACAACAATTAGCTGGGTGTGGTGGTGCACTCCTGTAATCTCAACTACTCGAGAGGCTGAGGCATAAGCATAGCTTGAGCCTGGAAGGCAGAAGTTCAGTGAGCCAAGATTGTGTCACTGCACTCCAGTCTGGGCAACAGGATGAGACTCTGTCCCCCAGTGCCCCCAAAAAAGAAAAAAAAAGGAAAACAAAACTACTCATGCACTGCAGAGGCACTAGCAGTCATACATTTAAGTTATAATGGGTCATGTGACAGATTAAATATTTGCGTTCCTTCCAAATTCATACGTTGAAATCCTAACCTCTAATTTGATGGCATCAGGAAGCGGATCTTTGGGAGGTGATCAGGTCATGATGGTGACATCCTCATGAATGGGAATAGTGCCTTTATAAAGGAGACCCCAGAGAGCCTCTCAGTCCTTCATACATGTGAGGACACAGAGGGAAGATGGTTGTCTATCAACTTGTAATAGGTCCTTCACTAGACCAGATCTGCCGGGACTTTCATGTTGGACTTCTCAGCTTCCCAAACTGTGGGAAATAAAGTTTTGTTATTTAGGCCACTCATTCCATAGCAATTTGTTAGAGCAGCCTAAACACACCTAGACAACCCATAAATATAGGACTGAACATCTGTGTGCTGAATGTTGGGCTAAGTACTTCATGTATAATATTTATTCTTCACATTCTGAGTTAGGTACTCTTATTAGATCCACTTGCAGATAAAGATCCTGAGATATTTATGTGTTATATAGACAGAGAGGTGGAAGAGGACATAAATCCTGCCCGTCACCTCTCCTGCCCCAAAGAAGGATTATCAATCAGCAGGATTTTTTTTGTTTTTGTTTTTTTTTTTTTTTTTTGAGACAGAGTCTTGCTCTGTCACCCAGGCTGGAGTGTAGTGGTGTGATCTCGGCTCACTGCTAGCTCCACCTCCTGGGTTCACGCCATTCTCCTGCCTCAGCCTCCCCAGTAGCTGGGACTACAGGCAACCGCCACCACAACCAGCTAATTTTTTCGTATTTTTAGTACAGACGGGGTTTCACCATGTTAGTCAGCACAGTCTCGATCTCCAAGCAGCAAGAATTTTTAAATTACCATTTTTCTGGGGTGACGTGAGAATATGGCAGAGTAGGAGGCTCCTGACTGTTCCTCTTATCACAGACACACCAAGTAAACATGGTAACTACTTTCCTAGATAAAAAAAATAGTGGATCAGTTTCTCCAAGAGAAAGCTAGAATCCAACTGAAATCCTCCTAAACACCAAACAACCTAGAAAACTTCTACATCAAAACGGGTAGGAAAATTGGAGATGCACTCAGACACTAACCCCACCCTGAGCACAGCACCTCATCACCAGGAAGCAAACCCAGCTCCTATTTTTTTCCTGAAGAGTGAGGGGCTTGTACTACACATAGAGTTCCCAACTTTTCCAGATTCTACTGGAGAGCTTGGCTCTTAGCAGGAACACAGCATCAGAGGATTTCCCTCAAGCACAAAAAACAAAAACAAAGAGGATGTTGGAACCGTGGGAGCATTCCCAGCAGCTGTGGCTCCCAGGATCAGCCTAGTCTCCAACCTACCTGGGAAGGGTTTGGCTGCAAGATTTTCCAGCAGTTTCCTGTAGTTCTGGCCTCTGACGAGCCAGCATCTGGGAGTCTACGTGGAAAATAACGAATTAGCCTCCTGGAGCCTAAATAGGTGGGACCATACTACCCATTCCTTCTTCCCTGGCTTGCTCCTGTGATAACCCCAGCCTTGTCATCTCTTCATGGAAAGAGGCCGAAGGTCTCTGTCAATAAGAGTGGACTGGACGGTACTTCCCCCACTGTCTTCCTGGCTTGCTCTGGATATGAGATGAGATAAATTTCTGCAATCTTTCACTAGGGGGAGGTTGGGGGACCTCTCTGTGCCTGAAAAGGAGAGGGGCACTCCCTGCATCTTCTTTTGCAGCTTGCTTCAGCCATTAATTCCAGAACAGAAGGCTCTCCTTGTGAGAAGGGTATGAGACTTTGCTTGCTTGAACAGGAGAATGAACACTTCCTATGCCTTCCTCCCTAGCTTGCTTCAGTGTTAACTCCACACTGTAAGTCTGTCCCTGCTAGCAGGGTGTAAAAGTTCCGCTTTCTAGAACGAGAGAGTAGGCACTCCCTGCACCTTCTTCCCTGGCTTGGTCCAGCAAAAAATCTAGATCTACAGATTCTCCCTAGAAGCAGTTTCTGCACACATCTAGCACCCCAAGGTTTACAGCCTTCACCTGAGGGACTGGCTACTAAATCAGCCAGCTCTGGGTATAGACTGAGTCCTGCACTCCTGAGTCTTCTAGACTACAGACTTTAAAAGTGACTTACAGGCCAGGCTGGGTGGTTCACGCCAGTAACCCCAGCACTTTGGGAGGACAAGGAAGGTGTATTGCCTGAGGCCAGGAGTTCAAGAACAGCTTTGCCAACATGGTGAAACCCCATCTGTACTAAAAATACAAAAATTAGCTGGGCATGGTGGCGCGTGCCTGTAGTCTCAGCTAATTGGAAGGCCAAGGCACGAGAATCGCTTGAACCAGGGAGGTGGAGGTGGCCACGGAGATCATACCACTGCACTCCAGCGTGGGCGGCAGAGTGAGACTCCGTCTTGGAAAAAAACAGAAAGAAAGAAAAAATGACTTAAAAACTTTCAAACATTCACTGGCTATCTCCCCAAGTTCAAAGTGAGCTCAAATTCTTCCAAAATAATTGAAGCAGAGAGAATACTTCCAAATTCATTTTTACAAGACCAGCATTACTCTGATATCAAAGTCAGTCAAGAACACTACAAAAAAGGAAAACACAGAACAATATCCTTGATGAACACAGATGTAAAAAATCTCAACAAAATATTATCAAACTGAATTAAATAGCACATTAAAATGATTATTCACTATGATCAAGTGTGATTTGCATCCACCCCATGGACGCAAAGAGGGTTAGGTCAAGAGGCACATTTTTCAACAAGGAATAAGTTTTGGTTAGAACAGGTCTAACCAAAAAAGTTCTCTTTTGAGGCCTAGTTTGCATCTTAGTCTGCTCAGGCTTTCATAACAAAATACTATATGCTGGGTGGCTTAAGCAACAAACATTTATTTCTCACAGTTCTAGAGACTGGAAGGCTGAGATCAGAGTACCAGCATGGTCAGGTTCTAATGAGGTTCCTCTTCTGAGTCACAGGCTGCTGACTTTTCTTTGTATCATGTGGTGGTGAATTTTATGTGTCAGTTTGACTATGTTAAGGGATATCCAGATATCTGGTAAATCATTATATCTGGATATGTCTATGGGGGTATTTATGGAAGAGTAAAGTACCCTATGGGGGTATCTTTGGACTGAGTAAAGAAAATCCGCCTGCACCAATGTGGACAGCCATCATCCAATCCACTGAGGGCCCAGATAGAACAAAAAGATGGAAGAAGGGCTAATTCATTCTTTCTTCTGGAGCTGGGACGTTCATTTTCTTCAGCCCTTGGACATAAGAGCTCAGGTTCTTGGAGATTTGGACTCTAAAAATTATACCAGCAACCTACCCTACCCCCACCAATCCCTATTCCCAGAC
This sequence comes from Hylobates moloch, assembly GCF_009828535.3. Lineage (NCBI taxonomy): Eukaryota > Metazoa > Chordata > Mammalia > Primates > Hylobatidae > Hylobates > Hylobates moloch. Next base: position 142,230,697 of record NW_026652277.1, on the reverse strand, counting down.
TTTGGTGTTAAACTAGGAGTTATATGGCAGCTCCCCCCATTTTCAGGCCTTCAAACTAAGACTAAATTACAACTATCAGATTTTCTGGGTCTCCAGCTTACAGAGAGTAAATGGTGGGACTTGACCTTCATAACCAAATAAGCAAATTCTCATAATAACTCTCCTCATATGTCTATATACAGTTGACCCTTGCACAGCTAGGTTTTGAGCGATTTGGGTCCACTTATGTGCAGACTTTTTTCAATAAGAGTTCCACGGAATGTCCTTACCTCCCCTGCCTCCTATTCTACCTACTCTACCCCTTCTGCCTCTGCCACCCTTAGACAGACCACCTCCTTTTCCTCCTCCATCTCAACCTAGTCAATGTGAAGATGACAAGGATGAAGGCCTTTATGATGATTAACTTCCACTTAACAAATAGTAAATATATTTTATCTTCTTTATGATTTTCTTAATAATGTTGGCTTTTCTCTGGATTACTTTATTGTAAGAATACAGTATATAATACATATAGAAAATATGCATTAACTGACTGTTTATATTGTCTGTAAGGCTTCTGGTCATCAGTAGGCTATTAGTAGTTAAGTTTCTGGGGAAGTTAAAAGTTATATGTGGATTTTTGACAGTGCAGGGCCCCTGCATTGTTCAAGGGTCAACTGTGTATATCCTATTGGTTCTGGTTCTCTGAAGAACTGTGACTAATACATATCCTCACATGGGGAAAAGAAAACTAGCTAGCTCTCTGGCCTCTTCTTATAAGAGGACTATTCCCACTCTTGAGTGATTATGACTTAATTACCTCCCTCGTAACCAATTACTCCCAAATGTCCATCAGATTTGGATTACGGTTTCAACGTATGCAGTTTTGGAGGGATACAAACATTCAGCCCATTATAATTTGATAAGAGTTGGCACAGAGACTCTTAGTCTCTAATGATTATATGAGTGGAAAAAATTATAACATGAGTGGTAAAAGTAAGAAAGTAAGAGAATTATGAAATTCAAGAGTAGAAAACATCTGCTATTCTTGACTAGGCATCATCCAGTCCTCCACCTTTTTCTGCAAAGACCACCACAGCTCCCTCTTGGGAACCACCTTCTCCTGAGCCTCAGGCCAGGTGATTCTGGGCTGCTGACCAGTAGTGTGTATGTGGTCCGACCTGGCTAAAGCAGAGTTTTCCTTCCTTCAGACCACAATGCTTAGATGAGTAGATAGAACCACCATGCAACGTGGACTGAGTAATGGACTAAAGGGAAATGAAATATAACTCTAGTCACCACAATGAGACTAAATTATAAGGGTTTTCTGTGACTACTGAGAAAGAGAAGCTGGTTTTGTTCGCCGAGTTACTGAGCTGATCAACTGAAGAGAAAATCTGCCTGAAAGTGAAGCCAATGCACAAATAGAAAGAGAAGGGAAGTCTTGGTGACACTGTTTAGGCCCAGCCTAGATCAGGGTGGGCCCTGTACCTTTGGTAACATTAGCATTCATTCTATCCCCTGCCCCTACTTTTGTTTAGTTGCTCATCTTAGTTTGAGTGAGGTTCCTGTTCTGTATACATCAATGTCAAATGTTAAGGTGGAAGATGATGCTAGAAACTAATGTTAGTAAAAGACATAAGAAATTATTTCTTTACCTGGAAGGACTACATAATTGACTATTGTCATGATATTTATATTGAGTCAAAGATGAATATAATGTTATATTGAAACATGCCTCAAACCACATGCTTTAGTATAGAGGGGGATATGTTCTCTGGGTTGTCTAGACCTTAAAATTCAAACAAGCTGTAGCTTTATTCCTAAATAAATGTTTCGAACTGAAACCTTGATTTCAGGAGTCCCTTCTAGTTGTAAAATTCTAAGAGTATGTAATCTTAGTTTATCCTTTATGGCATCTCTTAACTGCTTTAAAAATAATCTTATCTGGCTCTGTTGATTTTCATCGCTAGGTTCTGCATATTGAAAATCAGTGTATCTTTTCACTTGTTTAAGTAATAGGTAAAGTTGAAAGGATATGTTTTAAAATATATTGTTTCACTTTAAGGATTTTTACACACTTGTTTTTTCTTTAAAGTTGCAGCAGTGTTATTAATTCTCCACAAATTAGATAGTTTCATATTGCTTCAAACGCTGATTCTGAAGAAAACTGCTACACCAAGGACTTGATCATATTTCTCTATATGTGGTAATTTCAGTTTTTGAAACTATTATAAGGTAGTATTTTTTTTAGAACAATGAGCTAAAATGATCCAATGACAGTCAATTATCTTTAAGGAACTGCATTAGGTGGGCAAATACTTAACACATTTCTACAAGCTGTCAAACCTCTTGTGAATGTTTACTTAAAAAGACAAAACACTGCACTACAGTATTTGACCCATTGGTTAATAAAAACAGAAAATATGTCAATCAGCATAAATAAGAGAACCTTAGGTAAATACAGGGCAAAACAAAGTGCTGAAGTTAAATGGAGAACTTAATGATTTCCAAGGCAGAAACTAGCTTCCTTTGATTCTCATTTCTTACAGCCTTTGAATACATCTTTCTGTTTCAATCCCATTGGTACTCCCTTAGTTTGCGACCAGCATCTCTCTCTAGGTTGCCTTAATAGCCTCTTAATGGATCCCACTACTCCAGCCTTTATTGCCTCCAAGTGAATCTCACATTGCTGCTGATCTTCCACAGCACAGAGCTAATCATATCACCAAGGACCTTCAGACAGAGTTTCAACTCCTTTGTATGGAATGCAAGGTATTAATCATCTGCTGGTTCCGGAGCCCTCCAACTTCATTATTTGCCACTCTCTGCCTTATGTTCCAGGTGCCAAGTATACCAAAGTAATTCTGAAGGCATATAACTGGACTTGGTATATTTGCACATGCTCTTCTCTCTTTCTAGAATGCCTTTTCAACTCCCTTCACCTATGCAACTTCCACTCATCCTGTATGACCCAGCTTTGGGTCATACAGGCAAATTTCCACCAACTCTGCAATACTCAGACCAGGAGATTTGCATCTAAGTGTCCCAATAGCTCTCTATTCACCTCAATCTAACATTTATCATGCTTTATCATGTTGCTTACTTGATTATCTCTCCCATATAAGCACATGACTCTATATTATGTGAGTTATTGTAGGTGTTCAACCATTAGCAAAATTTATGCATAAATGAATAATTTGATCTTACCAAGTTTTTCACAGAGCAGATGAATGCAGAATTCATCACTTTGACCCTCACAATAAGAAAGTGTGTAACATGAGACTAAAGTCAAGAACAAATTCTAATATTAATGATACACGTTCAGAAATATTTAGCATTTAGAGACGTTCAGAAAAAGTATAGTGTGTTTTGGAAAGTAGAACTAGTAACACTTCAGTTATTTCAGGGCAGTTGTTTTGAACAGGGCTTAAAATAAAAACGTAATGGCAGGGGGTGAAATATTTTTCCTGACATTCTTAAATGTTATGTGGTGTTTTGCCAGAGTAAGCACAAAGGAACAATAATCCAAGTTACACACACATATATATATATATATCTTTGTGGCTTGTTATTGCCTTATTCCATAGGCACCATATTGACTATGCATCCAGTGATTTTGTAAACACAAGACCTTGCATTGATTTGCCTCTTTGCTCTAATTACATCACAGTGTGGGTTATATAGTACATCACTCTGAGTTGGGTACTTATTTTCAGTTTTCAATAAGAAGGTATGGTGTTGGTTTCCAGGTTTCTCGGTAACATAGTAGTTAAGTACCCTGGTACTTAAGACACAAAGTACACAAAACCTATTCCTACAATAGCTGAGGCTAATAAGGAAAAGAAATGATTCAGACCAGAAAGCTGGTCCTGGAGATAGATCTTTTTGGCTCTTGTATTGGCAGTTTATTACTATATATTAACATATAAACTCACCACATTTGCTACCCCACTACTCCCACTGCCCTGATAGTCATGTAAAAAAAATAACACTAGCTTCGACATTTCTTTGACTCATAAATAATGTTTGGGACTATTCCTTTTACAAGATGGTGCTCAATAAAAACTCACTAGTTAAGAGAGTTATAATTTCTGGTCATTTTCACTTGCAGCTTCCTCCTTGTTCCCTGGGCTCAAAAATTATGGATTCATTTTCCTTTTTTATAGTTCTCTTTTCTCTAAGTCCACCAGAGATAACCCATGATTAAGTTCTATTATCTTTTTTTCAGGATGATTGTCTCTGAGATACATATCTTTCTATCTGAGGGTAGGGGTTGGCCCTCTTATACCCCAGTAGCAATTAACATGTGGAAGACCTGGAAGCATTCACCATTTTCATTTGGCAGGAAGAAATAACCTCATGTGGGCTTCAATTTACCCAGTACATTTTTTTAACCTGTAAGATATATTTAACCCATGTAGTTGCTATGTGGAAGGCTTTTTAAGTGCTTCTTCTTGCCTACCACATTAATTCTAAACTCCTTATCCATCCTATATGTGGCCAACTGCTATTATCCCCACCTCCTGCCCTGCTAAATGCACTTGCCTTGTGTACTTCTACCTCTTTCTTAGAACCACTCCTCTATTCCAGCTTCTTTTGTTGATCTCATTCATATTGCTTGCGATGTCTGCTTTTGCACCTTTATATATATGATCATTTCTTCTACCTAGAAGATTCCCACTGCACATTCTACTTCATATGCATTGCCCTCCTCAAAATTTGAATTGAAATTTACCTCTTGGGTAAGCCTGATCCATCTCATCATCAATATACATTTTTTAACTACTGTATCTCTGCATGCTGTAAACAAGCTGGAATTTATTTTGTGCTATGTTGATATGCACTTGCTGATATGAAGCTTGGTAAGTTTTCTTAAGGCCATTTTGTTTGTTTATTTTATCTTCTAAATATATCTTTTTTAAAAGGCTTCTCAGGTTTGGAATTACAGATTCTATGTCCTTAACATTTTTTCATTCTCAGAGCACCTCCAATAATGTGGTGCTTTCTAAAGCCCTCACTCTTAATCCTGTCTTTTCTACATATGTAATTTAATAGTATAAAAGAAAACAACAATAATACAATTCTGAATTATATTCATTCTATAACTCTACATTGTTGAAAAGAAATTAAAATTAAACTCTATTTGTACATTATTATGATAGTGGATAAAACCATAATCCATTGTTTATAAAATGGGATAATGTAAAGTAAAATGTCCTGTCCCTTTACTAAGTCCTGCCCCTTACTAAGTTATTATGACTTATGAATTTGTTAGAATCATTAAATTAAAAGTTATATAAAGAGCTAATTTCACATTCTAGCTAGATTCTAGTCTTGTTGTCTTCATTATGTTACATGAAAATCACAAGTACTGCACTCATAAAACTTTTCTACCATTAATAATAGATATAAATTTTATCAATACCTCATTTGGGATTGCTTTTACGTCGTCTAAGAAAATAAAAAGGTTAAACTCCCACTGCCTATATAAGATAAATAGACAGTTATAATTAAAAACTGAATTTGGAAAAAACAAGTCTAAGTCCAAAGAGAGACACACATACAGTGCACAAGTCTCGGTGACCTTTCATATTAATATACTCCCTTCAAATTTTTTTTCATATCTCTCCCTAAGCTATTGTCTCAGTTTCTGTCAATGGTTCGCTGAGCTACAAAAGATACCCACAGAGCTAAAAAGAAGCTTGGCCTTTCTCTTCAGAAACCAATTGTGTCGCTTTACTGCAGTTCTTGTCTTCCCAGTGTGGAAAATTGTGCATTCCACGCTGAAGAATCTTTGCTGGCTGTACTGGTGTTCAGCAGTGCCATCTTGTTTCCGTGGGGATTTTATCTGACATCCACATATATGGAAGGTATATCTAGTTCCTTTACATCTTACACCTACAGACCACTTGTAATAATGTCAAAATTGCCTATGGTAATCACTTTTATGTGAAAAAAAGCATATTGATTCAAAAGCACAGAGAACTATCTTGATAAAAGGGATATGTTAGAAGCTAGTGAGTTTGACAAGCACATGCAAATTCAAAAAATTGCAACAGGAGTCTACTTTTGTCACCAGCTGGCTCTGTCAGTTTGGGATATTTCTTTGAATTTTTATCATCTGAATTTATTCATCAGACAAGGGGCTAACAACATATGCCCTACTTTTTCTTAAGGGTTTTCTGGAGTGCAAATGCAACAATGCATGTGAAAATATTTGGAAAACATATATTAGTAGCTAGAAACAAGTATGGATGGTAAAAATTAAATAAAAAGACTATTAACATGTTACTATTCTCATTATTTTTGTTAAAATAATAATAAACTTTGATATGCTAAGCAAAGTGAAGGTACAGTAAATGAATTACATAAGGTTAATATTTAGCAACTATATATTCAGCATATTTAGTAATATTTAGCAACTATACAATGATAGCACTTGATAAATAAATTTGCAAGATGAGGAAAGGACTATTTTTATTTGCAGATGAACCATAAACATACTATAACATATAAACGAATTTGTGCATTTCTTATAAATTTGTGTTTGTTTGCCAGAAAAATAATTTCAAATTTATTTTTTAATAGCCTAGTCACTGAGTAACTGTAATGCTTGTTGATCTTGTTTCATCCAGATCAATACAACATTGTCAAGACAGATTCAGTTCTTCCACATACAACATCTGAAAAAGTAGTAATTTCTTAGTGGAAATACTAAGCTCTTTTAAATTGGTAGTCATTTCCAGAGCATTCTAATCAAAGCATGCCATACTTAGACTTTCAGTAGAGTTCTGTTCACTCACTTATCTACGACTGATGTGTTCTGAAGCTGAGAAAATCCATTGGTAGTAATCAGAGCACTGTTTCTGGCATACAATACTATAGGTATACTAAAATAGGATATTTTAAATAGGTAATAAATGAAGATTTGTGTCTTCTTTGAAGACCTTCTGATTAAGATAAGAAGGTCTCCATAGTCCATGCTTAAAACCTTAGGAGCATTGTTTTCCTTCTCTTCCTTTCCTTTAGCTTTCTGGGTCTTTGTTAGTTGGCCAGGCTTCATGAAGAGAGGACAGAGCATAGTTTCCCCTCTCTACATATATCCCTTTGGTAGTCTCCCTTTCATACATCAAAATGATAAAGTTTTATCAAAGTTTTTAATTTTGCGAAGAACTAACTCACCATAAGTAATTTTCATTGATAAAGTGATAAGATGCCATTGCGTCTGTGATATTTATTTCATTTCTCTCCTAACTTTTCATTGTGATTCACTTTTCATTTTTCTTGGTGAATCCTTGGGGAAAAGTGCGAACATGGCATCTTACACAGAAAATTCCGATAAGTATAGCCACACTCAACATGGCTCCTCCCAAGGATAATTTGCCGAAAAATCATGGCCTAAGGAATGAGAACAAAGGAGTCTAGTGATAAACATCCTCGTGTACCAGACAATATGGAAAGACAAATTCCATTCATTTTGATGAGGCAGGTAAAACATATGAACATAATTCTGAACTCATGGTATAGAAGCTGGCTATCTTAACAAATACGAGGATTAGGGAAATGAATAGTTAGATAGAAAAAAAATTCATGTAAAGATCTTTTTTTCTTAACCTACAAAAAAACCTCATAAAACATATATACCCTTTCTCCCCTGAAATGTAACAGGGTTTTATCAATATAGATTTTCCATCTTGATTTAAGTGGAAGCATCTATTTTAAAGTGATGGACTAAAAGAAAACTTGGAATGTGGATCAACTCTAGAGTCCTATGGAACTGCGGACTCATATATAAGATAAAATCTGTGGACAGTTTGTGTCTTCCTAGTTTTCTATTTGCAATAGCAAATAAGAGGAAACCACAGGTTTTCTGTCACATAAGCGGGTGACACAATAAGCTGACAAGAAAATCACAGTACCCAGCTGGAGAATAAGCTCAATGGCAACATCCATTCACTGAGGCATTTTATATTTATTTCATGCACAGCCTCATCTAAAACTAATTATTGATACATCTACTCGTGAAGGAATGCTCACCACTACAATTTCACCAAATTCTCCTATAAGGAGTCCTATAAGAATTACACCAAATATCATAATGTGTATAACGAAGAGCGTATACATCATTGAATGGTAATATATTCTATATTATATGAAATACATGATTGAATAGTAAGATATTCTATATTATATGAAAGCAGTTTTACATTAACACAGCATCATTCTTATCAGAGAATAGAATATAACTTTACAGATATATGTTAGTGGCTTTATGTGCTGAACCCTGGTCCAGAAAATTTTATTTAATAGATTATAGCAATTCTACAAAAAATCCATTATTCCAAATAAAACAATCACAAGCAAGTGAATTGTAAGACAGAGGGGGAAATACAGAGAGTAGAAGGCCAAGAAGCAGTTCAAATACCTGGTAGGGTTAGTACTGAGGATGGTTCACTAAGCAAGATATATTTTCATTTTCTATTAGTGATTAGGAAACTAAGCATAAGATGGTTCATTAAAGAGGGTGGAAACGATTTTAAGTATAGGAAAATATATATCCATGCACTGAGACATACACAGACATATCTAAAAATTTATTTGCTGAGAAAGGGTGTTTTATCTGTATGGAGTTTTTAGTATTACAGATATACTATGTCCATAATTCACTCATTACAACTGAACACATCAAGGGAGTAATGGAGCACATGCCCCAAATATTTTACCTGTTCTTGATTTCAGCGTTATAAGAGTAAACTCACACTATCAATTACGCATGAAAAGAATCAATTATTCTTGCAACCTAAAATGTATTGCAGAAATAAAAATTGTACTCATAGAGAAGTAAAGCATAAAACATAGAAAATTCTAACAGTAGAGCACCTAGCACAGGATCCAGCATTCATGTATTTGTCCCTGAAAAGATATTTACTACTTATATACTGTATTTCAGACACTGTGAGAAATACAAGGCTAGATGACACAGGAACATTTAAATAAATGAATGCACATGAATAATTAAAATATGACGAATAAAGAAGAAAAATCATAAGATCTTCTCAATTAGTGTTGAAAAAGCAGTTGACAAAATTCACATCTCCTCATAAAAGCAATTCACCATAAACTAGGAATAAAAAAGAAATTTCTTTAACTTAATAAAAGATGTATAGAAAACACTTACAGTCAACATCATACTACTGGTAAAACAATGAATGCTTTTCTCGTAAGACAGGGAACAGTGATGGGAACAAGGCGAGTATGTCTTCTCTCACTACTCCTGCTTGACATTGTACTGGGTCCTAGCCAGTGCAATAAGGCAACAACAACAAAAAAGCATATAAATTGGAAAAGGGGAAATAAAACTGTATTTGCAAACTTCATGATTTGTTTACAAGGAAAATCCCAAAGGGTCTGCCAAAAAAAAAAAAAAGCTACTAGAAATAATAAATTAGCAAGGACCCAGATTACAAGTTCAATATAAAAATATCTATTGTTTTTCTATATACTAGCAATGAACAATTAGAAGTTGAATATTTAAGGTCTGGATTAAAAAAAACCCTTTTATCTTCTCCTGAGAGTTTGAAGTGATTTAATTCAGGTCATGCCAACAAAGGGCATATATATTCATAGCTCAGACTATGTAATTTCTAGTTTCCTCTGTGTTGAAATATGATAATCAAGTCACAGAAATTTGTAGCACATAGGGATTTCCATTTATGTAAATAATGAATAAGAATTCAGAAGAGTAAAGTGATTTAGCAAACCCACAAGACTAGTGCCAGAGCCTAAAATACAGTTTTACTCATTCGAATCTCTGTCTTCTTTGGGATGTTTCCTTTTCTTATGTGCCTTCTTAAAGCTGGCAAATACATTTTAGGTCTTGCTCTCCTCTGTCATCTTTTAAAAATGACTGTGAAACTAGTCGTTAATGTTGATAATAATATTGCAGTTTTGAAATAAATTCCTCAATGTTATAAATGTTAAACAATTTTATAATTACTAGAAATTATTATTAGCCTACTCATAATTGTTAATAAGAATGTTCTCTTGTGCAGCAGCTTTTGGGGGCCTCATGATAGCCAATGGGAAGAAGTTTATCTTTCATTACATGTAACAGTAAAACAAAACATTTAAATCAAGTATGATGTTAACAGGATCACACGCATCACTGAGAAAAAACCTAAAAAAGTAAGAAGGGGTTTAGCCTACTTTATGGTCTCTCTCTTTTTCTTTTTTTTTTTTTCCATTTCTTCCTAGAAGCTAAATTCCACACTTTGAGAGTACATAGGGAACGTTCCTTTTCGTGTTGGCCTTTCTGTTTATCTGTCCACCTCAACAGCTGAATGTGGTAGTTAAAGGCCTGGACCCTAGAGACAGACCAGCTTGCATCTGTGCCTTGATATTTATTTGGCTGTGACCTTGCTCCAGCGTGTTTGCCTTAGGTTTCTTATCTCTAAAATGGATAGCAGTAGTTACCCCAATAGAGGTGCTGTATAGATTAACTGAGATCATGACTGCAAAGAGTCTCTTACGGTACTGGGCACATAATAAAAGCTCACGATATTTTACATATAATTTCTTCTCTTTTGATGTTCTATATCTAAGTAGTAAGACATGCAAGTATTAAGATTAAAGTGTATTATAGATCTGTTCTTACATGCTTTTTATTTTTTAAAATAGAATTGCCAATTTTCAAATCTGCTGCTTAAATTTTAAAATTCTTAAACATCCCATTTTTGAATATGGAATTCATCTTCTTCTGAATAGGTATTTATTAATTCTTCAACATTGTAGCCATCCTTAATTTAATTCAGACTCTGGAAACTTGCATTAAGCTTTCAAAATCTGTAGGGATGATTATGCTTACTTGGAAATTTTGAGTTGCTTAGCTACAGTAACCTTGTTCTAAATGTGCTGTAGAAAGTAAGGTTATAATTTCTATATCTCAAATATAAGATTTTAACTCATAGCTTGTACACACACAAATTTCACAAATCCTCTCCAATAGTATAATTCTTGTGTGCTATTTTCATTGTCTTGGAATTCTAACTCCAGTGTGAAATTCCATTAATTTCTATCAATTAATGGTCAATCCTCATTGATGGTCAGCCTGGAACTACACCTTACTGAGAGACCATCCAGCCAGGTGTGCTTAATAGTTTATCCACCAAAAATATTATAACAACTCTTACACTTACTTTGATTCTTGTTCATGACTGTTTATTGGTCAGGTTCTGCTTCTCTCAGATTCCTGTTTTGTTCAATCTTTGCCCCATCTTGAGCTAATTTTGAACAAGAAATGGGATGAGTTTCCTGATGTTTTCTAACTGATCTCACAAATGGTGATCTAACTTCACTCACTCTGCTCTATTTCCCAACTTGACTGTCAGCCAATTATCTGTCCACATCTGCCTTGATGAGCTGCTCTCATCAGGCAAGTCCATCCTGGTTCTTGTACTTCCTATTCCAGAAAGAATCACTGGCTTTTAGGAATTCCTAAATGTTTGTGGAGTGAATGGTGTTCTATAAAGTACCTCACACGTTCTAAAGTACTTAAGATCACAAAAATGTATATGTCATAAAGTCGATTAAGTCAAATGATATCTTTCAAAATCCCTTCAATTTTTTCCTCTTGCTCAGGTGAATATAGTCAAAACGATCAGTGGCAGAAAGAAGTACATATGCAGAACACTACCAGGGATAATCTTAATCTCATTTGTGTTGTAACTTGTTGATATAGTTTGGATATTTGTCTCTGCCCAAATCTCATGTTAAATTGTAATCCCCAATGCTGGAGGGGACTAGTGGGAAGTGTTTGAGTCATGGGGGTAGACCTATCATGGCTTGGTACTATCTTTGCAATGGTGAGTGAGTGAGTTCTCAGGAGATCTGGTTATTTACAGGTGTGTGGCACCTCCGCCCTGTCTCTTTTGCTTCCTCCTCCTTCACCTTGTAAGCTTCTGGAGGTCCCTAGAATTCAAGCAGATGCCAGCACAATGCTGCCTGTAAAGTCTGCAGAACCCTAAGCCAATTAAACATCTTTTTAAAATAAATTACCCAGTCTCAGGTATTTCTTTATAGCAATGCAAAAATGGTCTAATACACTTGTACTATGCCTCTTTTTTTCTTTTGCTTTCCTTTTCTATCTATTTTTTTTGTTTTTAACTAGAATCAGCACTGATTACTACTGTAATGATCTGTGGGCTTTATGAACTTTTATATATTGCCAATTATATAAATATGGCTAGCTCAACAAAATGTGCAGAGAGAATTTTCGCATGCTTTTACAGATAGTGTAATAAATGTAATGGCATAATAAAATAAACTCTTCCTTCTTAAAAAAAATCCTAGCTTTCATGGTACAATAAAATTTTTTGAAAGAAATAAAAATTCAACATATGTATTTTAAATCACATTCATTGAAATCCTAAAATAAATGTTGATAAATTTTGAGTATATTTATTTCAATATTTCTCCATTAGAATACTTGACAATGTAAAAGTGTAGTCAATATAACATGAAGGTTTAAATTACTTCAAATCAAATGTTACTTACGTCTCCTAGAAAGCTTTATGTAATATAAATTAATGGAAGATAGTAAATATTGGAATTAGCACGTTCTTGGAAATACAACAGAAAATAAAACTGTCTGAATTTAACATTTATTTGTATATCAATCTACATTTTGTTTTAAAATTAGTCATATTAACATTTTAAAACTCAGAATCAATTGTAATATGATTATTTTCTTCCACAGAAAGAAATTTCACATAGAAATTTACGGTTATAACTTCTTTTGGTGAATATTACAAGACAACTAGGGGCTCTCTAGGAGGCAAAGGATAGGACTGAAAAGAAGGAGGAGGAGCAGAGTAGAGGCCTTGCTACTCTTCCTGTCTGCCTTGCCTCAAAGGGTCTGTGTCTCCCTTAAAGCCTGAGTAAGGAAACTGATTAGCACATTGACGGAGGTGGAGGTCATTATTATGGAAGTTGCTGTGTGGAGTATTTTGAGGGCAAATCTGGGAAGTAAAAGTTAAATTGGTGCAGGGAATAAAGATCAGATTTTTGTGTATGAGAGATTTAGAGTTCATCAGTTACTGTATCAAATAAAAAAGAACTATAAATTAAACTATTCTTCTGCCCTAACAATGGTTTTATAATATTGCTCCCTCTTCAGTTTTGGAGTGACTCCCTGAAGGACCACTTCTAATTACTGAGGATATAACAAGATTTATTTCGGATGTTACATACACACTCATGACCAATAATTTAGCTGCATCACCTGTGACTTGTTCGAATTTCACTTGAACTTAAGGGCTTTAAGATATAATTACCAAGAAAATATAATGTGAAAATCTAATCACGATAAGCCTCCCAAGACATATCTAGAACTGAGGGTGGGAGCCGTTCTTTAGAGTATACGGAAAGTTACTCCAATTCAAATAGTATCCTATATGCCCTCAAAAGCTAACAAAATGTCCCTTGCAGAATAGACTCATTACATATTTATAGCATTGATTAATTACTAAATGTTTACTTTGAAGATGTTTCTATGTACTCAACATTCATAAAAATTGGTTTGAGCAAAGGAGTAAAGCCCCCATGCAACTTTGAGATTTCGGTAAAAAGCTGCATAGACTTGAAGTGAAGGTGACTCAGTGTGAACTCTTTAACGAGCAGAGAAAATAAGTATTTGGGGGCACAGTGCGATTCTACTGCAGGTGTCTAATTGGTTATGGTACAGGTCTCATTAGGATACACAGCAGGTTGTGTGACTAAAATACACATGCAGACATATCCACACACAACCTTGGAATGCTGAGGAACACAAATGTGTTTAGTGAGAGGCAAATGTCAATGTCTGCAGAGAGATAATTCCCTAATAACATAATAATAATCACATGAACTTTGTGATTTTACGATCTTCATGAACAAACATGAATATCCTAAGGAAGAAATTAATTAACTAAAAACACCTATTAACATGAAACAGGCTGAAAGATGAAAGTAGAGCAGTCTCGATTTAGGAGAAAGCGTTGCTTTTCTCCTTTTTACTGTAAAAAAACAACACAAAATCTCTTAAAAATGTTACTGTCTAGCATTTCATGAAACATACTAATTGATATGTTCTACCCTCAAATAACCTTACCTCTTTCAAGTTCTGATGGAAATTTTGCCTTCTCTTTATGAAATTCTCATTCTCTAGCCCTGCACTATCAATTCTCCTTACTCTATTCTACTTTCTCTTTTTGTAACACTTATCATAGTCTCTATTTTCTAGAACACTATATACTTTCTTACATATTGTTTGTTGCTTATTCCTTGCTCCACTAGAATTAAGCTTCCTCAATGGCAAGATTTTTGGATGTTTTGCTCCCTGATGTACCTAGAATAGTGCGAGGAAGGTAGTAGGAATGCCGTAAACATTTTTGAACAATTCGAAGAAATAATCACATAACTATGAAAATGCTGTGACCCCCAAAACAGTTGCTCAGTAAATATTTAAAAGTGCATTAATTAAATACAGAAGACTCTAAATAAAAGCATTTTTTGATGGTAGAAGGAGGTTATCAGATGCTAAAGGTAGAGGCAATCAGGAGATTAAAACAAGAAGAAAGAAAGAAGGGAAAAAGCGAAGAAAAATGAAGTAGGGAAGTGCTATAGTTTGGATGCTTGTCCTTCCAAACCTCATGTTGAAATCTGATCCCTAATGTTGTAGGTGGAGCCTAATGGGGGGTCTTTGGGTCATGGGGATAGATTTGTCACGAATAGATTAATGCCCTTCCTGTGGGGGGCTGGTGAGTGTGTTCTCATTCTTATGAATCACCTGAGAGTTGATTTTTTAAAAGACACTAGCACCTCTCACCTCTCTGGCCATGTGATCTCTGCACACACTGGCCAGAAAGGAAGGAGGAGAGAGGTGGGAGGTGCTAGGGTCTTTTAAACAACCAGAATCCCCTTCACCTTCTGCCATGAGTGGAAGCAGCCTGTCGCCCTCCCCAGATGTAAATACTTAATTCTGAACATTCTGGCCATCAGAATTATGAGCCAAATAGACCTCTTTTCTTTATAAATTACCCGATCTAAGGTATTCCTTTACAGCAACACAAAGTGACTAAGGCAGAATGATTTAAAGTACAGAGGGCATGGTTTAATTCGATGCTTCAAAATGTTGACATCCTTGAATATGATGTGAATAAAGATTCTAGATTCTGACCCGCAGTCTCTCTGAAATATCTGTGCTACTCAGTCATTATTGAGTAATATTCTTTAAGAATGTCTTCCTAGACAGAAAATCTCAAAAATGTGATTTAAACTTAGAATAAAGTTTGACATATTTAAAAATTTTATTTCCTTTTATGTTCTTTTCTGTCAAAAATTGTTTCCTTTGCTATCTCCCATAGGCTTTTAGTGGATAAAGGTCAGTGAACCACCACTTTCTGATGCAGTAGTCTCAAACTCGACTGCAGATTGGACTGATCCGGGTAGCTTACAAAACTGACTAGTTAAATGAGAATTCTGTGGGTAAGATCCAGGCATGGGCATTTTTTTTTTTTAATACCCAAGTTGATTCCAACATGCTGCCAAGTTGGAAAACTACTGAAAATTCCATATTTACTGAATTACTGAATGAAGATTTGTCAGTTCTTGAAACTTTCTACTTACTGGGGAATCCTTCTGAATCTGGGGGCTAATGATTACCTGCGGTAGATCCATCTACCCAACACTGAAGTTGCAAAAGTAAATACTAGCAGTTATATCTCTAACTTTAGCACACCTTGGAATCACATGAAGAGCTTATTGAAATGTGAACTCCCTGGCTCCCCTCCTAGAGATTCTAATTCAGTAGGTCTAAGATGGAGCCTGAGAGTTTGCTTTCTAATAAACATCCAGATGCCTTAACTGTAAATGAAAAAGTCACTGCTCTAGAGAAAGGGATTTGGGGATAGATCTCATCAGGCTTGCTGGGACAGCCCAGCGGGAAATCCAGTGGGGTATTGTCCAATCCTTACTTCAAAATTCTTGTTCTGGATCTCCAGTGAATCTCAACAACTGATTTCTCCAAATCTTAGGGGATTCAAAACCTCCAACAGTGGCCCAGGTCTAGAATAACTCCTTTGAAAGAATTGTAGACTGGAACAGTCAAAAATCCATTATGAGTGACCAGTAGAATCATCTCCCATGTCAGTTTTGTGCACATGTGTGATGTGTTTTCAACTGTTTCTGATTGCTAGAGGGAAATTTAGTCCTTTCTGTGCTTTGATAATATTTGGTTCATGAATATCTCTCTTCAGACACTTCACAAATATAGCATAGCTAGTATCTCTCACCCTTGCTGGATTTTGCACTGCTTGGATCAAGGCCTAAGATTTTCATCGTCAAAGTCCCACACTGCAGAACATCAAGCACACATTTTATGTTTATTAAATTATTCATGACAACATCCATGGTTCCCACATTATGGGTTATGATTTCATGTGGAATCTGGTGAGGTTAAAGGATATATAATTAGCACTGCTTAAAATAACATCTATTTTTATAATCAGCTCAAAAGCTCACCAAAGCAGAAATGGTTCTCAGCTTTCTATATGCCTCTCAAATAGACATTTTGTAATTCTGTTACTATTATATATTTCCACTATTGGCTTTCAAACTTCACTTAACCCACCAAAACCATTGGAGGTGGGGGTACAATATGGTTTGCCCAAATCCATCTATTGTTAAGCATGGTTTTTGATGCTATAACCCACATAGGATGACACTGCTGCTTACATCGGAATGGTCTTGGACAAGACCATTACTTCAAACAGAAGAAAAAGAGTATCCCTACCAAGGGCTAAATAGAAGAGTTAAAAGCAGTTTCCAGAGATGCTCATAGCCTCTGGATACAATATTGCCACAAAATGGTAGGTATTATGCACAAGGATGAGGATTTTCCATTTGCTATATATTGTTGCATTTACCAAATGAAGCACTTCCTTACACAGGCACGTTGGAAGAAAAAAATTCAAGAGAACACTCCTTTTTTAATAAGAGTCCTAATTTTATCCAATAGTAGAAAATATAAGTAAGGTTAGTATGAGATGGAAATTCTATATATCTCTATAAGTGTGAACCAACATGCTTTTAGTGATGTATTAGAAACTTTTCACATTATTTTAGTTTAATGTTTTTCATAATATTTTGGTTATTGATGAAAAGAAGTCCGTGGGGCCTCAGTACCACAGTAAAGAGTCCGTGAGTCTTTTCCACTGATTGATTTTGCTTTTCTCTCCTAGAGGACATTTCTGCATTCTCAGGAGAGCAAACACAGTTGGAAAAACACCTGTCATTTTGGTAATTTTTTTTTCAACAGACTCAGGGTGTCATAATTTCTTTCTTCCTTTCTATTTTGGATTTTATATAATGTCTTGCTATTTTTAAACATCATGTAGATTTACAAGTCTGGAACTACCATTTTTCTGCACTTCTAGCTAACCGTCCCTCCTATCAGCAACAATGACACAATATACAAACCCAGAAAAATTATCAGGGTAGCCCTTCAACTATCATCTATCTGTTGATAGTTGTCCCAAAGATTTCCACCATTCCCCCACAAAATGAGACACAGACCACATTTTCTTGCAGAGGTCTGGGTACAGGTGGTGGTATACTGTGTTGCACGGCCGTGGGCCAGACAGGCTGTGGCTCTAAATGGACACCATATGGCAAGAGCCTGACTACTTTGAGTTGAGTCCTGCACCTGTTAGTCGGTGGGAGGATACTCTTTTAGTGTTTATGTCCTTGGAGCTATTTTAATTTTCTTCATGACCACTTTTCTGTGACTCATGTTTGGTTTTCTGTTCCACTCTTTAAAATTCAGATAATTGAAGTAACTGTGTGCCATTCAATATAAATTTATATGGGTCTTTTTCTCTCCTCCTTTTACATTTAATGTTAGTCTTAGTGAAACATAAATGACATCTACTCTTGCTTAAATCCTTCTCAGATTTGCCAGTAAGAGACAAGGATTTGGGAAATTGGTGGGAAGAAGTAGAGCCTCTGGCAGAGATAAAATAGGAAGATCATCACCCCATAGTGTATTTGGGTGCCATTCTGATACCTGTGTAGCTGCAATATGTACCATGATTTGTGGATGTTTCAAATATACATCCTTTCCATTAGTCTCCAAAGGATGATTTTAGGAATATGTCTGTTTATAAAATGCTTTTATGTAACTGTGTTAGCCAAATGATCACCTAGGTCACATTTAAATTAAAGTAGAACTTGACATTAATCTTCTCTGGAGAAAATTCAAGAATAAAATCAGTGAGGGAAGCAAAAGGAAATGATATTTGACCTCTATAGCTTTTTTCTCATATTTATGAATAGTTTTATACATACATCGAAAGAACCACTTCAAAAGTGGTGAGGCCTTTTGAGGGTCAGCAAGGGTGCATGTTTGTGTCAAATGAGCAAATGACTATTCACCTCTCCTTTAATCATACTCAGCTGCTGTGTTAGGAGATCCAGAAGCTTGAGAGGAGGGCAAGATTTAAATTGACTGGTGAAACCTAGGGAACACAAGGATAGATGAGCCCTTAGTCACCCCAAATATTTCCTCCACTGGAACATGAATGCCTGAAATCCACAAGGACATGGAGACTTTACTCTATTCAACTACCACCTAGAAAAGTGATGACTTATTAAGCATTTAAGTATTAGTTTACATTACTTTCGTCAGATATTTTCTCAGGACAGGTTGTAGGAAAATGGCAGCTAGAGAAAAGGTGAAGGCAAGTTTGACTGAGGAAGAGTTACAAATGTACAGAAAGGACAAGCGGAGTAAACTGAAGACAAACTCAATAAAGGGAATAATTTTTTCTATTTTTAATTGCCTTGTGCTCTCATGTGTGGGCAGTCCATGGAAGAAGGAACAAAGTGACCTATGATTTCTTCTCCTATTTGAAGAAAAACATCCTGAACCCAGGGCACAGTCAGCTCTCAAAACTCCTCTAGGGTAGAATTCATCATGTTTTTATCAGGCTTACATATTATTTAAAAAATGGCTTTAGCCTGTTTTTCTCTCTATTTGATCTAAAGCTGCACTTATAATCTCTGAATTAAAATGCTCAAGATACGTAATAGATATAAATTTGCAGATTAAAACCAATCTCTGGAAATAACCTATAAGTCAACTACATTTTTCTTGCCAAGGACTTAGGATATATAATTGGTCTCTGTTTTTTTCAATCTTATTACTGCTGGTTGTGACTCATTTGAAACTAGTATTGTCAATTCTCTCCTGGGTGGCACATAGTTATCAGAATATATGCAGCAATTTGCTTCCAGGTCTTTCAATAACACACTACGTGTATATTGAGATGAATTTATTGTTTTATCACCAAATAAAAATGTATATTTTAAAAACACATATATAGGTTTATTGATAGGTAGGTAATGTTAGACAAAATGAAGCTAGAATTCTCCCTTGACATTTTGTGGGAAGTTATTACCTGATATATTTTCTACATGTGAGTAAAAATATAATTGTTGTTTAATAAAATGCATTTTCTGAGTAGCCAGATAAAAATAACTGTAACAAGAAGTGTTATTAATTAAAACATCAGGCATAGCCCCTGCACCTACCATTTAATTCACAATTAGCTCAAAACAAGCTGAAAGGATTGAGGACTCAAATGTCCATGCTTTATAAAATGTCAAGTTAAACGCCTAACTGTGAACCAGATTGCTTATGATACAGGCCTTTCAATTGTAAATATCAAATGCATAAAGAACAGCATGAATCTCTTAACTTTATAAAGATGGCATGCAGACTCCAACATTTGGGGAAAATTAAGTAATTTACTAACATTTATGAGAAAGCATGCATTTAAGCATTACATTGGAACCCTCTTGATCGAACATATATGAAAGTCAAAATGTCATATAGCAGATTCTAACATAGCATTAAAGGTTTTGTTTAAAGAAAAAAAAGTCGTATATCTTCTCAAATTAATTTTTAAAGCATGGAAAATAAGATCCTATTCAAATTCTCTTAAAGAAAAAATGAAAATTTATTTTTAAGTAAATTAAAGGAACAAGATTCCATAATTTTTAAAAATAAGAGTGTTTAGACTTGGTCTCTAAGGTTCTATGAAACCCAGCATTCCATGTAAAAATAAATATTTTCTTTTTTTTTTCCCCAAAGCACTAAGGATTTTACTAAATTTCAAAAATCATGGTAATTATTCCTGTGAGGACATTGTTCCCAGTCAGGGAACAGTGGGAAAAATAACAGAAATTAAATGAATTGTTCATGTGTTAAAGAGACTCTTGGTTTGAATAGATTTAGAATAACATCCCTTTGTGTATGTGTAAGCAGTTAGATAATATTTCTTCTGACTGAAAGGAACATTTTCAAATTCCAAACCTCCATTTATTTGGGTCTTCATTCTGAAATAAGCATAAAACTAATGTCTATATTTATATGGCCATATCCTCTCAAAGACCATTTTATTATGATATACAGCCTTTGTAATACGCTGCCTTTTAGAATTGTGTTCAATCGCATGAGATAAACAAACAAAGAAAAGTGAGGGTCAACTTAGAAGGTACTAGCCAAACCACCTGGCTCTGCATCTTGCTCATTTTAAGGATGACGTGAGAAAATTAATTACTTTAATCAAACACCTTGGCTTCTTGCTCACAAATTACTGGGTGGGTATTTGCATAAATGCAGCAATTTCCTGAGTGAGTGGCAGATGGTCAGACAAGTCATGAGCTCACCAAACACTTTTTGTTCAGAGATGCAAGTATTGTGGTGGAATGAAATAAAGATATCTAACTAGCAAGATAAACTGCAGGAAAAATAATTTACATTGGCCCAACAATGACCTGTAATAAGGCAGTCTGTTATTAATACTGACAGAAGAACAAAACCGAGTATATATCCAGCAAAGTCATGGGTAAAGTGTACTACTCATTCATGTAGCTGGCATTGTCTTCTTTCAGTTCTCTAGGATCATAAAATTTGCAGAGTTAATTATGAATTCTTTCCTTCATCCACCATTTCTAAGTCCTATTGATAATGGCATATTCTCTTGAATCTTAATCATCAGATAAAATTGTCTCAAAGCTGATTGCCCAGTGAAAGACAACTTCCTCTAAACTGAATGTGTACTTACCACTTGTTGGGAAGGCAGCGATTGGAATTCCATCCCACACTATTTCTACAGTGTTATTTACTCATCCCTTGACTTAAAGATAACTGTTATGAATTGAGTTGTGTTTCCTAAAAAGATATATTGAAGTCCTAAGCTGCAGGGCATCATAATGTAACCTTATTTATAGGTAGGATAACTTCAGTTGTAATTAATTAAAATGAAGTCATACTGGAACAGGATGGACCCTTAATCCAATATGACTGGTGTCCTTTTAAAACAAGGAGAAAGCACACGGAGAGAAGAATGCTATATGATGAGATAGATGCATAGAGGGAAGATGGTCATGTGATGATGAAGGCAGAGCTTCCTTTACAGCTGCAAACCAAAATCGAAGATTGTCTGCAACAACCAGAAGCCAGGAGGGAGAATACAGCTCTTCCAACACCTTGATTTCACTGCTAGCCTCTGGAACTGCATAATAATAATTTTTGGTTGTTTAAGCTTGTGGTACTTTGTTACAGCAGCCTAAAGACTAATACAAGCTCATGGCCGGGCGCAGTGGCTCATGCCTGTAATCCCAGCACTTTGGGAGGCCGAGGCGGGCAGATCACGAGGTCAGGAGATCGAGACCATCCTGGCTAACACGGTGAAACCCTGTCTCTACTAAAAATACAAAAAAAAATTAGCCGGGCGTGGTGGCACCTGTAGTCTCAGCTACTAGGGAGGCTGAGGCAGGAGAATGGCGTGAACCCGGGAGGCGGAACTTGCAGCGAGCCGAGATCATGTCACTGCACTCCAGCCTGGGTGACAGAGCGAGACTCCATCTCAAAAAAGAAAAGAAAAAAAAAAAAAAAGACTAATACAAGCTCATTTCATTTTCTCTGACTAATTGAGTGGGTTTTTTGTTTCTAGTTTTTTGGTTTTTATTTTTTTTGAGGCCAGATCTTACTCTGTCACTCAGGCTAGAGTGCAGTGGCATGATCACTGCGCATTACAGCCTTAACCTCCCAAGCTCAAGTGATCTTCCCACCTTAGCCTCTCTAGTAGCTAGGACTACAGGTGTGTGCCATCGTGCCCAGCTTTTTTTTTTTTTTTTTTTTTTTTGTTTTGGTACAGATGAGGTCTCACCATATTGCCCAGGCTGGTCTCAAACTCCTGGACTCAAGCGATCCTCCTGCCTCGGCCTGCCAAAATGCAGGGATTACAGGCGTAAGCTATTGTGCCTGGCCTAATTGGGTGTTTTTACCTGTTTGTTAGTATGTGTTCTAAACTTAAATTCTTGAGTCTATTTCCTAAACATAAATTATCACTTATATTGTAGTCTTTAAGAGTGGAGCCCTTGAATTCTATTTCTTTACTTTTTCTCATTTCTAATGTCTTTCTATTATGTCCCTGGGTTTGGTACCATGTTAATGCAGGGCTTCCACAGTTCTTGTTGTCCTACTGAACCTCATATCATAAATACTGTAAAGATAAATCAGCACATAGCAGAATGGCAGAAAAATGTAGTATTTTGAGTATTAGGATTAAGTGTCCTCTTTTATTATTACATGTCTATTAAAAAGTCCCGTGTAAAGCTGCCCCTCCTGTACATCTATATTATGAAAACATACACAAAATGCTGTAGGGATTTATATCATAGTTGTGACAGAGAGAAATGTTTAATGCAATTAAAGATGGATAAGCTAACTACCAAAAGCATATATTTAAACCAAGCAAAAAACCACCATAATTAAAATATCATGGTCCTGATGTAAGAATAAAAATTTTCCCATACTCATGGGAAAAATATGAAGTTCTAAAGCTCTGTAATAGAAATATAGGATAAGGTAGCATTTGAATTCAATATAGAAAAGAAACTTTAGTCATTTACTCATCCTGAGAAAACTGCTTCCTTGTTAGGAAGCCTAGATCTTTATCTCACACATCACATAGACTACAAATGCAGATTTCACAACTGAAAAAATAATATGCCCCACATTTTCAAGGGTGCAGTGAAACAAACCCTCGCGTACTTTGCTGGTACAAATAAAAGTCAGTAAAACCTTCCCAAAGTGTAATTTGGTAATCTGTGCAAAAAAAACTTTAAAAAATGCTTATCTTTTCTTCTTTGTTATTATACATTTGGAACTCTTAACTTCAGCAAGTATTCTAATAGAAGAGGGATGTCATTAAAACTAGAGCTTCTTGGACTTTAATCTTCACATGGGTCACTTGGAGCTTCTGTCAAGATTGCAGATTCTGATTCAGGAGGCTTGCCGTAGGGCCTGAGATTCTGCATTTTTGACTAGCTTCCGGGTGATATCTACACAGATGATGCCTAAGCGATTTCCCTGGACGGGAGGGTGGGGATCTGCAATGCATTTTAGATTTCTGCCAAAGACATCTTGCAAAGACTCAAGTTGTATCTTTAGCCATGTTCATATGAAGTCTAACTAGCTAGTGTAGGTACATTTATTTCTTAGCCTTCTCCCTCTTTTTTTCTTCCTAAGTGAAATTCTGATAGCAGTAGTTTACAGAGAAAATAGTTCCACTGAAACAATGTCTCTTGGGCTTTAGTGCTCATTATTTCTTTGCCCTGGGAAAGTTTCCACTTGCAATCGTCCTAAAAACACTCTTAAACCTGGCCGCCATCATTGAGTTAAATTCTACTGTCTGGGAGAGGAGGAAGGTATGAAAACCTCAATTGGGGCCCTTCTGGCAAACTTAATAGCTCTTCAACTCACCGACTGTTCGGGGATGAACCAAATCCATTCTCACTCCTGTGCAGAGACTGCATTTTAAAGTGTACTTGATCAGCCCTTATTGTTCTGCACTCTGAACAGCAATGCTTCATATAGAACACTACTTTTGACCACTTTCAAATTTGAACTTGACAAGGATGTAGTTCAGATATAGGGCAATATAAAAAGGCCAGAATAACTTTTGAATTCAACACCTTCCATATCAGAGAAATGAAAGGTTCTGTTTTATACCTAAACACACCTGAAGGAAACGATCTTTTTATTTTTTTGAGACGGAGTCTTGCTCTGTCCCCGAGGCTGGAGTGCAGTGGCGTGATCTCGGCTCACTGCAAGCTCCTCCTCCCGGGTTCACGCCATTCTCCTGCCTCAGCATCCCGAGTAGCTGGGACTACAGGCGCCCGCCACCACACCCAGTAATTTTTTTTTTTTTTTTTTGTATTTTTAGTAGAGACGGGGTTTCACCGTGTTAGCCAGGATGATCTCGATCTCTTGACCTCGTGATCCGCCCGCCTCAGCCTCCCAAAGTGCTGGGATTACAGGCTTGAGCCACCGCACCTGGCCCGGGAAACAATCTTAATAGTGGCTGACTAAGTCTGTCATTAGTGGTGTGGTGTTGCCTGCTGGGGTCAGGCACTCAATTAAAGGACACTCTACCCATATGCATCCACAATACTTCTCTCTGGATCCTGAGTCACCACTAATCTAGAGAGTGACAATAGAATAAAATTGCATTCTGGATGAAAAGAGCACCCAAACTTATGCCCCTTCTTTTTGTATTTAATAATACCAGATAGATGCAGTATTGTGATTTAAAAAATTAGTCACTTAGAAAAATGCAGATCATTTACCAACTGGAACCTTGTACTGACCTTCGAACATATTTTCTAGCTTAGCAGAAGTTCCCAATTAAAGAGCTGTCTCAGCATGGAATTATTTCAGCAAAAGCTTCTTCTTTCTTTGCAATACTAAAATTTGGTGCCACAATTACGAATGGAAATTTGATGGAAGAGGTTCTGAAGTTAAAACACATTTAGATGTCTTTTTCCTAGTCGGCTTTATAACATAGCTTCATTTAAATACAGTGAATTTGTTAGAGGAGCTACACAGAGCTCTCCAGATTGAAGAGGGCCAAATGCCACTTGAACCTCAAGGGTATGTTAAGAAAGTGATATAAAGGAGAGTATTCTGCACTACACTCAATGAATATAAAACATAGATAAGCAAAAGCATTTGTTCCATCTCACACTTGAGATTGGATTTTAGTTTTTATTTCTCTAATTCATATTTCAGAACCCTTTGGCCTAGGATTTGTTTTTGCTTTAGATCTAATTGTTATCTTGTATGAATTTGATTCTCATATGTAATGATAGGGTTTAGGGATGGATTTATAAAGCCTTTCTTTTCATTTCTGTGATCAACACATCATAACTAACAGAGTTGGAAAGCAGTCCTTCAGCAATAGTCTCATCCTGTAGTGAAATGTGTCTGCACAAAGAATACACAAGAATGTAGATAGAAGTACAGTTGCCTCTGCTGCTACTACAAATATTTGGTTTCCCAGAGTATTCTAATATTAAACTATGGATGACCATTTAGTTCATACTTTCTAGAATAAACTCACATGTCCAGAATCACTCGTCTTCTAAAATCTCTGAGCAAAAAAATATTTAAACCACCGGCTTTCAAACTTTTCTGAGTGTAAACCTAGTATAAAAGATCTAATACATACATACTGTAGAAATATTTGCTTACTCTTGCTGTGTTCAATGCCTGCTGATACTTTCAATTCAATTTACTTCAATTCAATGTTTTCTATTCTAATCCGATGAGGCATTGTTGATTACTTGAAAAATGACTAGCTTGTGCTCAAAATAATTTAAAATGGTCTTGTTTTAGAATTTAGAATTCAGTGTTGAGAAACAATAAAATGTGAGTATGCTGTTGATGAGTTATTCTTCTACTATCTATTTGTATTCAAAAAGAAGTAAGAGAATTTTAAAGTATTTTGTAATCACTTTAATGCAAAGCTAAAGTCAAGTTTCTTCAAATAAAGGGCCATCACTGTCTCACAATGGCATTGGAAATTATCCCAAGTGTGGAAAGGAAGAACAAAGGAAACTTTATAGATGCTGTTAAAGTTTAATTTTAATAAGGTTAAAAACATCACTCCTATGCAAAAATATAGTGAGCACACAGCAAAGATTTAGTTTATTAATGAAGGAATCACAATAATGGTAAAGCTGGCTCAAAAGAGGGTAGGAGAAACCGGTAGTGATTATTATACTGGTATATATTGTTTGTGTACATGTGAATAGACATATACACACATATTTGAATTCATATATGTGTATACATATATACACCTAAGTGGAATGTAAAGAATGGTGGGATAAATTTATTCAGTTAAATACAGACTAGGCTAATGTTCTACAGAGGAATAACACTACAACTTCTATGATTTTATTAGAAACCATTTACATTTCCGCCGGATGAATATCACTTGCTATTATCAACCTTCTCACATTAATATGTAATTTATATAGTCTGTGCCCTTATCAGTAGTAAATAGTAAATCAAACAAAATTACTTTCCCAATTAGAGTGTCAAATTTCCTTCAGCCACAATGTTCTGCTTTGATGTTGAAAAAGCACACAGAAATCTTTTAAAACGATTTCCAAGGCTTAGACTATTGTTCTTAGAATGTAAAATGCTCATTGGCAATAACTGAGTCAGTTTTATTTTTGTGCCTTCAGCACCTCAGAGAGGACTGGTAGGTTGTAGGTGTTTGGTAAATATCTGCCTATTAAAGAACTATTCTTTGAAGAGAGAAATAGAACTTCTAATTGGCATAAAACTCTAAAAGGAAATATTTAGAAATTAATGAACCCCTTCCTATCTAATTCAATATTTAATCTATACAGACTGCGTCACCATCCTGGTCTTTGTTTTGTGAAAGGTCTTGCATGACTCAATATTGTGTAAGCAGAAAATATTTTAAGCTACTTTTGGGCTATATTTCACATCAGCACAAGTAACCTTAACACTTTTATTTACATTATGAAAAAAAGAGTGTGCCAAACAGAAATTATAACAGAGATGTCTCTATGAATGTACCTGGAAGAGCTTTTTCCAAGTTATATTCCTAAAAGTAGTAGTCTTGAATTAGATTCCTCTAGTTTTTCTTTTAAACTTTCCTTTACTTTTGCTTTTTGGGGCGGAGTTAAAATTCAATATAATGTACAAATATTAGTTAAAATTTATAATTTATTAAATGTGTCATTAAAATTAGTAACAATACAAACTATCTTGTGCAGCATTTATGTGTAGAAAACTTAAGGTGAAGACTAAAAAAGCAAGAAAGATGTACTATTTTCTTGGATACAAAGATTAAACATCATAAAGGTATTGACAGTCTCAAAATTAATCAGTAAATGTAATGCCATTTAAATGATGCCATGTGATTTTTTTCTAATTCAGGCAAGATGATTCTAAAATTCATATAGAAAAATCAAGAAACAAGAATTGCCAGAACAATTCTGGAACAGGTAAATAACAAGAAACCACTATCCTCAGCAGATATTATGCACAAATCATAGAAAGAGTGATGACACACATGAATAGACAGATTGCTGTGAAAGCACATGAAGTCCATAAGTAGGCCCAGTACACACAAGCCTAAAGTCTGTGATTCTGGGAACATTTCAAATGAAGAGCAAAATAATGGATTAATAAAGAAATAGAAAAAGACTTCTGAAAAAAAAATGAGGGAAGATCAGTATCTCACCTCTAACTCCAGTGTCAAAAATTTAAATGTAAAAAATAACTCATAAATATACCAGCTGATATCATGAATTTTTTTCTATAATCTTGGAGTAAATAAAGTCTGCACACAAACCATTACTCAGAAAACACTGGGACATTTGGTTACATAACACATTATACATTTTTGCACGTGGGAGATTTGCATATGCATATATTTCCCTTAAAATACACGAAGTATGTCTGGAAGAATTCACAAGAAATTGATCGTGAGTGGCTGCAGGACATTCAAGAAGTGGCAGGAAGACTTTTCACTGTACATCTTTTTGTTCTTTGAGCATATTACTTATTTTTTTAAAGCAACTTAAGAGAAAATGCACATACACACTTGAGATAACATGGAATGATTGCATGTTTAATTTTCAGTGTAACAAGATAACCCAAGTCTGAAAGAAAACTCCTCTCCTGGCATGCTACTATCTCTTTCAAGTTACCTCTTGAAATTCAGCATGTGACTATACATTGTTATGTTTATTTTTTGTGCATTAGCCCTATCTTCCCATTATATTATATTGTATTGTATTTATTTATTTGAGACAGTCTTGCTCTGTCTGTCACCTGGGCTAGAGTGCAGTGGTGCTATCCCGGCTCACTCCAAACTCCGCCTCCTGGGTTCAAGTGATTTTCCTGTTTCGGCCTTCCATAGCTGGGACTACAGGCACCAGCTATCACGCCCAGCTGTTTTTTGTAATTCTTTTTTTATTGGAGATGCGGTTTTCACAATCTTCATACATTGTGAAAATGTTTCCATATATCTAAATTTATATTATGTGTTCTATGTTAATATGCACACTAGACAAAGAAGGGAAGGAGAATATTACCATAAGGAAGCTGTCCCAGAGGTGGGAAACTAATGCATTTTTAGGAGTTCACACTGTGGGAAAGGGAGCGATGAGATAAAACGGTAGAGAGGTGAAGGTGGGTCAGGACTCTATAACGTATCAAGGGAGTTGGACATAAACTCGAGGGCTATAGAGAGCCATGGAAAAGGTTTAAGTGGGCAGTGGAGTCATCTGATTTGCATTTTAAAAAGATAACTCTAACTGCAGTGTAGAAAACTGAATGAAAGGGCTGGGAAGATGGCAACATTGGAGCAGTTAGGGGCTGAGGGATGGTGGACTGAACTACCTTCCACGCTACAGTAGGTTACAAAATCTATTAACACTGAAATGTTTTTATTTTTTTTCTTTCTTTCCCTTCCATTACGGCTAATTTGAGCTAACTTATTTGCTGCACACTAATTGTGTGGCAGGCACTGTTCTAACATGGTTTCATGCACTTTATTTAAGACTTGCAATGACTTCATGACATAGATAACTTTTTTGTCCTCATTTATTGAATGAAAAAACTGTCAGAGAAAATTCAAGAATTTGCTCAAGTTCCCACAGTAAGTCATGGAAGTGGAGTGTGATCAGTTATCTGTGTCCAGAAACACTGTAGAGGTGCAGTGGTTCTCTGTGGGCCAGAACATTTGCAAAGGCAAAATGATCCTCTCTGACTCCCACGACTCCTACATTCAACCCAATGGTCATACTCTTTCCAAAGTTATCTGCCTAAAGCGTTGCTTTCATTACCTCACCTCTCTGCTTTTTATTGTACAGTGGCTCCGTACTGCTTGTTAACGAAGTTTTCTTCTGTTATTTAGCATCTTGTCTACATCTTATCTTTGCATTTGGTAAGTCTCCTAGTCTTTTAGGCATACTCAAATTCAACCTCTTCTACAAGGCCTCTGTTTTCATGAACTCTTATGACTGACTTCTCATCTAAACTTTTTTATTTTTCTGCTTCCATTTTCATCAAATCCTCTGACTGATCTAAAAACCCTTTTCTCCATGTCTCACTAACTATTGCATTCACTGTCAAACAATCCAGCACGTGACTATACACTGTTGTCTTTATTTTTTGTGCATTAGCCCTATCTTCCCGTTTTATGTTATTTATTTTATTATTTTATTTATTTATTTATTTTATTGATTGATTAATTGATTGAGACAGAGTCTTGCACTGTCACCCAGGCTGGAGTGCAGCGGCACGATCTCAGCTCACATCAAACTCTGCCTCCCAGGTTCAAGCCATTCTCCTGCCTCAGTATCCAGAGTAGCTGAGACCACAGGCATGAGCCATTGTGCCCAACTAATTTTTGTACTTTTTTGTTAGTGGAGATGGGGTTTCACCATGTTGGCCAGGCTGGTCTCAAACTCCTGGATTCAAGTGATCCACAGCCTCAGCCTCCCAAATTGCTGAGATTACAGTCATGAGCCACCACGCCCGGCCATATCTTCCCATTTTAGATTTAAAAAAAAAAAAAAAAGGTTGCCATCTCATTTTTTGTATACCCTGCTGTTCTTAGTGCAATGTGGACACACGTTTAGAAGTCAGTACATTAACAGTTAGCTGAAATGGCTTTACTCACAGGCTATTGCTAGACTAATATTTCCAAAACTTGGCTCTTAACTCATTTCATGAAAATAAGTTCTGTTTACATTTGGAAAATATTTAGTTGAACAAATTTAAATAGTTTTTTCAGAATCTTTAATATGCCAATGATGAGGAGGGAGATAGGCTACACTATATTTGGTTTCACCACAAATCTCCATCACCCTTTAAAAAGTGAAATATAGTAATAGCAATAGATTGGTAATATTTATTGCACATGGACTATTTTCTGCATAGTGTGTACTACTACTTTCAGAAAGACAGCTTGGAGAAAAAGCTCATCCAGATACATTCATAAAGACACTCAGCCTCTGATTTCTATTTGCATACTTTTTTCCTGTCCCACTCCAAGTAGGTAGAATATGAAGTATCATTAATGCCCCCAAACTTGAGAGCAGAGTATTTTTAAAATATATTGCAGTATTGAGAATTCCTGGCTCAGACAGCCTTTCTTCCTTCCATATTAGTAATGCCATACAAATCCTCACAGATCTTTGGATATGATCACAGACTCTTAAATCTGAGACCAAGGATCCTCCCAGTTTTTCTAACCTCTTTTATCTTGTGGGATCTCAAAATCTTGTGAAAGTGCATAAAGATTTTCTCTGGGCTTTAAGCTGAGTGGTTCTACCCTTCACCTACCATACAACTATTGGCTCTAATAGGTGTGAGCTGACCTATGTTTCTGAGTTGCCCCAAAGATAATATGGTCTTTATTTCATCCAGAAACACAAGAGCAATCATATAGCTGGAATAATTATCAGAAAAAAAGAATTTTAATGAATTGGTAACTTAATAATAGGTCAACATTTAACTTTTCTTAAGCCTAGAATGACTATTTAAGATACGGAGTTCTTTAAACTTGGGTTTTGTTTATTTTTCTGTTATAACTGTGCACAGGCTATAGGACCAACATTTTCTAGTAGGGCCTGTCTGTAAGTATGAGGGCATACGTCTAACTGTAAACGTATAAAATAAAAAATTCGAAAAGAGTTCGGAAATATAGTGAATTTATTTGTGATTAGAATTAGAAAAATATTACACCTAAATTAAGTTGTAGCAAT
This sequence comes from Hylobates moloch, assembly GCF_009828535.3. Taxonomy (NCBI): domain Eukaryota; kingdom Metazoa; phylum Chordata; class Mammalia; order Primates; family Hylobatidae; genus Hylobates; species Hylobates moloch. The sequence continues at coordinate 142,199,509 of NW_026652277.1, read as the reverse complement.
CATCTAATCCAATCTCTTTTTACGTGAAGAGATTGGATTAACAACTGACAGGTAGTTTATGGAAAAGATAAGTATATTGGCCAGATAAGGTGGCTAACACCTGTAATACCGGCACTTTGGGAGGCCATGGCCGGCAGATCACTTGAGCTCAGGAGTTCGAGACGAGCCTGGGCAACATGGCAAAACCCCATCTCTACAAAAAACAAAACAAAACAAAACAACAACAAAAAAGATAGATATAAATCTTGTTTTACTACTGTTTGTCCAGTGCCCTTTTAATAATAATATGTTTTGGCCGTACTTTAGTGGACAATGAAATGACTTTAAAATATTTATTAATTACCAAATATATTCAAAATACTACCCACAGATGTAAAATACAAGACTCTCTTGCCATGACATACAGTGATGAAAGAAAATAAGAATGGATAAGATAATCTCCGACATAACAGAAAAATCTTTCACCAAGAAGACATATTTTCTTTGATTTTTATCATGATAAATTTATTATTGTTTTGCATTATCACAGCACTAAGAAAATTATGCTCTATGTTTCACAGTGTATGACGTATTTTTGTGGGTTCTGTCATAATCTAGCTGATATAATTATCTCCATGTGCTTTAATGGAGACAGGGCCACATTAAATAAAACAGACATAGCCCCTTTCCTTTAACCTATGTTTCTGTATGCTAACAGTTAGCTAAGCCCTCACTGAGTTCTGCACCTCAATTTTGCTAACTTCAGTAGTTGCTTGTGCTATCTCTATGCTCACATACGCCCTGTCCTTTCCTTCCAGGCCCTTTCCTTTACAAATAATCAAGGATATTTCTGTACTCTGAGGGCTCTAGACTGAAAATAAAATCTGATCTGCTTGCTCGGCTACAAAGCGCATCATGAGTGCCCCTGCCCATCTTTCCACCTGTGTCTCCCTGCTACACATCACCTGACTCACAGTACATATTCAAGAGTGCAGGAATGAATAAGTAACTCTTTGATAACTTACCCAGATCTCAAATTTTCTTGATTTTCTTCCTCTTTTGGGCTTAAAAAATGAGAAGTTGTGTTACTCACCCTGCTCTTCTCAACTATATATATATTTTCCCAAATGGTTGATTTGGACATTTGGTAGGAATGGGGAGAGAAGGATATAGAAATATGCATTTTAAGAATTTTTTATGTTTACATTTTAGACATGGTCAGGTTTCCCTTAGTGTGAAATCAAAGCCCCTATAGAATGAAACACTTTGAAGAATTTTGAATCCTTTTTTGGAGATTTTGAATCACTTTAAATCTCTGTCTTTTTTTTTTTTTTTTTGCCCCTTACTCTAGAAACAAATCTAAAACTGCGAAATTTGAAAAAGTAGAAATACATTAATTAAAATCTGCCTGACAACTCCTAGTTTTTTTTTTTTATGTAAGCTTTGAGGCTTTGTAGCAATGAGAAATGAAAAATAAAAGAAATAGTGTATAATGTAGCAAATATTGAGGATTTTACTTTATATACGCTATATGTCCTTTCTAAAGATAATTATTTTTCCAACTTCCTCAGCATTGTGTTTCAAACCAAATTCCTTCCATCTTTTTGTTACTGATTTATAGGAAAAAAAGTGCCAGACATTAATATCTCAGCTGGAACAACCAAGACCACATATTATTGAGGCTTCTTATTAAAAGTGGCATTTTCATTAAAATCCCCTTCTTCTCTGTGAAAAGCCCTAGCGATGTACTATCTATCTTGAACAAATGTGCTGCAGAAAGTGCCTAGGAGGTAATAACACAGTTTAAGAAAAAAATCAAATATGATGGCTAGCCAAATGCAATTTACACATTTTTATTTTTTAGTGGCAAGTCATACATCTTGTAAAAAGCATGCACATGAAGCATGAATATAGAAAAAATGTTTACAAAACTAAAAATGCATCAAAAAAAGTCACATAAAAATCCAGGTATTTTAGTACAAAAATTCCTAAAGCAAAGCTAAATGAGCATTAAATTCTAGCTTTTATATGTTTTCAGATCAAAGCAAGTCACTTGTTGCCTTCAACCTTCTTGTCCCTGGGGTAGGAAGTGAACCTTTCTCCCTCCCTCTGGGCACCCTGGAGTGGTTAGTGGGGTTCTGGCCGCAGTGAGATGGTGGCACTAGGATACAGAATATCACTGTCCTTCAGAGTAGAACCACAGGTCCAGACACTAGGTTTTAGCAACAATATTGCCACTTATGAGATTTCTGACCCTTGATCTGTCATCTCATTTCCATATCTCATACTGTTAATCCATAAAAGAGGATGTTTAGGGATGTCAATGGAAGTCTAAACCCTATCTTTTCAATATAACCTTTCCATATTTCAACATCAACCTACTTTCTTCATATTTTAAATACAAAAATAACAATAAGCACAACACAAATATGATATGCCATGTATTCCTCAAGCAGTATCTCTTGTTTCTGAACTCCGTGATGTGTTGCTATAGCTTCAGCCCACACCTCACCTCAAAATTCCACTCATTATTAAAGGCCATCTATGAAGCTATCGTACTGTGGTGCCTTCTATGCCTCTCACACACTGCTCTGGGCTAGAACTCATCACATGCTTTGATAAATTCTCCCATGTGATCTACGGCACACTGAAGCACTCATCCCTCTCTACCTTGCAATTTATGCACATGATTTTAACTCTCTGCTCAGGATCTCTGAGGGCAGTGCCATGTCTTATTAATCTTTATATCTTCCTTGGTACCTACCATAGCCTTGCCTGTAGCAGGAATTTAATTAATGTTTATTGTGTCAATGAATTTAAAAAAAGGTTATCCATACTATTTGACTTAGTAGGAAGGCAAGATGAAATAAGATCAAAGATGTGAAAGCACTTGGGAATGTAAAAGTTTTATTGAAATGAAAGGACTGATGGCTGGAATACTACACAAGCACATTTGACGAGGGAGTAAAAATTCTTGAGGGTTATTCACAACTGACAGAACTCTGAGGTGTGACTTGGCTACTAAATAAATTCCTGGGCTGTATGTGTAGCTTTATAATAAATTGAGATAGCATGCTCAGAGAACATTGGAAAAAAGGAAATGCCAAAAAGAACAGCTTTTTTCAGAGCTGTCACGCATCTTAATTTGTTTTCATGCAGAGAGACTTGTCAAACTGCCACTAACTATCCTGCCTTCCTGTCATCATGAAGTTTATGTACATTGTGCCAACTCCACTTTCTTGGTAGCCAGAAAATTTCACCAACATCTCAAAAGGCCACTGCTGAGTGCTAATGTGCTGGAATGTCACTGCTGAAGTCATCTACGGGTTGGCCCTACCCCTGGTGGAAAGCCAAAAGAATCAGAGATGGATCCTGGGATGCTGAACCTGACAGTCAGGTTTGAAGGTCCAAGCTGGGTAGAATGTGACAATTACTCTGAAATGTCATCTATTAGAATCCTTTGGAATTTTCTTTAGTTGAAGAAAATTAGTTTAATGTCTTAGTGTAAAGACTAAGTCTGGGACTACAAAAGATATGCAGCTCAGAGCTCAGATCTTGCTCCTCAAAGTGTGGTCAATAGACCAGCTGCTTGGCATCACCCTGGAGCTACTTAGAATTCCATGATCTCAGGCCATACTCCCTATTTGCTCAGTGAGAGTTTGCATTTTAACAAGATCCCAGGTGATTCATACGCACAGTAGACTGTGAGAGGCACTGTTCTTAGGCCTGGGATGGTCAAGGGAAAACATAACAACAACAACAACAAAGCAAACAAACAAAAAAGCCCTTTCACACATCACTGTGATTAGAAAAAGCTTAGAAATATATAGAAGCAAAAATCTCACATTCAATTACTCTTAAGAAAATTTTTTAAATTTGAAAATGTCTTTAAGAACTGCAGAAATCAAAGCTGCATAATTAAGATGGAAACAAAAGAGGAAATAAACCCCTACCCTAAGGTGACAGTCAACGTACTTGATTTCCTTCCAAAAATGTCATCTGGATAGAGAATTACTGAAAATGCATAAGTACTTGCTCAGAATACCCAAATTAGTCATTAGACGTGCTGGTTGCCTGCTCCTTTCTAGTCAATTATAGTTAATAGGCATTTATTATAACATTATCATAAAGCATAGAATTAACCAATGACTGTAGAATATTAATTCTATTGCAATTATAGAGAAAATTTAAAATCCTAAGTATAGTATTTTTCACAATATTAGTAAGAACAAAATGGCCTCAGAAAAGTATTCATATGATGAGTTCCTTACTTTCTTGTTTTATTACCACTAATGCTTGCTTTCGTTTTTTCTGAAGTTTAAATACGGATTACAATATTAGGCATTTTTCAATCAAAGCACCACTAATAAAAATAAATAGGCACTGACTTAAACAAAGACATTTAGGTGGCAATCAAATGACTTTTAGGTACTAACATTGTTTGCATTGTTTAGAAAATACTAAAGGAGTTCAAAATTAAATTTACTTTATCTCTTCATTGTATTTTGACCTCAGTGGAATTCACAATTCGCTTTGTTATCATTTATCTGTTATGATTTTAAATATATTTACAAAGCTTTAGCTGTTACAGTTTATCTAATTACACATGCAGTATTCTATTAAGAATCATATTAAGTTCATGAGAGCCCTTATTAAAATGACACAGGTTTGATAAAAGCCAATTATTCTGATTTTAAGATGCAGTGTAAGATGTTTTGGAAAACTAGAATCTCCTTATATTTGAAATAGTGCTGCTTATCTTTAAAGGGCTTTTTTTGTGAATATTCTTGTGCATTTGGATTAGTATATTTTTTAAAAACTCACTCTTGGTGCTAATACAGAGCAGCGTATTTTGAATTATTCATTCAATAGCATTTATTTAGCATCTGATATGTGTCAGGCACTATGTGAAAGACTTTCATAATCCACAGACAATAAAACAACATCCCTTTCCCAAGAAGATTAGCCTTGTAGGGAAGAAAGACACCTAAGCCTTGCAATACCATTCATTTTGCATTACAATAGAGGTAGTGGAACAGATATATCAAGATGGAGTTTGCTGTCTAAGAACTGGTTTGGAGAATCAGGAAGGTTGTTATGGTTGGAGTCCTTGAAAGCAGAGTCTGAGACAGGAATTCTTGAGAAAATAATTTCCTGAGAAAGTGTTCTCAGGGGAAAGGCAATGAGAAAAATTATAGAAATGGGGAAGCTAAGTAAAGATGAAGTCTCCCTCTGAAAACAAGTTTCAGCTTGATTTTGGAGGATGCTCTTGAGTTGGTTTCTTTTGAAGGGGTCGTGTCAACCAATCTTGAGTTGTGGGTTTTGGGAATGGGGAAGATGAGTGGCCAGCGTCAGTGGTAAGGTTTGTCCAGGAGAGTGCATAGAATTGGTGATGTTGACTGATTTTTTTTTTGTTGGGGGGGGGTTGGTGTGCGGAAAGATAACAGCATAGAAGATAGTATACAGTGAAGAGATGTTGAGATATAAAACAATGGCTCCTATATGTAATGATCAAATAATTCCCAAGAAGTAAGAAGAAAAGATAGTTTCAACTGACAATTACCTCTTAACTGTAGAAATTAGTTCATGTAATGTTAGCAGGCTAAACCCAGAGGACACACTTCCTGTTCATTTGTTCATTATCAGTCAATTATATGCTAGCTCGTCTAATATGGTTTGGATGTTCATGATAAAATCTATTTTCAATTTATATTACCCTGAATTCATAGGAGTATTTCCCAACTGAGATAATGCTCAAAGTGTATTTCTTATGATTGTCCTTTTTATAAAGCAGAAATAACTCTGTGACATTTCTACAGGCTAAAGTTGTCAATTTCACTGACATTTAACTCATCTGAAGGCCTAATATTATATCGAGGCTAAATATGTTTTTAAGTATTTCTGATATAGCTCATGATGCCTTAATAAAGCCCCAATGTAATATCATAATGTGTACATCTAATTCTTCAAATATTAATAATAAAAATAATATCTAATATTTAATGAGAGTGCTCACTGTGTGCTGAATATGGTGCTAAGCCCTTTACATTTATTTTCTAATCTAATCACTATAACAACTGTATTAATAGGTGCCATAACTTATTCCATTTTATTGATGAAGATATAGGCTTACAGTGGCTAGTGTATTGCCTGAACTCATCTAACTAGTGCACAGACCCAGTTCTGCCTGACTCCTGAATATACCTCTTGACTACCATGGTGTGCTGTTTCCAAAAAACCGGAGAGACAGAATTTCAGAAATTGACCAGTGGCAAATTTTCAGTATGTTTGTTTTTATCTGAGTTAATCTTGGAAGTTTCAAGTTACATTTTATGCATATATGTTAAAAATATTATTTCTTAAATTATTTCAATCTAGCATTTGTTAAATAAGGTTAGTTTACATTAAGTATATCATAGTTTGTAAGGAAAATCTATTGTAAGAATCAATGGCATTATAATAATACATTCATTTAAAATCTAAGATACCGAAGCATAATACCAAGATATCTAAACAAACATATTATTTATCAGTTATAAATTATCTATCTAGTCCTGAGAAATCAGACTTTAGTCCTAATGGTGCTAATAAAACCATTATCTAAGAGACACTATTTTAATCACTATAACAACTATTTTAATAGGTGCCATAATTTACTCCATTTTATTCAAAGCTGATATTTTCTAAATCCTGAAGATTTTATCTAACATTTAACTGAACTGTAGGAAATTTAACTGAACTCTAGGCAGGAAGATGTTTTCTAGAAAAAACTCATTTATTTTAGAAGCAACATTATTTTCTGTTGTTTTCAATAGGCATATGCCAAGTAGCAACACAAAATTTTCTATATTTAGAAATTTCTGGTTGCCATATTTAGAAAAATAATTTCTTCAATCTAATATCTTTAAAGAAAAATAAATATCATTTTTTAGAAAGGTTAGTGAAGATGAAGAAAATACAATAAAATATTCTGTAAGCTATAAATGCAAGTAAAAGTTTAGCTATTACAATAATAGCCAATAGGGCTTCCTTTACCTTTATTCTCTTATAATTTTACCGATTTGAATCTCATTCTTTTTAAATTCATCATTGTCATTGGCTTCAATGTTTTCAGACACTGTGACTCTTTGCTACTACTGAGTAATGCATTTCTGTCGTAAGCTTAAGTTCTAGAGGACTTTCTCACGCAAAGGTGGGCATGTCCCTATGCAGATACTACTCTTGTTTTTCTTTCTTAAAGTAACTTTTTAATTTACTGGATACAACCAATCAATATATTCAACACTTTGAATTTCATAGGCTGTCACTAATTCAACTACAGACTTTACTACTTGCATGTTTTGGAATTGAGAACATTTTCTGTCACATCATATCAACTTATCTAGCAATTTCCAAATTTTAGATTTATTGATTTTGCTGAACATTCTCTTCAAAGATAGCTATAATCTAGACATAAATCATTACTCACACCTCTGATTATACCTTCAGGACGCATAACTAGCTGAGGGAGGCCGAGGTAAAAAAGGGCATACGTACTTTTAAGAGCCTTGATTCCTATTTCCAAACTGATCTTTAAAAATGTTGTGTTCATTTTTATTCCAAATAAGGTACATGGTAGTACCTTTCTCATAGCAACCTCAACAACATTCAATGACATTTATTTTCTGAAGTGATCAAAGTTAAAATGTCCATATTAATAATCAGAGAATTGAAATTCACAAAGGTAAATTACTCTTCAGTGAATAAACTGGTAGCAGATCCAAGGACAAAACAAAGGACTTAAAGAGAGCACAGTAGAGTACAACTCAAGCTCTCGAGTCATACTAACGGGTTCTAATCCTTTCCTTACCATTCACTAGCATGTGACTCTGATGTCATCTGCAAAATGGGCACAATGGTAACTCTTTAAATGTTACTTAAAACAATGAATAGACGGCACATGTGCTAGCACTTAGCAAGTGCTTGGCATATAGAATGAAGGTGTGTAATTCTCTTAAAAATGGTATCTATTTTCTCTAAAGATATTAATCTGAAGAAATATTTATCTAAATCTTGCAATGAGAAATTTATAAATATAGAAAATTATGTACTGATACTTGGTATATGTCTAATGAAAACAACAGAAAATAATATTGCTTCTAAAATAAATGAGTTGTTTCTAGAAAATATTATTCTGCCTAGTGTTCAGCTAAATGTTTGAAAAAATCTTCAGGACTTTGAAAACATCATCAATTTTGAATAATACAGCGATTAGATAAAATGCACTCTAGCCCTCTGCTCTCATTTACAGGAAGATAAATATTAAAATATTTATTTTCTAATTGTATTACACTGTGTTCTCTTTTACTAAATACTATCAATTTCTATGCTCAAGGATTATAAAGTAGAAGATATTCTAAATGAGATTTTCAAACTAAGTAGACTCCTGCCTGATATATTAAGTGATAAGAAAAATAAATAGTATATCATGGTTCATTTTAGCTCACATGACTGAAATTAATGGTATTGCTATTTGCCATTTTACCACATTAAAGAATAATGTACAAAGCAACATAACTCCTCTACTAAAGACTTGGCTATTTGTATTTAAATGCATTTTTCACATTTTAAGCCATTAGCTATTAATATGATATCAAGGAAACAGTGAACCATGAACAAGAGTTCTTAAAAAAACACGTCTATGATTCTATATGGTCTGTTTCCTTTGAGGGAAATTCCACAACCCTTTGCCACATTCATGTAATTCCATCTAGAAAGTGTTTACGTGGCGTCATTCTCTAATTGGTGGTGATGACATCTTGACATTCTGTAACTGGTGGTGATAACATACCCTACAGGGAATTGGCTTAGGTTTTTTTTCTTTCCTGAATATTTCAAGGAACTTGGCTGATTCATTAACACTCTGGCTGCAACTCTTTACAACTCTATGCATCTGAAGTTCTACTGAATAAGGTCAAGGTTTAGGCAGGATCAACTAACAAAGCAAATGTAACTTGGCTGTAAGAGCAGTATATATTAATATTAACTGATAAAAGTCCCCTCACAATTCCATACTATACATTCAATTATCTTTCTAGAAATGCCTGTCCACTTGCTATTGATATTGCCAATTTCAGTTCTTGTATAATTATAACCCTACATATGACCAAAGAGTGAAGTGCAATGACGATCAGGTCATGAACTGGACCCTACTTACTATTTCTTATGGAGAAAGAGGATAGGGGACAAATTAGAGTAATCACAATTATATATAATGTTAAGAAATTTAGTGAATATATTATGAATATGTTTGGTGACACCAGCATCCAGATTTTCAATACAAGTGGACTCCAACTTACTATGGTTCAATTTATAGTTTTTTAACTTCATGATGGTGCAAAAGCAATATGCATTCAATAGAAACTGTACTTTGAGTACCCACACAACCATGCTGTTTTTCACTTTCAGTACTGTCTTTAATAAATTACATGAGATATTCAACACTGCATTATAAAATAGATGATTTTGCCCAACTGTAGGCTGATGTAAGTGTTTTGAGCACATTTAAGGTAGGCTGGGCTAAGCTCTGATGTTTGATAGGTTAGGTGTATTAAATACATTTTCAGCTTATGATGAGTTATTGTGATGTAACTACCTTGTAAGTCAAAGAGCATGAGCTATAAGTGAATTAGACAAGGAAGGCAACAGTGATGAATTAGGAAACCAGATCTTGAAGATGATAAACATTTGAGGTTCATATTTTCTTAACAGTGAAAGTAGTTGTTGAAGCTACAAATGACATGACAAGTTTCAAGACTTCTCATTTCCAACCATTTATCCTTTAGCTCACACAAAGAGGTATACTGGGGGATTGAAAGTGAGAAAATACAGTTTAGAGTTTGTAAAGCATAATATGTCTGAACAAAACATATCTCATTTCTTTCATTAATTTTGTATTCTTTCAACAAATATTTATCAAGCTCCTATTATATTTTACTGTGTATTATGCTAGACAATTAGTACTTTCTTGGAATACACTGTAGCTCTGACTTCCAAGAATTTATTGTCTAGTGGGAAGTCATGGCTGAAACCAATATGGATTAAACTATATCAGATGTGTTATCAGATGTTACAAAAGATTGAAGGAATAAAAAGGATCAAATGACTAATACCTCCTCCCATTTTATTTAAAAAGGACTTCCTTCTGATTTCCATGATAATGTCCTGGGGAAACCATCACATACCCAATAAAATAATCCACATAAAACAGTCTCAGCACAACACAAATTTTATAGAAGCTATGATAGAGTAATAACAAGATGATAGCTTTACTATATTGCTTGCAGGATTCATGGTTTTCTCTATCAAAATCTCTACCATCCCAAGAAATCAAACTATTAATCTCTCTCCATCTGCTCGTCATCTCAACATGAGATTGGAGGCAAATCAAATGGCATATAGATATGCTTATTTGAAGCAACCTTCCCCCCACCATTGTGTTTTGCTTTCAAGTTTAAGAACCAGTTAAAGATGTGTTAAATGATAAGTTAAATGATAAGGCAAAGGATTTGTGATAGATGTACCTGGAAAATGGGTGGATAATCTCATATATAGCTTTGTTTTCTTCTTGAAAAATTACAAATGACATGGTTGATAATGTTTGTTTTCTTTTTTTCATTGTAATTTCTGTTCTGAGCAGATAATATGATTACAGAAACAAAGTACAAATAACTCATATTGCCTGGATACGGTTATGGCTTAATTTAATTATAGTAATTTACAGCCCCATTGCACAAGGTTGTTAAAAAAATGTGCTGCTTGCAATGGGCAGTAGGTTGACACAAACTAACAGTGTACACTTAAACTAAACTACCTCATTAAATTTTAGGATGCCATTATTCCTTGTCTTGTTATTATTCTAAATACAGTATTGTGGCTTCTATGACTCATACAGAGTAGTTCCTGACAGAATTAATTTTGGTGCATGCTGCATTAGTCATACTTTTTTCTCAATTGAAGTGATGCACAATGCACTACATATGGTGGTAAAGTTACTCAGGGAATTTCCAGAGTAGTATTATCCGACATTGTCATTAACACCAAGAACATAAACAAACATCACTCTGAATAACTCTTCAAAGATAGAAAAACAAAAGCACTTGGCTTTGCATGTTTATTCAGTAAAACTTAAAAGGTGTCAAAGGAGAGAGAAATGGAGCTATGGAGAAGATATGGTGCTATGTCAGCAGTCTTAATTTCCTCTCTGACCATGGGCAATACACCCCTGGGACTTAATACACTTGGAACAGATATTTTCTGAGCTGTCACCTAGTCCTAATATTGCAAAACTCCATAATCTTTCATTTGCTTCTAAACAGGAAATAAGAAATATAAAGAAAAAAAAAAGAAATATAAAGGTAAAAAGAGAATGATCACCGATAGGCAAGGATACGAGTGTTTCCCTTTGATAAAAATGGACATTACTTTTTTATAAAAAGTTATTAACAATTACTGCTGTAAGTGCTGGAAAACGGGCAATCCAACTATTCAAATGGCATATTCCTTATGGACTTGCCACATGGTCTTCAATTCTCATCTCAGTCATTCATTTAAAATCCCTTTTTAAAATGGCATGTCATTTGGGAAGGTTAATATATTAAAGTTCTTCCTAAATTAAGCTGTTGAAATTTTAAGAATGGTAATATTTGAATAGTTCAGAAATTTTCTATAAAGGGATTTTTATTGGACCAAATGGCTAAGTCTCTATAATAAGATAAAAGCTATTTCAATAATAATTGGAGTCTCATCTTTTTGTTTGGCAATATGTTTTTTCACACATTAAAGGAACTTTGGTAAATGAGAAGATTATCAGCTCTTTGAGTAGAGACTCTGAGTGAACAGAATCATTGAAAGCGCAGCATCTAGATATATAAAGAAATTTAGACAACTCTTAATGAAAATGGACATTAAGTTTTTCCATGATGTACTAATGACTTAATTTATCAAATAATTTAGCATCCTTAACTTCCCAGGTTATGGTGAGACACCTTGCTTGAAATCTACTCGGAGGTGCCTGGTGAATCTTTTAATCCAGTCTTGAGCCAACTGTTTACACTTAATGTACCAAAGACTTATCACCTTGATAAAACTGATGCATTTAAACCACTGTCTTAAATTAAAGAATCATAATCAAAACTCAAGATGCATGAAGGCTAGGATAAGAAGACAGTAGATTCAGGGAATGGGCAGAGCAGAGGTTGAACCTGAAGGCCTTGGGATCAACTTGAAATTACAGTCCTACCTAAATGACTTACTCTATAGATGGGGACTTGAGTAACTTGACACTAAGGGTCCTGCTGCACACTGGTAGAGCTTTATTAGAAGGGCTCAGAAAGATGCAGATAAAAATCATAGGGTCAGGAGATCATCTGAGGGGTCCCCATGAAATTATAACCAGCTATCACTGTTCTAATGTAGTCAGTAGGGGCTGTAAAACTTAGAAGAAATAAAATATATAACATTAAGCTGAGACACATGTTATAATATATTTTATATAATAAAACATTTTATTTTAACTATATTTTGTTAACATGTATTTATTTATAATTTATTTATAATGCATGGATATCCCCACCTCTCTTTGGCAGCTCATAGTAAATTTTTTTTGAATGAGAAATATAGGTAGGAAGAAGAAGAGGAGGAAGGTGAAGGAGAGAGTCTGCTTTCTTTAACTATCATTTGTTGGTGTAATGGGGAGTGGAGTGTGATGTAGGGCAGTGGTTCTTAAACTTTAGCAACTGTTCGAATCACCTAGAGGGTTTCTTAAACACAGTTACTGGGCTCTGTCCAAGTTTCTGATTCAGTAAGACAGGTGGAGCCTGAGAACTGCATTTCTAATAACTTTCCAAGTGATGCTGCTGCTGGTCCTGGCCCATCCTTTGAGAATTACCGATGTAGGAAATAGCAAGAACCAGAGCAACAGTAGCTTACTGTTTTGCAGATTTATTTTTTTATGGCCAGCTCAAGGCATGCGTAAGAGCTGAAATCCAGTCCTGACCCCTGGTACTGGCCTGTATCAGCTAGGAGAAACATATCTTTTGATGTATTTTGTATTCACTCAGAAGGGGCTCTTTTTTTTTATTATGCGCAATGTGTTTTATATGCTAGCAGGGACTTTGCCGAAAACAACAGAAGCTACCTTATGTAGGGAACTTCAATAGCAGGCTTTTATGCTAAGTCCTGCACCCCCAACAGGACATACACATATGCATGTATATATTTATGCATGCATGTGTATTTATATACATACATACGCACATTTATTCATACATGCATGTTTACAAGTATGTATTTATGGATATATTCTTTTGCCTATGGAAAACCATGTCCTGGAGGGTTTTTATATACACATATATATGAATGTGGGCATGCATGTGCTCAGTTGTCTCACATAAATCTTGCCTTGGTGGTTTTACATTCTATTTTATAAATCAAGAAAATTCAAGTTTTAAACCAGAAATTAAATTGTCATAATTACACAATCTTTCCAATCTGTGATCCTGAATCATACAAGAGTTATAGAGTTTAACATAGTTATATATCTACACCTATATATATATATTTCCCCTTGAATTTGGTTGGTTTACTTGTCCTTAGTAAGTTGGAGCCTATTTGTGTTTCATAAATATAATTAAGTAAAAGGATTCCATTTGATCTCTACTTCAAAATATAAGGTCAGGCAATCCATGGTACTTAGAATGAACTTGGCGTAGAAACAAAGAAGCATAAATTGCATAGATGAATCTTCAAAATAATCTCAATTCAAGGTTGTTGAATCCCAAGTTCATAGAACCAATGGTCCTTAGGATTCTAAACAGTGGCTTCAAGGATATCCAGAATGTTCCTGAAGTGGAAATATTTTAGGACATGTAGAGTTTTCTGAAGAGCAGTTCCATAGCTTTTATAATTTTCTCAAAGTTGACCAGGGTCTAAAGATTTCAAAAACTTGCATCCAGTCCAACTACCTCCTTTAAAAACAAAGAAACAAGCCAGAGATGTCACTCAGGCATTTAGCAAGTGCACTTATGCCAGTGACTCTAGTCTGGTGCTCCTGACATAGTTTTGCTGACTTTCTGATCTAAAATTGCTATAGCCTGTGCTAAGCTGTTGAGGTAATAAAGGTTTCATAGCAAAATTCTGTGGAATTATCTGCAGTTTTAATAACTACTTAGTTGTGTTTTTCTTCTTATTATAGCAATTGGTTATATCATTACAAAGGTATTTTGTTACCAAATTTTAGTCAATTTATATAAAAATATTATTTACAATGTTTTATAAAATTATTTAGTTATAATACAGTTAATTGCACAATTTTTATTTTCTTGGAGATTCCAAAAAGTCAAGATTCTCATATGGTTTCCCGGTCTGTCCTTGCATAGATTTAAAAAATGATTTTATTAACTGTGAATAGAATATGAAGTCCATATTTGTATTAATAGTTTATCTTTTTATTCATACTTATTTACCTATTTTCCTTATTCTTCTGCATGCCATTTTTGCAAGTCATGAACAGAAATTCAACAGGTTTATCTTTTTTCTAGGTTTAAACTAAAAAGTCAAAACTTGAAATATTTTTACCTTCATTTAAATAAAAAATTGTGATATAAGTCTTAATATCAGGGTTGCAACATGAGCTATAATACTTTTTCATTATTTTTCTAATGTGATTTGCTCTATTACCTGAAATTCCTATTTTGTGACTCAATCCCCGTATTTTTGGATGTGATTATCTCTTAGCGAAATGTATGGCACATAGATGCAAAATAACATTTTATTTACCTCTTATTCTTTCATGGCTATGACTTACGGAGTGATGTTGGCAAAATAAGTCATATGATCATCGGAACTTGATAGATTCATTATAATAGAAGCATTTTACAATGATACTGTTAAAATTTCAGCTTTGTTAGTATAATTGGTATTATCATTTGCTTACCACATTTCTTTTTTTTTTTTTTTTTTTTTGAGACAGAGTCTCTGTCGCCCAGGCTGGAGTGCAGTGGAGCGATCTCGGCTCACTGCAAATATGATCATCGGAACTTGATAGATTCATTATAATAGAAGCACTTTACAACGATGCTGTTACAATTTCAGCTTTGTTAGTATAATTGGTATTACCATTTGCTTACCACATTTCTTTTTTCTTTTTTTTTTTTTTTTTGAGACAGAGTCTCTGTCACCCAGGCTGGAGTGCAGTGGTGCAATCTCGGCTCACTGCAAGCTCCGCCTCCCGGGTTCACGCCATTCTCCTGTCTCAGCCTCCTGAGTAGCTGGGACTACAGGCGCCCGCCACCATGCCTGGCTAATTTTTTGTATTTTTAGTAGAGACAGGGTTTCACCGTGGTCTCGATCTCCTGACATCATGATCCACCCACCTCTGCCTCCCAAAGTGCTGGGATTACAAGCGTGAGACACCGCACCCAGCCACCACATTTCTTATAGAGTATAGCTGATCATCATTGTTACTAGCAAAACATGTAAAATAAATAGCATGAAGGTAAATTGCTACCATATTAAACTACTTGATCACGTATTGGACACACATTCTTTTCAACAGAATCCAATGTTATTTCCTGGTAATAATGAATGGCAGAATATGGTTTTTAAGTATAGAAAAGTCTTAATTTTCTTGGAAGTATTTATAAAATGAAATCAGTTCTGAGGATGGCAAGTCATATTCTCCTTTAGTTTTTGCTTAAATACAGAATTAAAGAAAGAATGTTCTCTTAAGGATTTAGCCTATAAGAAAGTAAAACCAAAGAAATTCTCAAGTATACACACAAACTCACATAGGGTGAAGATGGAGAGGCATGACTTTTGTGGTCTACACTTTGGCTGAGTTCATGTTTGCATTTTAAAAGGACATTGAACATAGTAGAAATCCAACATTGTAGATCTCTTATCTTTATTGAATTATAAAGGAATTTTATTGCACATTTTAGAAATACATGGGACCAAACTGTTTTTAGAACCAAGATAAAATCATTTAAATTAAAGTTTATTATAAGGTGCCAACCACAATCAGTTTCAATTAGGCTCACAAAGAAAGTTAGAGTAGCTCAGTCTTCTCAGGAATCTCTATAGTTAAAGATCTGCCTGCATACTCATTATAAATCCAATTTTTGAGAGGTTTATAACTCAGCCAGTTTAATTTGCTTTGGGAAGAGACTTGGCACTCTGCTTTCTAACCCAGATAAATTTTTGAGGGTTTAAAACTATGTAATACATTTAAATTGCTTTGGTTTTTCAGTGATTTGGAGTTTTATTATCATCTTTCTAAGAAAACTTTTTGAACATTTTTTTGAATCTCTGTATAAAATTTGCCACAGTCATACTTACATTTGTTTATGCACTAAGGCTCTTTATAAGGCCACAAACCATTGCAATAACTATGATTTTTTTATTCCCTCTCGCCTGCCAAAAACACGTTTTTTGCCCCTTAGGAAAAATATTACCCCTGTAATGCATGCATGATCTATAGAAACACTCAGGTCTCTCAGGATCCACAGATTTCAAAGTTTCTGTCTTAATGAATATCTAAACAAATTTCTTCAAGTGAAAATAAATTTTACAAGCATGCAAATTTAGTCATGACTTGCTTTAATACAAAAACCTGGTAAAAAGAATTTTAAAAAATAATATCTCACTAATCTCTGAAACAAGAAACACTTTGCATCTAAATTCCAATGTTGATAAAAGTCTGTGAAAAAGATTTGAAAAACAGAATTAAGACCAATGGGTGTATTAGCAGGCTGAGCATGATAATACTGTCATAGATTAAAGTGAATCACATTTTTTTCTATTGATAATGACAGACAGTGATTTAACTACTCTTAGGTAGACTATTCTTAACTGGCCATTTTGTAGAGAAGAATAATATCTGTGTTTATGGAATAAAATAATTTTAGAGCTGGGAGAGATTTTGTAGTCCATTCTTCCCTGATTTAAAAAAAAAAATAATGTAGCATCTGGGACCAAAGGGTATTACCAGAGTCATTTAATGCCAACTGAAACCTGGAAATAATATTTTTTCTTCCTATCTTAGCCTACTTATCATAATTCTTAAGATAGTTTCTTTTCATTGGGTGTTCCACTGTAAAAAAAAAAAAAAAAAAAGTCAGTAACTCTAACCTGCCAGGAAATCAATGACTAATAAACAGTTTAATTAAGATGTTGTTTTAAGATCGTTTCACCCATTCCTGTTGACATGATTTCTCCATGTAAGATGGAACAGTGCATAGCATGAAATTTAGGAATCTGAGGCTGTGCTTTCAGAATGGAGATGCCCTCTTCTAAATGCCCAGTGTTACTCCTAATAAGAGTTTACAAAATCTGTTAATTCCTTTTTGGGTTGTATATAGGCTCTTCTTTGGCAATATACATCTTTTTTCAGTTGTTCCACAAAGGAATGTAAAGCTTCATTCTTAGTAGTTTTCCTGAAGTTACTGAGTTTCAGAAATTTGTTACAGATAATAATTTCAAACACTGCCAATCATTTTCAGATATTACACTTTTCTATTAACACAGCAACAAATAGCAAATAGAAAAATGCCAAAGAAATCCTAAGAATAAAAATACCTCTACAGCCACTTTTTCAAAGCAAATTCAAATAGAGGACCTCAAAGTCCCACTTCTAGTAAAGCTAATAATAAAAACAAACTGATGATGGTAATAATAATAATAATAATACCTCAACATCTTGGAACTAAAACAAGTCTAGAGTTGCATCTCAAGTTATAAAATGATCTGTGACCAGCAAGAGTATTAATCGACAAGAAAAAAGTCAACGGTGCAAGCTGAAAGGTCAAATGCTGGCATAGATCTTGATATCTGCTCTTTAATGTCTCACTCATGTCATTTCCTTGCCACACACTGTAGGCTTTTCCTAACACACTTAGAAACCTACAAACCTTGTCCTGAAGGAGCTGTAAGAGTTGCTGATGTTGATCTCTTTAGAGTTTTTTCACTGAGAGCTGTTAAGTAGTAAGTTGTAGCTGGCAGTTAGCCACCTGCTCACTAAATATTTTAAACTCTGAAATGAAATGCCTCTCAATGTGTTGTACAGACATTCTAAAAAATAAAAAAAAAAGAATTTTATTACCTCACTTAAACTCAATTGGCATTTAATGAGGTATGAGCAATGTCTATGTAATGTCATGAATTAAAAAGCAAATGACCTCAGAAGGTGGGGGATGGTACCAAAATCTGAACTGCATCTAAAATAAGATTGGATTTTCCTCTGCAATCTGTTTGATGCAGAATGCTTTAGTGTCTTGGCATTGGACAGCTGTGATTCCATCTAAGAAGTGTAAAGTTTCCTCTTAGGCTTTTTGTTTCTTAGTTGTTTTGTCTTTGTTTTTTAATGCTATTTCTAATTAGGTTTAATACATTTATCTGAATTCAATCTGCTTTTTTGTTGTTATTGTTTGTTTTTCTTTTGTTTTTAATAACTGTGTAATAGTATCTTTTATATGCCTGAGTTGAAAAAAAATACACTAGCAGTATTAATTTCTCCATAAGCTCCCAAGTTGTATGTGACTATAGGCTCTTAAACAAACAAATGCAAATTAAGAGGCAAAATAATCATTTAAGAAAATATGCTGATTCTAGATTTTCTTTTCTAATTTCTAACTGTATATTGATTGGAGCCAACAAATGATTCAATAAGAAACTTAAAATGTTAAAGCTTTCATTCTTACATTTGCCCATGCCTCAATTATTGTCACAGACAGAATCCTTCCCATCCCACCACCGTGTGAAAGCTGAAGGATGCAGACAGGGCAACAGATCAGGGCAAACTCAGTGACATGACTCATTCCATCCAGAGATTGTTTGGGTACCATTGTATTTCTTAAAATAAACTCTGTTTGACATTTACCAAAAGGTTTTGAAGAAAGTACAGAGAGTTGCCATATACCCACAACCAGTTCTTCTATTATTAACATCTCACATTGGTATGATATGTTTCCCATAGCTAATGAACCAATATCGATAGATGATTATTAATTAAAGTGCATATTTTATTCAGATTTCCTTAGTTTTTACCTACTGTTCTTTTTATGTTCCAGGGTCTCATCCATGATACCACATTTAGTTTTCCTATCTCCCTAGGCTCCTCTAAACTATGATAATTTCTCAGATTTCCTTGCTTTTGATGACCTTTGCAGTTCTGAACAGTACTGGTCAGATATTTTGTAGAATATCCCTCCATTTGTGTTTGTCTGTTTTCCTCATGCTTGGACTAGGGTACTATGTTTTGGGGAGGGAGACAACAGAAGTAAAGTGCTATTCTTATCACATTGTATCAAGAATACCTGCTTTCAACATGATTTGCCCCTGTTGATATTATCCTTAGTTATTTGGCTAAAGTGATGTTTTTCAGGTTTCTCCACTGTAAAATTACACTTTCCCCCTCATTTCCATACTGTACTATTTGGAAAGAAGTCACTATGGGAAGCCCACACTTAAGGAATGAATAGTTATGCCTTACCTCCTTGAGGGCAGAATATCTACATCAATTATTTGGAATACTTCTGCACAGGAGATATGTCTATCCTCCCCCATCAATTCATGTATTCAATCACTTTTTTCATTTTTATTTATTTTTATTATTATTATACTTTAAGTTCTGGGGTACATGTGCAGAAAATGCAGGTTTGTTACATAGATATATACGTGCCATGGTGGTTTGCTGCACCCATCAACTTGTCATCTATATTAGCTATTTCTCTTATTATATCAGAATAGACTTAGAGATACTTACTTTATACCTTGGGTTATAATCTAATACTATGTTATTTATTTTCTTGCTCAAATTGTTTTAGCTTTGGTTATTCAGAGCCCCTTCTTTTGGCTTCGATGTCCCTTTGACATACCCCCATCTTCCTGTGTGTGTGTGCACATGCACGCGTGTGTGTGATTGTGTACATGTTTTAGTACTTCCTTATTTTCTGACACTACCAGATGCTCCAGGTTTATTTTGTGTATTCCCTGTTGCACATCTAGAATCAGCCATTTCTCCAAGGGGCCCTGGCTCCTTTTATTTGAGAATGGCATTAGAGAGAGAAAGGTCTGCATACCGGGTATACCATTTAATTTTGGCTTGATAAATAGAGCAGTGCTTTTTTTAAACAGCATTGTTTTCTGACCTGACAGTGCAACTAATATTAAGATAAATACTCTTCTTTTCAGAGCACTTTCCTTATATTTGTTAAGATAAAACACATTCAACTTAACGTCTAATTGTTTGGCCTTAGAGAAAAAGTTCTTCGTGCATTCTTGAAGAGAAGAGCAACCATTCTGAGAGGAAATTTTTATGTCTTGGTTAGTATTTCTCCTTTATCCTTTCACCAATATTAGCAGATAGTTGGCTTTGTGCTTGTTGCTTCAAAGGAAAAGTGTAGCAGGGCAGAATCCCCAAATAAACTGAGAGTCTCTCTGATTTTGTGTTCTAACCACTGAAGTTCTTTGTAAAGGATATTCATTGGCATTGACAGGGAGTTATGACCAGATAATTGGAGAAAATGCTAGGATTCTTTCCCAAACATTGAGAGAGAGAGAGGAAGAAGAGGAAGAGGAAGAAGAAGGAGAAGGAGAGAGAGAGGGAGAGGATGGGGGAAGGGGAAGAGGGAGAAGGGAAGGAGAAGGGGGAGGGGGGCAGGGAAAAGGGTATGGGGGAAGGAGGGGGAGGGGGAGGGGGGAAGGGTAATGGGGAGGGAGAGGATGAGGGAGAGGGGAGGGGGAGGGGGAAGGAGAAGAGGAAGGATAAGAGGAAGGGGGAGGAGAAGAAGAAGAAAAAGAAGAAGAAAAGGAAGAAGAAGCAGAGAGGAAGGCAGCAGGGGGAGGAAAGAGATATTATTATCTGGGGGCTGATGCAGGAGTACCACCACTGGAGAAGCACCAAACAGGTAGATCCAGGCAGATGGATTATATGCAGCCTTGCAAAAGGTTTTTGGTTTTCACAGGTGACACAAAGTAGCAGAAAGCTACGAGGACATGAAGAGGCATTCAGAACTAGTCACCTCATTGGCAACTTGTAGGAGACAGGGACTAGAGCAGATGGCCCATCTCCCTTCTCCCTCCCAATGTCCAGACACTGTGGAAGACTCTAGGGATAGAGCAGAAACCTAGTGTAGGGCCACAAAGGGAAGCTCTGCATTAGAAACTAAATTAAGCTAGGGAGCACTTAAGAATATTTCTACTTCATTTGAGTTTGTGGACTAAGACTTATGCCCACAATAGCTCTTATATTCTCCTTACTTTGGTTAAGGATTATATCAAATCCATCACCCCTTGAAAAAGCTTTATAAGGGATGCGATGCATTTTAAGTACCTTGGGAAATCTGACAGAAAAAATTAATGCAGAGTCATATAGCCCTCACCTTTCTTCTTCAGGATTATTTAATTGTGGCTGGAAGTCCCCAGGCTCCGTACTTGTAAAGCACTTTCAGTACAAAGGGTGACACTTTGATTAAGGCAGTTGAATATAATGGTTAAGTACCTGGATTTTGATGCTGTCAGAAATAATTGTTATAAACAGAAGCTTGCCTAAATTCATATCTGGGGTCCACCCCTTTCATATACTGTGAGACCTTGTGGTATCTGTGCCTCAATGTCACATGTATCACAGAAATAAAATAGGGGCAGTAATAGTTTCTATCTCACGTCATTGTTATAAAGATTGGGTGCACATTTGCAAAATGCTCAGAATATAGGAAACTAGATGTAAATGATTTTTAAATAAAATAAATATAATGACTTGGTGCTGTCATGGGGTATACTTCTCTTGTTATGACAATACATTTAGCATTGCTTTAGAAAAGGAAATTCTTGTTGGGTCAATTTGAAATCTTAACACTGACTAGATTTAATTGGTTTCTAAACTTGGTGTCTGAGAATTTTGATTGTATTTTTTGCTTCTGATTGCTTTAGCAAACGTGACTATGCCTTAAACATGCCTGTCAAAAATCGGAAAAGTATATTTTTTCTTATGTACACACACACACACATACACACACACAGAGTCACACACACACAGAGTCACACACACACACACACACACACACACAGAGTCACATACACACATATGAATTCAGTAAAAGAAACAGGTTTGATTGATTTAAAATCTCCTTAAGAGGTAATGAGGCTTCTGAATGAGATTCAAATGCCTCAGACTTTGACCAAGAGGCAGATGATAGGCAAAACACAGCTTAGAAAAAAATTTTCTTGTAAGATGTAAACACCAAAGACAGTTTATTTCTTGGCTAAAACGATTTCCATATTTTGCCAATTAGGAAGGGCTTTGTTTTAAAGTCCAAGGATGAGGAATTATTTTCCTGTGCATCCTTTACATGCATGCACGCACACACTCACACACACACACACATACACACACACACACTTTGCCACTTGGAAGCTATTAACAGGCATCTTCATATTCAGGAATTAGAAAAAGCTACCACACAAATGTCTGAGATGCCTTTTAAAAATCAGTGCTTTAAGTTTTTCAAAGATTTATTTATTTATTTATTTTGAAAAAAGCAAGTACTTCATCAGTTCTCTCACAAAAATCTTCAAATGCTTTCGGGAAAGAAATAAATTTTAAAGTGTGTTCAGTCATACTCTATTCAAGTAAAGCAGTGAAAAAAGCCTTTGAATCAGAACTACAGCTCACCATAATCTGGTTAAAATTATCTCCAGCACCACCTGTCATTATTAATATGCAGAGAAAGGAAAACTACCTTCGGTCTAGTTACAGAGCTGTGAATGTGGCCCATCAGCACCTTAGAACTTTCTTATCTAATGGCAGTTAAGTTTTCAATCCTTCTTGAACAACTTTTATATAATCATTGAAGGTAGCTCATGGTTTAATTTAAATGTGTTCTAAGGAACATTTCATTAGCATTTATATCCACTCATGGAAGAAAATCCACAGGTCTTTTACATTTTCCATCTTTGGGTTTTGTTAAATTTTCAAGCTTAACCATCTTGCTTAGCTTAAAAAAAACTGTTATGTTATTTCAGAAGGTGATAATATGCTGTAGCATAAGTACCAATGTGTTAACTGTTAGACTCATTTTAGCAGAAACTAGAGATATTTGCTCTAAATGCCTGGTCCTAAAAATGATTCATAATGAGAGAAGAAAAGATAAAGGTGAGGCCACCCTGCTCAGGTTCACAAAAGATCAATGCCTATGTTAACTGAAATCTATTTTGTCAATTTTGGTGCTTTCTGGTCACATCAAAATCAGTTGCCCTCTTATGGCTTGAGAAATCCATCAACAGTCTTTCAAAGAACTCCTCTTAGTTTAGCTCTAGAATGATCTAGTCTGAACCAATGCATTACTTTATATCCGGTTGAGTCAAAGGAACCCTGGATCTACTCATGAGAAAATTA
The DNA here is from genome assembly GCF_009828535.3 of Hylobates moloch. Lineage (NCBI taxonomy): Eukaryota > Metazoa > Chordata > Mammalia > Primates > Hylobatidae > Hylobates > Hylobates moloch. Next base: position 142,176,096 of record NW_026652277.1, on the reverse strand, counting down.
TGTACATACATACATATGTATGTGTGTCTATACATTATATATATATGTATATATGCTATATTACATATATACATATGTATATTATATATGTATATATAAAAGATACATGTATATATAATATATAAGATATATGTATATATAATATACAATATAAAATACGTGTATATATTATATATGTATATATAAAATATATGTATATATCTAATATGTGTGTATATATATATACACAGGGGTAAGATAATCTTCTAGACAGGGTACAGAAGGATATATCATAGAGAGCTCAAAATAGTTCTATTGCTTATAATACTAGCTTAGGCATAGTTACTGACAAAATTTATATAAAAAATATTTCTATGCCTACAAAATTTGACAAATATTTAAAACTTAGTATGTGCTAGTCATGGTGATCTTTAAAATATTTGGTTTTTGCATTTTTAATTTAAAGTATATATGGGTATGTAAAGGGTGTGTGATTGTGTGTGTGCACATACACCCTACTACAACAGGTATCCTGAGCACAACTACCAGTAATACTTTCAGTACAGAAAGTGGTTCTGCTTGAAGAATCACTTTGTTCTTCCAAATGAGACATATTAAGAAGCTTGTACAGCATGTTCATGGAGACTATAGCCAAATCCCAGCAGAAGCAAGCTCAGAGGGTGTTTGTTTTAACATGATCTGTGCTGATTTTGACCAATTTCTTACTTCTTTCCTTTTCCTTCTTTGTGATAAAGAAATTAATATCACTTACAAAGCGGAAAAGGCGCCTTTAAGATGATGAAATTTGGCAGATTCCACCTTGAAAAGGTGTATTTTTTTTCCCTTTAAATAGAGCTCTGAAGATTATGATCATACCGCTGCACGCTAGCCTGGGCGATAGAGCGAGAAACCTGTCTCTTAAAAAAAAAAATACAGCCTTAAGAAAATCTAAAGCATAAATATTTACTGACATTGTGCTTTGGCTTCCACTGATATGCAACTGTAGTTTGTATAGAAGATAATGCTGATTTTGAAGTTAACTCATATACATACATGTGGCTGAAAAGATCAATTATTGGTTAGCAGCACCTGAATAATATTCTTTTATTTTTGGATACAATTTCTGGTTTAGCAGTTGTTTGCACACTGTCTTGAGGACTTTCTGTTTTGTTTTACTTTTTCCAAGGTTTTGACGCATGGCTTAACTGAACTGATATGAAACCAGTGCACTCAATGGGTTCCAGATAAATGATTGTATGTGAGATGATGGTGGATCAGCATCTTAGAAGTCATACAGCCTTAGATTCAAGTCTACAGAGAGTCTCTTTTTATGAAGAGCCATCTAATTCCTTAGCAAGGGAGCATATAGAAGAACACAAAATTGTCACGGCATTTTCAACAGCATTTTGTATGTTTTATTTAGTCTTGTGCATTTGTAAAACATCTATATAAGGAAACAATCTTATACTAAAAAAGTGCCAACAAGTAAGATAATTTTTTTGTAAGACTTTGCCTACATAAATCTCAAAGGAAAAAAAATACTAGTTACTACAACGAATGAAATAAATCACAAAGCCATAAATGTTCTAGAATTAAAAAAACACAATCTGTATATCTTATTAACTAGTGCAATGTTTTTCAAATTTTAAAGTAAAGGAGTACTTTATTTCAAATTCAGTCTTTGTAAGAACTTGTATCTGTTTTATCTAAGGAAAGTGCAATCACAGAAGCCGGGCCACCTCACCTTCCTGGTCAACTCTCATCTCCCATAATGAAGCCCTAGACTTAGAATGAGCATTGTTGGAACAGGTTCCAATGTAAGTGTTTTAGAAAGATTGCCTGCAAAAAGAAAACTGAACAGTCATTAATCATTAATCCCTGGTCCTTTTTAGTACAAATTGTTTTCATCATCCTATGCTAACAAATTAGTTGTTTTAAAAGCATTACATTAAATTTGGGCACTTTCATTTGTGGGTTCTCTAACAGAAAGCTTCTATCCTTCTGCAGAACCTGTCTGGTTGGATGTATAATCACTGATGAGTCCTGCTATTCTCCAGTGAGAGGAGGCAGAGAGTATGAAATTCTAAGCCAAACTCTCCCAATTTACCACGTAGCTCCACCTCAACGCATTTTATTTATATATCTAGATAGCACACACATTCTCTTTCTTTACATAAAAAATAAACATATATATGTATGTGTGTATATATATTTAGAATTATGTATACCTACTAGACTAAAAATAAAAAATACTATACTATAAAAAATCTCCTTAAAAAGTAATACAAGGTCCTTCATAATCTGGTCTTTTTTTTATCAGCCTTCTCTCTCCTTTCTTCTCCTTTCTCACAATAATCATATGTTACATGTTATTTCCTAAACCTTTATGTTTGTTCAAGCATGTATCATTGTTTATGCTAATCACGATGCTCGAACCCATTCCATGTCTGCATGAAAAGCTTCCTCTGACTCTCCAAGTCTCAGGTCCTGAAATTCTTCCTCCTCATTTCCTGGTGAGATGCTCTTGTTCTATGTATGCTCCCAAAGGCCTGTGTACCTACCACAAGCAGATGGCTTATGTACAGATGACTATGTAGCATTCTGTGTCGTAATTGTTCGTATTTATCCTATAAATAATTCTTAAGCATCAGTTGCTTGCTCTCTGTATACTACGTGGTGCTTGAGAATAGGATTGTAACTCTTCATTTATGTTTTTTGGATACTACCACTGCACCTTATTCAAAATAGATGCTAAACAAATCATTCATAAATGAATAAAACCACTTAGACATTTTTCCAAAAATTCATCTAATGTATCCTTTCAGCAAGGCCTTCATTTTCACATCTTAAGGGATTATTAGGTGTGTGTTATAGATATTTTGATGTTATCAGTAAAATGTATAAGATTTAATTTAGTAAAATGTGGCAATGGCTGGGTAGACAATACCTATAATTTCCTATTCATTTAGATGCTCTAAATATATCAAAATGATGAAAAGAAATTGGGGATCTTTGTTACTGTCTACGGATCATTCCACTCAGAAAAAACATACTTTAAGAACTATTTCTCATTAAAAAGATTCAAGGAAGGAAGAAGAATGGAACAATAATAACTATAATCGTCCATTAAAAATTCTCAAAAATGTAAATAAAATAGTATTTCATTTTGATTATTTTCTCCTATATTAAGTTACCATTAACTTATACAATTAATGGCATAAAAATAATACATAAAAACAAATATGATAGAAAACATACATATGAATTTATCTAGGTCTAAATATTTGTACTTAAATTAATAAAAAGAACTTCTCATTGAGTATCTTTGCATCTACAGACTATTAGATTACATTGTGTAGAAAAGTAGGCTCCAACCACGTCATGTGAATGCTTTATAACCTTTGAGCTGAAGCCTTTAGATTTATTCTTTCAGTAAAGCATTTAGATGCAGTACTTAATGTATGAATATTTTCCAAATATTTTAATAAAGCAGCTGATGTACTGAAATGGAATGCGTGCAATAAAAATTGCAAGTTATATATGTAATCATCTCGGGACTATGTCTGTCTTTGAATATGCCAGAGATTTACTAATGAGATATGTATCAGAAAAAGAGTAAAATCCCAAAAGCAAAATGGTCAGAATTGTGGACTGGAGTGATTATTTTAGGGCCCCCAAAATTAGATATAAAATCATATTTGTTCTAAAGAAACAAGAAAATAATATATGGGAGAATATATCGTATTTAAAAAATTTTATTATGTATTTAGAATTTCATGTTTTGAGGCCCCATACGAAAGGTCAAATTCCAAAACCAAAATATTTCAAAATGTATTTGAAAGGAAGGATATAAATGACCTTATCAACCAACATTTAGCAGAGGAGAATAAAAGCAAGGAAAAAAAATAAAAATCCTTCAACCCAGGAGTTAGCAAACTTTTTCTGTTGAGGCCAACTAGTAAATACATCAGGCTTTGCACGGCATACAGCTGTTGTTGCAAGCATTCAACTCTGGGCTTGTAGCCAAAGAGAAGCCATAGACAACAGGTAAATAAATGGTTGTGGCTGTGTCTCAATAAAACTTTATCTACAAAGCTGACTGAGGACCAGATTTGACCCTTAAGCTGTAGTTCACCAGCCTTGGTTTTAAATACAGAAGAGCTAATATTAATAAAAAGAAAAATATAAGTTTAGCAAAGCTAAAAGAATAACTTTAAATTGACTTACTTGAAAGATAGGTTTTGTTATTGTTATTGTTTTTTTTTTTTTTTTGCTATGACTCAATTCATCTATCTCCCCATTAGTCTAATATTATCCTAACAATTTCATATATGAGACCATTTGCTATATAGCTTGGAGAACACCTTCATTATATTTTAAAGCTGGGATTCACCAAATCTCCCTAATTCCTCTAATTACAAGCCCAGTAATCATCTGGAAGATCAGGGAAAAGATTTACTATTTCTCTGATTTACTATTTCTGTGTGTGTGTGTGTGTGCATGTGTGGTGTGTGTTCAATACATTCACCTAATTGCCTCTCCTAATTATAATTACAATAAAACCTGGAAGTTATTCCTGACACCTCCCTCATCGGTTTTCACCTTCATCATCGTCTTGTCTAGTCTTCTGCAAAGCCCCCTGATTGGAAAGCACTCCCATCATTCCTCCACACTGCTGCTCCACTGTTCCGTTCAAAAGGCAGAGCTGATCATGTCACCACCCTGCTTGAATTATTTACCTTGAGTTAATATAGAAATTAAAATCCTTTATGAGGCTTCCACAGATCTGCCTGGCCAGGCTCCTGCAGTCTTCTCCTGCCTAGTCTCTCATCAGCACCCTTTGATGTTCTGAGCTGCAGCCATGGTGGCCTGGTCTTGGTTCCTCATCCTTGTCATACTAGCTGCCATCAACGGACCTTTACACCTGCTGTTCTTTTACTAGGAACAGCATCCACCACCCTTACTCACGACCTGCCCCCATCTTGCTAACTTTGACTCATTCTTCAGAACTTATGTTTTGCTTTCCCAGTGAATCCTTTCCTGATTTCCCTGAGTAGCTCGAACTGTAACTCCAGAGTAATCCTTGCACCATTAGGACCTGGATCAGGGTGAGGTAAGTGAAGCACAAAGAAGTCTCTTATTCTCAGGGGCATGCAGTGTGGTTATGGTCTCCAGGAAGATAAGAAGAGGTGATGGGGAGAAGAACATCTAATCAGCATGTAATTCCAGGCCAGTGCAGGGTCCACAACTAAGGGATGGAAAATACATATCATCCCTCTTTCCTTTTAAGCCTACACTTTATTGTGGATCTCTGGGGTTTTTACTGTGAAAAACTGTCCCAGTGAAACTGATCAATATATGAGATCTATGAGTCCTACAGGGAGTTTAGATGGAGTGTGAATTTTCTGTTTTTAAATGAAACAGTTCCAGTTTAAATGCATTCATAAGTAACTACATAGCTTTATATGATTGTTGTTTACATTAGCAAAATAAAAAAGGACCATAATAGACCTTTGTTATTTTCAGTGATTATCAGGATAACACTGAAAAAAAAAATGGCTTGAATTAGAAACAGAGAATTTTTCATTTCCTGAATATATACAGATTGAGTCATATAATTATATTGACCATGGTCCATTACTATATGCATTTTACCAAGAAAATCTTGACTCTCCTGAAAAAGAAGCCCTGCTGAGCAGAATTATTTTTCATAAGGCTAGTTGAGTTTTATCTTATTTTATCATTTGCTCTAAAATTTATTGCCACAATGTTATAACTTTGTAACACCATAACTGCATACAGCTCCATCAAAAAGAAAAAAGAAAGGAAAGAAAGAAATCACCTAAGGGAATACTTTGAAAGCAACAGTCACTCTGATAAATTACTAAAATCATGGAAAAGATTCAATCAAGTTATTCAGAGCACCCAGATCAGCAGCAGGGCTACTGCAACGAGCAATTCCAGGGGCACCATTCACACGGTGTTCTCTGGGAATATGGGTCTCTGGAGTTACGCAGTGTGGGTGTCCCCGAAGGGCAGAATTGATATAAGTAGATTAGAGCAATGTTGTAAGGTAGACAGAGCTTTATCTTGAGCTTTAATATACTTAAAAGATAAAAACTAAACTATCCAAGAAAACATATGCCACTCTTCCCAGGAACTTTACTTAAACTACCTGATCCTATGTCATAGAATTTTCTAGGCACATTTTGAGTTTGGTTCAAAATGTTAGTGTATTTGTTTGCTACAGCACAACTGTACGCTGCCTCAGGTTGCAAGCTCCATTCTGCAACAGCAACTTGGCCCATATATAAGTTTCATCGATCAGTGTTTCTTTTGCTCTTTTCAGCATCTGGTGGAATTAAATGTGATATGTAAATAATTAATAGAGCTATTATATTTTTCCTTTTCTTTCAATTATGAAGTCAATAGAGCAAAAGTCTAAATATATGTGCATCCTATGAGCATATACACATAAAGAGGGCTGAGTAGTAACCATGTGTAATAGAAATTTTATGCAATCTGAACTAAAACAATTTAGGTAAAGCCACTTTTTCCCATTATATTTCATCATAAATTTAGAGAACTGCACCTGTGGAACAAAACACTATAAACTCTGCCATAAAATCTTGATTTAGAAGATTCTCCAACTAGCAGAGATTGCTATAATGGTAAAAGGAAAAGGAGAAAGGATGGGGTATATAATCAAGATTTCAGGATTTTGCTATTACATTTACTTTGGTTGACATTGACATTTTAACTGACCTGGGCTATGAGATTGCCTCCAGTATAAGTATATCACCCCGGTCTAATTTATCTTGAAAATTCTATTGAAAATTTATCTTGAAAATTTCTAAATTATCTTGAAAATTTTAAAGAATATTAAATAGGTTGCTCACTTTATCAGTATTGGAAGATGTAAAATCTGTAGATTCATAATAAGATATACCCATGTTATTCCATGAAAGTATCAAAATAATACTGAAAACATTAAAAATTATATTTATCAAACACCTATCGTGTAACTAGCACCTTGTTATTCACTTCAACCAAGTAGAATTTCTCATTTAGTCTTACAATGATCTAATGACGTATGTTCTATTACCCCAAACATATACTTGAAGAAACTGAAACTTAAATAAGTTAAATAATTTATCTAAGGCCACCAACTAGTAGGACATAAAATTGGAATATAAATGCTTTTTCAGTTGGCTCAGCCTGAGCTTTGATCAATTAAATTTATAATAATATTTTCAAAGTAAACATTTTCTTTTAAAATGAATAAAACATGAAATATTATAATCATTATCCTTTTGATGTTTTATTTGTACCAGATGTTAAGGATATACTTGTTTGTCACAGATAATTTTATAGTTAATAAAATATCAGGTTGGATGAGATTGGCTATCTAAATATTAATGTAAAGATAACAACTTTCGATGAATGATCATTAAATTGCCCCAGACTTTGAATCACTTTTGGAGCGCCTTCTCTGACTTTTCCTTGCAAATAGAGCAACTTATAAACAGACGACAGCACTGAACTTGGAGATGTAGGGATCCTTCTGGGTGGCTTTAGAAGCATGAAATCACATGGAAAATGAAGCATGTAAAACATGCAACTATAGTAAAGTCTTTTCTTTCAATTTCAGATAATGGTCTTTAATTATAATGAATTCAACATTTTTTCGGACTATTTAATGTTTGTAGTCCTATATCATGTGAAAAGCTCTTCAGTCTGACATGCATCAAACTAATTTTTCTTCCTGATGTTGTTTTCTTGGATAATTCTAGAAGAAAAGTGGTAATTTACTTGGTGTTCGGTATGTGTTCTTACGTAGGTTGCTTATTGTGAAGTTAAAAGGAAGCATTACACCTTATTTTTATAAACTTTCCATAGTGGTCTGGGATCATGGCAATTTTCCTCAATAACTAAACATAGCGAAATAAACAATGACTTATGTATGAAGTATTGCTGTTATAATAGTGATCATCATATATTCATCCTCACTTTGTGTTTATTATCATACAAGCAGCCTATCCTGTGGTTACTTCGACATGTCTTCTCATTGTTTAAACAAAAATATTTTTTATAATTATGAAAAGTGCATTATTATCCACACCTTTTGCGAATATAACTACTCTTCCTGTTTTTGGAAATATTTCTAGCGAGAAAGTTAAAACTTTCATACCTGGAAAGTTTCATACCTGGAAAGGAAACATTTTAAAATCTATGTCCATTAAACATTTTCACAGACAATTTTAGTTGATTTTTAGAAGAATTTAACATATTTTCCTGATTTCTTTATTATTATTATTATTATTTTTACTCTGAGCTTAAATAAATTCTCTTTTTGACTCCATATGTAACTTGGAGAAATGTTACAGAATGCCTGCAGTGATAGAGTCTTTTTTTACATGTCTTATTACATGTTGCCGTGGGTCTCCACTGAGAAGACCTATTTTAATTCTCATTTTCAGACTCTCTCCTGAGAAGGAGGGCCGCTGCCTTCTTTCAAGGTCATAGGATTTGATGGATGAGGAGTACTAACAGAGATCCCAGTTTCATTCCAAATTGAAAGAAGAACAGAAAAGAAGATTAACCTGTCCCAATTAAGCTGAAATGAGGCCAAGGGCAGGTGACCTTTATAACAACTGAACACTATCATTTGAAAGCTACATTACTGAATTAAAAAAATAAAATCCAGCTCCCTATGACTGCATGCTAAAAGTAGCTTACACTTTATAGGAGGCTCTTCAGTTTTCAATGCTTTGCTACTTAGAGTAGCTTTCTCTCTCACTAAGCACCATGCCATAAGAGTTATATAATGTCATCGTTGGCTATAAGTGATCCTCTTTTATAAAACTTGGAGAAGAACTTATTTGCCTTAGATCAAGGATCAAGGTTCCCCTGTAACATCCAGGGATTTGTGCTTGAATTGGGATTCTAAATCCAATTGCCAGTTACTATCAGCCAAACGTTGTGTGTAAAACATTACAGTGATCCCATCAATAAAGATTTTAAACCTATGACAGAAGGATGGTTAATGATTTAAAAAATATTGATACATGCAAGTTTGCTTTTATATTTAATATATTTTTTTCCTAAAGTGGAAAGGGGATAAAACATTTTTAGTTTTAGCAAACCTTCACATGTTTAGAATTTCATTAACTCATCTATTTATGAAGTTACAAAGGCTATTTTCATAAAATCATTTTCTAAAAGTTAAAACTTTCTAACTATTGATGCGATATATTATTATGTTTCCATACAACCCTTTCACAGTTAGGCAAATGCTCTCTTAATGCCATGATGTTTACAGGTTGACAGCATTCTAACAATTTAGAAATGGAGGTGACCATGTAGTTTCTATAGCACAGTCTTATATAGACAAAGAAACTGAGGTTCACTGTCAAAGGAATTTCTTTTTTTTTTTTTTTTTTTAATTTTATGTTAAGTTCTGGGATACACGTGCAGAACCTGCAGGTTTGTTACGTGGGTGTACCTGTGCCATGGTGGTTTGCTGTGCCCATCAACCTGTCATCTACATTAGGTATTTCTCCTAATGCTATCCCTCCTCTAGCCCCCGCCCCCCAACAGGCCCCAGTGTGTGATGTTTCCCTCCCTCGTCCATGTGTTCTCATTGTTCGACTCCCACTTATGAGTGAGAACATGCAGTGTTTGGTTTTCTGTTCCTGTGTTAGTTTGCTGAGAATGATGGTTTCCAGCTTCAACCATGTCCCTGCAAAGGACAAGAACTCATCCGTTTTTATGGCTGCACAGTATTCCATGGTGTATATGTGCCACATATCCACCATGGAATAAATGATAGATTTATCCAGTCTATCATTGATCCGCATTTGGGGTGGTACCAAGTCTTTGCTATTGAGAACAGTGCTGCAATAAACATACATGTGTATGTGTCTTTACAGTAGAATGATTTATAATCCTTTGGGTATATACCTAGCAATGGGATTGCTGGGTCAAACGGTATTTCTGCTTACAAGGGATGTGAAGGACCTTGTTAAGGAGAACTACAAACCACCGCTCAAGAAAATAAGAGAGGACATAATCAAATGGAAAAACAGTACATGCTCATGGATAGGAAGAATCAATATCATGAAAATGGCCATACTGTTCAAAGTAATTTATAGATTCAATGCTATCCCCATGAAGCTACCATTGACTGTCTTCACAGAATTAGAAAAAAAACTACTTTAAATTTCATACGGAACAAAAAGAGCTCATATAGCCAAGACAATCTTAAGCAAAAAGAACAAAGCTGGAAGCATCACATGACCTGACTTCAAACTATACTATAAGGCTACAGTAAACAAAACAGCATGGTACTGCTACCAAAACAGATATAGAGACCAATGGAACAGAACAGAGGCCTCAGAAATAATGCCACACATCTACGACCATCAGATCTTTGACAAACCTGTCAAAGGAATTTCTTAATGGTAAGTGCTTTTATACAACATACAAACTCTTCTCATTAGGTAATTAATGATAATCTAATTAAGATGGAATGTATACCATGAACATTAAGCAAATTTGGAAATAAATATGCCTTAGTGGAAAAAAAGACGTAATAAATCAAAGTCCATCAGTTGTACTCTCATCTTCACTAAGTAACAATTTAGGCTGGAAGAAAAAAAGAAGCTTATCATTCATGGCTATTTTTACCATGAAAGTAAAAGAATGGCAAGAATGACTTTTTAACACAATCCTAAACATGTAATAAAGAATGGGAGAATATATCTTACTTCGTTAAGGACTCTGAAATCATCAAATTAAAAATGCCATTCAGGCCAGGCTCACACATGTAATCCCAACATTTCGGGAGACTGAAGCAGGCAGATTACTTGAGGTCATGAGTTCAAGACCACCCTGGCCAACGTGACAAAACTCCATCTCTACTAAAAATGCAAAAATTATCCAGGCATCGTGGCACAGGCCTGTAATTCCAGCTACTCAGGAGGCTGAGGCATGAGAATAGAATCACTTGAACCCGGGAGACGGAGGTTGCAGTGAGCCGAGATCATGCCACTGCACTCCAGCCTAGGTGGCAAAGTAATACTCTGTCACAAAACATAACAAAACAAAACAAAGTGCCATTCAAATAATTTCCTGCACCAACCTTACTATCTTTAGAGGTTACAAATAGCTAAATAGACGTTTTAGACATTTCTAAAGATCATATTTTGGATTGAAACCAATCAAAATCCAAGCACAATAAAAATGAGTACAATGTTTAGACAACTTAGAAAAGCAATAACATCTTAAATCACAATAAAAACACAAAGCAATCTTTAACACATTTAGTAATAGCCCTGTACAGGCATGTGTATAACTTTATAGTTAAATGCTATGGGAGTTCAGGGAAAAGTGTTAATTTGAGGCAGAATAAGTTAAGAAAGGTACCATGAGATAGCACAAACTTACCTCTTTAAATAATTGGAAGGGAGGAGGGAAGAAGGCATTGGCAAAGGTAAAGAGATAGGGCGATGCACAGGCACATGGAGTAGAAGGTGGTAGAACACTTGAGGGACAGGATGAAAACAACAGTGGCTGGAACAGGTGTTATGTTGTAGGGAATAAATAGGAGATAATGTGGGAGTGATACAATAGAGGCAGATGGTAGAAGACTTTTATTGGCAGGTTAAGAAGTTTAGAATTTATCTTGGAAGCATTAAGGGATCCAAAGGCAACCAAGACTTCACTTGCTACAGTAAAACGTGCATATGTGTATGCACATAATTGGTTGAAATAGAGCGCAAACATTTTAAAGTAGTAGTTGCAATAATTAAATGTTCTCTTTTATTATACTTCATTGGGCTATTTTATGTTATTCAATTATGAATTATTCTTTAAACTTAGGTTGTTAGGTAAATAAATGGAACACACACACACACACATACACACACTTAGTTTTTTAATTCATGTAAATCTCAGCTTTATCTAAAAATTTCTTCCTTTTGAATGGTAACTGATTCAGATTTAATGCAGTAGAGATACTTGTTTCAATTTTCTTGTCTGGGGAATCATCACTCTGCTGGCTGATTTTCTTTGCTGACAGGCTTCAATCACTTTATTTTCTCACATTTCAGGCTCAGAGGTTCAGTGTGAAGCTGTTTTGCAGAGTTGTGGAATAAATGCTTAAGATTTTCTTCCTAAGATTCATTTTACTGCTATTAGGCAGATTTCAATCATATGTCAGAGTATTTTGTGATCCCTGCAAGTCATAATACAGAATTCACATTCTATATTTTCTCTGATGTGGTACTCAATAGAGATATACATTGAAGTACATATAAAAACGTTGTAAGAATTGTTTTGCGAATGGAGTTATTTTCTCTAGAGTCCTGAATAAGCATATAGTATTACAAAGTCAAAAATACTTTTTAAAATTTGGCATAAAAATAAATTATAATATTGAACTGTCAGAATGCTGGTTTTTGAAATTACTCGTTCTAGATTACTGGGGTCAGGCAGCCTGAGAGATATATAAATGGCATTACCTATTGTATATCTGTAACTATTTGTAGACTTAGTAAATCTGAAAGCTATGTTCACAAAGCTGTGAACAAGAATTAAAATTAGGAACTTTGTATGAAGAATGTGATGCATTTGTCGGGTAGGAGAGGTTTGTACTTGAAAAAAGGTTGAGAGGTTTATATTCTCAAATATGCATAGGCTGTTACAATATTTTTGTACTAATATTTAAATTAGTAAGTCTGGTTTAAAAACTCAAACAAATTAACAACAAAGTAAGACTGCTCTCTAAAGCTAAGCTCAAATGACTAAAAAGACTGAGAATTTTGTTATATTTTGGTGCTTTTATTTTCTTCAAACAGTATATTATTTCTCATTGTGTATACTCTGCTTCCTTCTCTTCCCTTTAACAATTCTCTCAATTCCTTATTATGTTCCAAACTTTGTAGATAATCCTTTTAGAAGCTGTATCCCCTCACGGAGCTAAGACTGTAGATGATAGATTTATTCCAAAATGGATGTATTTTTAAGATTCCTAAACATTACAATGTAGCTGAAATATTATGGGTTAGTGCTAGAATTTAATATTGTTACATGCAAATATTGAGATATCCTCAACTTTTAATTACACAGAAGATGCACATTAATTCCTTTTGGTTTTGACCACTATTTTTATTTTCTTTTTTTTTATTAACCTCAATCAAACCAGCATCTAAACAAAGTAAAGTGAAAAAAGAAAGATGGAAAAATGAATTCACAAAAGTCTAAAGTCAAATGATTGAGGTTAACAAGGGAGTTGTCTATAAAACCTTAGAAGCCATGTGGCAGTTCTACTTCTCCCACTACTGGTAAAATATTTTAGAGAAAATAGGCTCTCCTTCAACGAGTGCATTAGCCAATTAACTATTGTTGATATTCTAAATAAAATTTAAAGGCATTCTCAATGGTTTTGATGATAATAGCATTGCTTGTTATTATTCTAGTACTATGATGACAGTTTTAATATGTATATATAATTTGTAACAAGTACAAAAGGTCAAAATTTAGGAAACTTTTTAAAAATATATTTAATGGAGAGGCAAAGATACGGAGTAAAAAAGAGAAATTTTCTAAAAGTAATTAAGAAGGAGATAAAAAAGCAACACAGATTAAGAAAACAGTCTAATATTAACAACTGAAGTTGGTAGAAAAGCAAAACGTGTATAGGAGAAAAGTAAATAAATGGGCTGTATAATCTACATCTCTTCAATTAATTAAAGTTTGGAAAGATATCAGTCTTTCTGTGCACATGCATATATCTACACACACACACACACACACACACACACAGAGTCACAATTAAGCTAACTAAAAAGAAAATAGTACATGTGCCCTGTAATTTTGTAGTCATTTTATGCTTCCAGCACATTTGAAGCCAGGTTGATCTTTTTTGACCAAGGAATTGAAAGAGTTTTGCTATTCCTGAGAAGCTTTAGATGTTGTCTCAGCATAGTATGAAGACATATTTTGTGTCAAAACTTTGTACACAGAATTCAACTAAATCTAAAATAATGGCAGACTGAACTAACATAAATGGCCTCTCTTCTGCTACCAATACCTATATATGTTAAATAAAATATAACTTTAAAAAACGTAAAAAATACATTACTGAGAAAGAAAAGTTCCAGAAACTTCCAATTCAAGATAACCACCCAGAATGCAGAAAATTAAAAGGGGGGAAATAAGTGTGATTAAGATAAACAGAACTATACAAATCAATTCAATATACATTTAATAAAATATTCCAAACGGTAAGGATAGATAGAATTAAAGGGAAGCAGTAATCATATAGAAAATGATTAATAATTTTCCAGAGCTGAAGAAAGACATAAGTCTTCAAGTTGAAGTAGTAAGCCAAATTTAAAGCAGCTAACAAATCACATTTAGAGAAACTATGGTGAAATTTTAGAACATAAAAGAAAAATCTTTAAAAGCCATAGAAAAGAAAAACGCATATAATCTGTAAAGGAATGGTGAATGGATTGACAGTAGGTTTATCATCAGCAATAATAAGAGGTAAATATAATGAAATAATACCTTAATAATTCCAAAGGAAAAGAATTTTCTACCTGTCAATCCTGAATTCCATACCCTGCACAACTAGCATTGAAAAGAATGAAGGCTAACTAAAGACATTTTCAAAGACAAAGATATGTTACTATTTACAGACCTGCACTTAAGAAACTTCTAAAGGATGAGCTTTAGTGAGAATAAAGCCAAATAAAAATGAAGGGCTGGCCGGGCGCAGTGGCTCACGCTTGTAATCCCAGCACTTTGGGAGGCCGAGGCGGGCAGATCACGAGCTCAGGAGATCGAGACCATGGTGAAACCCTGTCTCTACTAAAAATACAAAAAATTAGCCGGGCGTGGTGGCAGGCACCTGTAGTCCCAGCTACTTGGAGAGGCTGAGGCAGGAGAATGGCGTGAACCCGGGAGGCGGAGCTTGCAGTGAGCCGAGATTGCGCCACTGCACTCCAGCACGGGTGACAGAGCAAGACTCCGTCTCAAAAAAAAAAAAAAAAAAAATGAAGGGCTAAAACATATGCAGCAGTTGTGACCACCTCATTATTCAATTCATAGATTAATGTGAATAAATGAACATTGTTAAAGGAAAGGATAAATATAGGAAAATATTTTAAAGTAGAACTAGAAAACCAATAAGGATAGTATCTGAAAGCTGAGAGGCAAAGACAGGGAGTGAAAAAGAGAAAGGCTAAAAGCTAACCTGAAGGCTAAAGAACTACATTTCCAATAATATTTTGTAGTAATGTAGTGATTTTGATCTACCATAGCTCTGTAAATTAAGTGAACACATTAAGGTTAAACCTAGAAAGACTACAAATAGAATATATAGCTTTCAAACCACTGAAACAGTAAAGAGAATTAAGAAACATGAATCCAATATAGAGTAGGACAGGACAAGAGAAAATAAGGAAAGAGTGTATAAACACATATATATCTCCATAAAATAAATGGTCACTAATATCAGTAATGATAATAAATATAAACAGATGATACTTGCTTTTTGAAAGATGAAGATTTTTCAAAATACCGATAAAATAAAAAACATCTAAACAGGATTTATAGAAGACAAACCTTAGCAAGATGGCATGGGGAATTAATTTTACAGTAAAGAGATGACTATAGTTATACCAACAGAAAGAAAACTGATGAAGCAATATTAACATTGGGGAAAATAAATGTGAAGGAATATGATATTCAACTCCAACGTTCTTCTCTCATCAGAATTAAAACATGGATCATAAGACAAACTTACAGAGCAATACCTGTTATAAGTAAAATTATTCAGAATACAGATAACAATATCATCACTTAGGTGTCAAGATGGTTTTCTATCCTCTTTCAGCTGTCATTTGTGATTATACTCAGCTTATATTCAGGACAGAACAAGATTTTAACATGACACTTATCCACAATTTTTTTCCGGGTAGTATGCCAAAGATATCCAATCTTATAATCTTTTGATATCATGTCACATTTTAATGTAAATGTACTAAGGTAATTCATGTTACAATGCATCAGCAAGTTACTCTTTTTGAGGACGTATGTAAGCCATAGAGCCAGGAACAGGCTTATTTTGTGGACTTTGTTCAGACCATTGAAATTGCCAACATAGGACTTTATAAGCCAGTCAATCTCCCAGGGTCTAAATTGATTTACTATTTTATTTGTCTTTGGGGACTCCTCCTCTCTTTGCCTCAGTGGGCCAGAAAGTGCTAATGTTTAGAACAAATTTTCTAAAATATTTTAGTAAGGGAATTTTAGTGTACCCACATTATACTTGCCTTTGGTGATCAAAAACTAGAAAGTCAATCGACATTCACTAGAGATCATTAAATTGCAGAGAGCATTTGTCTGATGGCTTGACCCAGAAGTTGGAGTCAGTGGTCACAAGGACCTGTGGAAGAAACTCTCTCAGTTCTTACAATAGTGGGAAATACGGCAGGAAGCAGATTCTCTGTCCCGTTTTCTGCATTTACTCATTCACGACTATAGTGAGAATTCAAAACATGCTCCGAGTAGGCAGGGGAAAGGTCAAGTTTACACATTTGTTTCTGGTCCTCAGCTTTCAGAGTTAGATGACCAAATCTCCAGTTTTGCAGGAGATATTGCAGTGTCTAGATACAGTATTAGAAGATCGCCTTAAAATAATACAGTCCTATAATTCTGCTCCTGTTACCTGACAACATAGAATTTTCCATTTTATTTTTTTCTATGTGTTTTTCATTTTTCTACTTGCAGAATAGGTTATTTTAAATGTAAGCACAGTTTAAGGCCGATTAATAATAGTAAGTACGGCATAGATATGAATCCAGAGGAAATGGTATTCCCTCAATGGGTCATTTTATTTCCAGTTAGTGATATACAGATCCAACAGCAGAGAGAGAGAGCTGTAGCCTACAGCTACTACTTCCATCTAATACACTGCTTCAATTTCTTTTGAAAATGTACAAAACAATAGTATAGTTTTCAATCTGTTAATTACCCTGCTAGAGTTGCAACAATAATCACAAAAGGAATGCTAAACCTGCTGCACAAATTTATTTAGATTTGCTTTGGGTATTTTATACTTTATCTCAAAATAATTAAGTAATAATTTATAAAAGGAATTGGGTATTTTATACCCAATAATTTATAAAAGGAATTAAGTAATAATTTATAAACAGAATTCGGTGTTTTATACTTTATCTCAAAATAATTAAGTCACAAATTAGATCTATAGAATGGTTCCTTGAGCATATGACTTTTTGCTTTTTTAATAACTAATATTTCAATAAATAGCATGCTTTACTTTTTCAATAAGCATTCATAAAAATGTATATAATAAATTTCCACAAGCTATACTAAATACAGAGCTATGCAAATATTATTATTTTAAGCAAATTTGACAGTGAAACAACTTATGTCTCAGTTCAGAGGCTATCAGGATTCAAAACACAAATACTTCTTACACTGTGAAGATAGTCATTATCTAAAAAATAACAAGCAATCTCTTTAGCATCTTGCAATATTAAAATATCATGCACCTTCCATACGCACAGGTTATTGAGCAGTTGATTCTATAAGGTAGATATGCCTCTAAAATTAAGAAATAAATTGTGCTCCCAACACACTATAGAGGTACTAAAATTCTAAGGGAAGGCACCGGGTTTTACGTATCTCTGAGTCCTCAGCACCTTGGCACCTGGCAATAGAAGTAATAACACTGTGAATGAATACATGAGTACGTGGGGCCATCATGAGAAACAGTGTAATTGTTGGAAATGGGTGTTAATAATGTGTATCCTGTGGAGTGACTTGAGAAATCAAGATCTGCTTATCAGCACGGCTTAGCGTCAGAACATATGAGGTTCCTAGAACATTAGAGAAGAAAAGGGACTTAGGGATGATCTAACTCTGCTGTTCACAAAAAATATAGTCCCTAAGATATTAATTTTTATGAGAAGTTCTGAGGGGAAAATAAAGGATATGTGGTTAGAGAAGTTTAGAAAATATTGTATCACACACGTAGATTCACAACACAGGTAATCTTTATGACTTTGGGAAGGCTCACAGTGAGAAGCAAAACAAAACTCTCACACACACACCACTGCTTTAGCTTTCACCATTTCTCTAATGTATTTCACTTCTATTTTCTTCAAGTAAACAAACACCCTATAGAATCAGTGCTTGTGAGAGAACAATTTGAGAAATGATAAGGGGATTGATTCTCAGCTTCTCAGGAAGGAAAATGAGGCTTAGAGAACCAAGTTACATTACTGGGGTTACAAATTAGTCACTGGATAAAAAGTTCTAGAATCTAGGTGCTTATTTTCATTCGGTGTCCAACCAGTATGTAGTCCTACCTCCTGTGAAGGCAGTACACACAGAGCAGGTGCTTCAAGGGGTTGCAACTTACCCTGATCCAGAATTGTAAATAAAAATTAAAGTACATTCACAAAGAGTTTCTAATGTCCCAAGAACTTTTCTAAATACTTTAAATATATTAACCCAAGTAAAGTCCCATCTTACACCATTGTCACAATAAATTAGAACAATTAAGGGCCCAAGAATTAGCAAACTATGAAAGAATTATAAAAATACAGGAGACATTTTAAAAATAATATTTAAGTAGAGAGGGCGTTTCTCAATATAATGTGTAACATACCACAAGTTTTAGTAAAAATAAAATAACATAAAACAATACATCTCATGAGGATGAAAGACATCATAAACACATTAAAAAGACAAATGGCATTCTAAAAGAAAATTCATGAATCAAAGATCTCATATTAATAAAGTATAAAATAGTTTTATAAGTCAATAAAACAATCTATATAAGAAATGGGCAAAAATATATTTAAGGAGAGAAATGGCCAGTAACCATATGCAAATATATTCACTGTGAATTCTGAAGTGAAACCATAACATATTCCACATTATTAGATCAAGTAAATTAAAGGAATGATAAACTCCAGCACTGGCAAATGAACAAAGGAACGGCAGTCTTCATACCTAAAAATATTTAAGTTGTGTATACTTCAGTCAAATCCCATATTAGGAATTTGTTCTGCAGATAGAATGAGTGGGTAAAGGACTATATTATATATTTACACAGATAATGTATAGTTAGGTATGTAGTTTTTTTATTGTGGAATAATGGCATGATATCATCAAAAGGGGAAAGTGAAAATACATTTTGGTACATTATAGCAATGGAATACTTCACACTGGTCTGTCAGAGAAATAAAAAGCTTTGCATGTATTGACATTAGAACTGTCCAAAATGTATTGAGGGAAATAAGCAAGAAGCAGAAACAGACATGCACCATTATTTAGGGGTATTTTTAAAAGTGTATGTGTATAGGTCTGGGTGTGATGTGTGTGCAAGTATGGGTATACCTGGAAGAACAAAAAATGTCACTTACAATAATCACGGACTGTTACATCATCCTATCCCTGTCCCCTGTCATGCGGCACTTCACTGAAAAATTAGTGACTCCTGTGGGAAGTCACTACATACTTCCTTGTAGGAAATGGGGTTTCCATTTTATTTGCAGATAATTAAGGAAATCTCACAAGTCTACTAGCCATGGGACCAATCAGACTGAAGGGACACCTGTTACATTATATATATGTGCATATATGTTTCTGTATATATTTATATTACATTTATATATTATGCATATTTTTAAATAGGCACATGCAAATGTCCAAAGAATACCAACTTGTCAACATTATTGTGAGGATAGGGATTAGCATGTAACTAGGGGAAATGTTACCTTTTCTCTTATTCATTATTTTTCTTATGGCAAAAATTACTTTTATAATTAATAAAAATATTAATAATTTATAAAAGGAATCAAACCAAAAAGACTAAAAAGGAACTCTGGGGATTTTCTTTAATATCATCATAGTCATTTTCTCCTCACGTGTTTTATGGATTCATACTGTTTATAATTGTCAGGGCTTCTCTGAAGTATATTCATTTTCCACTTATTCATTTTCCTTAAGAGCTCAATATCATTTCAAAAACTAGATCAACCCTACTCGTAGTTCCTAAATTTGTCTGCACTTCAGCTGGTAGTACCTTTGTTTCAGGAGTTTTATCTCAGATCCTCTTTGTTAACTGACAAGGGCTTGTATGCATATGTGAGTGCTGGGCAGCTCATGTTGAAGGTCAAGCTTTTGCACGCACATCAACGTCTTTATAGTGACTATTTCTAGACAATAAGGACAGGCATATTCATTAAAAATTAAATATTCTTTTTTCTCAATGATTTCTAACCTGAATATTGTATGCATATGTTTCAGAACACCAATGAGTAACCTGAAGGGGTAAAGTTCAAAGCGTTATAAACCTTATTTCAACATACATGATAGTGCTAAGATGATCATGCATGTTTGATTTTAATTTTTTAAATAATCTAAATAATTTCAGGTAGATAGACTGATAAATAAACAGATAAAATTCTGTGTTTCATTCTTTTCTTCTGATAACCTGTGAGTTGCTCCTTTCAGATTTTATATTGCCAAGGCTGAGTGCTTATCTTTGTAGAGATTCTTAAATGCAGCATCCAATAACTAAAGAGAACATCATTTGTTTTCAATGCTAAGGAATATCAGTCCTGTCAAGTAGTCCTGAAAGAAGCTAAATGGTAATAAAATCCTCAGTTTTCTTCATATGTATTTCAATTCCTGACAAGAACCACCCTCCTTCCACTCATGCGCTCACAAATCCTAGCAGAACAACTTAATAACAATAATTCAATAAATTTCCAAGCACATACTTGGAAAATAAGATACTCACTACATTGATTGTTACCTAAAAGACACATTTATGGCCATTCATAAGATTTTCAGTTTTAAAACAGAAGACCATTCATTTTTGCTCTCATCAGTGGATTTTCAGCTTTGACAGAAATCTGGGCTCTTTGTTTACTACATATTATCATTCACCTCAAGCAATAACAATTACCACTTATAATGGAAATAAAATTAAGACTCTTGCATGTTTATATTCTAGAGCACAACTACAGGAAAATTTAGTAATTGCAATAATACTTTCTGCATAAAACATTGTATATGCCAATTTACTTTTAGCTCTACTATTTTATTTATGTTACTGTCATATTTATACTCAGAGAATTTAATGTCCAAATTAAATGGTGGGAGTGGACTAAAACAGAAAGAATCAAAAT
This sequence comes from Hylobates moloch, assembly GCF_009828535.3. Lineage (NCBI taxonomy): Eukaryota > Metazoa > Chordata > Mammalia > Primates > Hylobatidae > Hylobates > Hylobates moloch. Next base: position 142,154,878 of record NW_026652277.1, on the reverse strand, counting down.
AATTCAATTTTTATGATGCAAAGTCGATGAAAATAACCTTTAAATACAAACAAAATATTCACTAAGGGCAGAAGTCAACATAATCTATTTGTATGTTTGGTCTAATGTACATGAACACACAACAGCACATAAACCAGCCAATCCCCCAAAAACCCCAACATATTAAATAATTAAGTATTTCAATGAAATACTTTTATACTCTTCTGGTTTATATTTAGAAACAATTTGTGTCATAGCTACTGAATAACATATTTACCGAATAACTTTGATCAGGATTTTCTGGCTTTAAAGTTATTTTGTCATTCTGTTCTCAGTTTATTACCAATATGTTTGCTTTTATAAACTCATGTTCGTAATTTTTCTTAGGTAAGCCTGAAGGAGAAATCAACACTTTTTTAAACTATATGATGGGTCTAGATCTATTAATCATTGTGACTTAAAAATATGTTTCCCTGTGGATGAGGCAAATCTATACCTCTCATCTATTAATTTGTTTCATTGTTTTCTCTTGATTCTAAGTACTCTAGAAACACTCGTTGATCATAGAGATGATACAAAATTTCAGCATCATTTGCACAATAGATTACAGTGCTTCTAACAACTCTGCCAAGAGCTCTCAATATTATGAAGTAAAAATGATTGTTTTTCTCTCTTCTAATAGTCTCTGAATTTAAAATGCTGCATATTGGAAAGGATATTTTTGAAACATTTAGGTAAAAATGGTTCCTCACTTTTTTTATCCTCTACATACAAAAATTCTTTCAGAATCCAATATAAAAGCAAGAATGGCATTTATTAATGCAAATTGTATATCATTCTGTTATAGTCCTCCTTGTGTACTCATTGCTTGATTGGAGCCTCCTGACTGACCTCAGAACTGTGTGTGTGTGTGTGTGTGTGTGTGTGTGTGTGTGTATGTGTGTGTGTGTGTTTATATGCATGTATGAGGGGGAGAAAGTGGGGGAAGGAAAAAATGGCACCGGAAAAGAATGAGAAAAAAGGAAGAAGCTGGGCTAAGTAAATAAAGTAAATAACTCTCAGGAAGATAAAATAAAACATGGTATTGTTAGCTATGAATGCCCTCTGTCTGAGTACTTTAAAGTGAAGTTAGACCACATCCATCACAGAACTTGGCAATAAATGACCTAAAACTGTCCTTTCTGGGTATTGAGATGAGAATTTTTGTCCATGCTGTCTCTGTTCTTGGCATCTACTGAACAGAGACTAAGATAGCCAATTAAGCCTAATTGTGATAAATTATGTGCTTTATATTCATTCTAATGAAGAACTACTGCTTAGCAGGTAATAACCCCAAACCACTAAACTAATCGTGGTTAAAACCTTGGGTTAGATGTAGCATGACCCTAGATGTGAGAGGGTAGTGCTTCACCTATGATGCCATTATTACGGCATCCCAATTTACATACACAATTAATTTTGTGACAGTGTATGAAATTATTAACATTAATATGGTGAACAAGGCCTGTTCTTCCAATATACTTTCAATTATTAATCTTAGCATAGCTTTATTGGCATGAACTTGACCAACATAAATATCTAAAGGTTAAGTTTTCTTTGAGTTGTTCTCTTTTTCTGTCATAGATATAAAAGATTCCAGTGCACTTATTCTAAATGAACTTTCCTCTGCTTTAACTTCATTGAAGTGGTCCCCAAATGTTTACTTTTATTTCATACTCCTATCAGTAAAAAGGTTACATATTTACATTTGACATTTAAAATCTTTAAGCATTCATTTATAAATTATAATGATAATTAACTGCACTAATATTATATTGATCATCAAAATATATAAAAACAGAAAAGTCAATAAAATAAACCCCAATAGAAGTTTCAATGTGTTCTTGCCCCATCCCAATGGATTGATTGTCATACATAGCCATGGGGTGGGCTCATTACACTTTGTTGACCAATGCTCTGGTCAACAAACTGATGTTTGCAAAAGGAGCAACTCAGTACACAATACCCCTTTTATTTCAATATAATTTCAGATATTAAAAAAAGGAAGGATTACATCAGTTTTTTTTTTTTTTTTTTGAGATGATGTCTTGCTCTGTCACCCAGGCTAGAGTGCAGTGACATGATCTTTGCTCACTGCAACCTCTGCCTCCCAGGCTCAAGTGGTCCTCCTGCCTCAGCCACCTGAGTGGCTGGGACTATAGGCATACACTACTGCACCAGGCTAATTTTTAAATTTTTTTGTGGAGATAGGGTTTTGCCATGCCTCCCAGCCTGGTCTCAAACTCCTGAACTCAAGTGATCTGCCCGCCTTGGCCTCTCAAAGTGCTGGGATTACAGGCTTGAGCCACCATGCCTGGCCTCCATGTTTGAAGAGATTTTAAGAGATCATCTAGGAAATCCCCCTATCACATCCACAACAGAGGAAAATTCAGTATAAGAAACCCATCTCTTCCCTTGAAGCACTCTTCCTGTTGGATATCACTGTTAGAATATTCCTTATTATATTGATCTAAGTCCATTTGGTGATTAGAGGTTTGAGACATCTATAAAGAAAGAAATCTATTAATTCTTTTCCATGTTAGCCTTTCACATATTTGAAGAAATCTCCCTAAGGCTCCTTCCACTGATATTATCTCCAAGTTGCACATACTCACTGGCTTCGATTATCCTCTGTGAGGTGTAATGTATAAATCATAATTGGTCTCTCATCCCCTTTTATGAGCACCCTAGCTTGCAAATAACTATCTGAAAATGGGAAACCAAGTAATGCAAACAATACTGCAGATCGGGTCTTCCCACTCCTTTGAAATCAGAGGAGTATAACCTCCATTCACCAGTCATCTAGCTTATATAGCTAAATAAGTAATTCTTCCTCAGAAATATATTTGTCTTAAGAATTTTTATTTTATTTTATATTTTTAACAACCCTGTGGATATATTAGTGATTTTTAAAGGCAAACATCAAATTCATTACATCATAATGTTGCGTTTTAAAAATCTGCTGTGGTATGTTATTAAAACAACATTGCCAGTAATAAAAATCAATGCGCCTAAACTAAAATGGAAAAATAAATATGAATCCACTTGGGCCCTTCAGATAATGCACTTGGCTTTTCTTTCAATGAATATAGATAAGTGATTTCAGGTGGAGGGACCTAGAATAATCATGATAAAATTACTTTACAGATAGTGTGCTTGGGCTAAAAGGTTCCATTATTTTAACTGATTCTTTCAATTTCTGGTTTCATTGATGCATGTTTTAGTCATATTTTTTGCATTACTGCATAGCTGGGTTAAGTAGTCCTTATGCATTATTACTGACTTTTACGTTATCGTCCTAGGTAGCTTAAGCAATTTGGATTTGTTTAAATTTTTAAACTCTATAGAGGTAAGCAAATAGTGGAGTTCAAATTTTTTAAAAAAAGGAAAAGAAAACTATTCCTTGAGTGGAAATGTAGTTATTTGGGTCAAAATTAAATTAAAATTATGCTTGGTAAAAAAAAGTTCAATTATCTAACAATCTCAGGTTCAAATATGAAGAGTTAATTTATAACTTAGTATTTTCACTGTATTTAAATGCTTGTCCAATCTCAGAATCAATTAATATTCTTATCAGGATATGAAGAGTCTATTAAATGAAAGTATCTTTTCTTTCAATTTCTATTGTTAAGAATATATTTTTGATACAAAAATCACTATCTGTACAAAATTGAGAGTTAAAATTATAACTGTAGGCTTACATTATTAATAAAAAAGTATTATTATGGCAGTGTTGATTTGGATTATTAATGTTCAGAATAATACTTTTAATTATAAATACTTGAATATCAAAAATGTATCATACATGCACATACAAGAAGGGAGTTTTCAGATTAAAATAAGCAAAACTTTAAGAATGGTAAATTGCTAACAGAAGACATATGTAAATATAGATACATGTACACATACATTCTAAGGTTTTCCATTGGACAGAAGATGAAACAGAAAAACAATTAAGTCTTGAATTTATTCTGTTAATATTTGGTAGTCTTCCAAATAGTTGGTTCAATGGATCATAAAAACTAAATGTCATATTTTGAGAAATGTGATAATGGGGATAAACATGAAAGGATGAAAACAAGACTGACTATGCAGTTAATATTGGAAAATATCTTTGTTTTGTCCCATTTCGAGATGCATATTTTCTCTTCATTTATATTTAGCTTTGCAAGCTAAAGATTCATTCTGGAGATGAGCATTTAGTGACTGCATCCACTGAAAGTCAAATTTATGCAATTGAAATTACTTCATTCTTTGGCTGTCCTGGACAAGAAATAAACCAAATAAAACAGCCTAACTGAAAAGTCACAGCTGTATGGTCAATGTGGCTGATGGGAACAATTTATAGTCCAAATCTAATTAGCATTTCTTGATATGACCTACAGCTCCACCCCTTTGGTCATATAAGTATTCCAAAACATCATGACTATGCCAACAGTTATTTCAGTTACATTGTACTAAATGCCTTCAATAAAACTTCATAATGATTCAAAACTTTGAAATTTGACATGTGGGTATGTGTGTGAATGTATATGTTTGTATGTATGTGTGTGTATGTGTGTGTATGCATGTAAAATTGTCTTCGAACTGAAGGATGAATTACAAGAAGGTCTAAATATGGATGTTATTGTCCTAGCCTCAAATACTTAATCTTCCTCAGCACTAATTGTATGCATCCTTTGCCTGACCTAAAAGATAGCCTGTTGACCTTTCAATCTGTAGGTTTGTCACTTATCTCTATTTTTTGTTGTGTGTAGGAACACTGCATGGTTCTCCACTGCTTCTACTTATTAACAGTGTTGGCTGGTTACATTTGAAAGGTATCCTGAGCTCAGGCTGGTGCAAGTTTTTGCCCCTGTGGATGCCTGTCCATTCCTATTTAGATATTGCTTTATGTCTCAAATAGTTCTTTCCCCAAATGCAGCCATTACAGGAACATAAAAATATTGATGTCAGATTAAGATCTATTTTAGGAAAAATAATTAAAACACACCTTAGGTAGATAATTAATTATATACAGATTACCATTAAAATACATTGAAATATTTTTCATATTAAAACTAGGTCACTTATCTGACTTCCTATGAGAATCTTAGTAGGCTTAACCTAAATGTGAAAATATTCATTAAGAGAATTCTCTATATGTTTGTGTGGTTGCCTTTGAAATTTTATGGAACATAGTCATTAAGGTAACATTATGTATATATTTTCACTTACTTAAGATGTTATTTAATTAACAATTCCTTGTCCCTTAAAAGTGGTTTTGTACATAGAAGGAGAAGGCTTGACCAGGCATGAGTTTAGGCATAAGCTATCAATTACCTTTATGAGGCTAATTATCTTTTTGTACAAGTTATCAGAGCAGGTAGGAACAGGAACTGATAATTTAAATTCTAATCATGAATTCTATTCACTATACATAGGGAGAATTAGCAGACATTTAACAATAATAACCTCAGGTTAGAATCTATGCTTAGAAGCTCCATTCCTGTTCCCAGAATTCATGTTTCCTTAAGTGTAGGCAGCCAGAAAAGACTAAATGGTTCATAATGCATTAAAAATTCCCAATACAGGAAATGTGTAGCTTTCTATTCATTAAGCTTAATATCTCTTGACCCTATCCTGTGGAAGTATAACCAAAGTTCACAACAGGCTCACAGGGAGATTGGATTTATTAGCTAGACAGACAAGGGACAGCAGTGTCTCTCTGTTAGCCAGTCTCCCTCAATATGGATTGCAGAGGCTAGAGATAGGGCAAGAAGCAGGAAGCTGCTTCCAAATTAAGGAAAAGCATTTATTGTTTGATTATTGAAGGGAATTGACAAGTCTCTCTTGGTCTTGGTCACGATTTCAATGCAAATTCATTTGAGTAGACTTAAATTAGTAAAGTTCTCAGTAATGTCTGATGATAAGTTGTTTAAACATCAAGTAGGCTGAGGGTCATGCCAGGATAAAATCCCTTATGTGCACATGGACGATATGAGCAGAGATTTCCTTAATCAATAGTAATCATAGAATTAAAGGAGATTCAGTCCATGAGCGTCCTTAGAGATAATTTATTCCAATGCTGCATTTTACGGGTAAAGAAACTGAAACTCAAGATAATAAGTACTATGCATAGCGCCATTTAGTTGACGAACAGCAGAGCCTGAACTCAGACCACATGTTCTGTCAAGTCCAATGTATGCAGCATTGCAGGGGAAACTGAAAATAGACCCATGCTCTAGAGAAACTGGAGACACCATACGTAAGGGATACATACTGTATCCCTTCACACATCATACGATGGAATTTACTCTAGTGCAAAGGGCAACCTAATGACTTGAAGGAGTGATAGCACTTCACAGAGAAAGGTGAAGACAGAGGGCCATCGTGTTAATATGTGCCACGGGGTGAGGAATGGAGAGAAGGAGTTTCAGTTGCACCTCCACAAACTCACCAGCATTTAAAAACTTTCAGTCCTGGAGAAGCTTCCACGGTTACTATGCCCTGCCGAGATGGGATGCAATTATGCAGAAGTCAGGCTAAAATGACTACAGGATAGCAGAATGCTTGAAATAGTTGAAGTCAATTAAGATTCTATGACCTGTTCTTGTATCATCTCTCTGCTGAGAAAGTGCCACTCAATCACTGTATTTTACATCTTCTGCATAATGAAAGCACCTGCAACTGCATAAGGCCTGATTTAACTTCCAAGCAGAGTATCCCTTTGTTGTGACCTAAATTTTATTTCCTATAATAGGTCATTTCCCCCCCAGTTTCATCATAGCCACCCTCCCGGATTCATTACAAAAATAACTGGTTAAGGCATTTCCATCCCTCTTTCATGAAAACATCAAACAAAACTTAAATATATTTTAACCTTAAAAATTTATTTTTATTCAGTTAGCATTCAACAAATATTATTTAGTGGCTACTGCCTACCAGGCACTAGCATTTCAGAAGCCCTGAAGGAGCTTAAGGTCTGGTGGACAGGATATATATGCTGCCTGGTATTATATGCTGCCTGGATATATATGCTGCCTGGATATATATGCTGCCTGGTATATAAGGCAGCATATAATCTGGATATATATGCTGCCTTAAGCAGACCTGGAGCTTAAGGTCTGGTGGGCAGGATATACATGCTAGTAAACATCATAATATTACAACGGGGGCATTCTCAGCAGAGTTCTATGCAAACACTGATGAATAGTTACCCAAAAGGAAATACTTCAAACATGAGTGATTATGTGGTCAAAGAGGAAGGGCATTGTAGAGAGAATGGAAATGACAAGACGTTTAATGTGTAGAAGAAGCTGAATAAGATTTGGAAAGTGGCAGTAAGTAGAAAAAAGCCATCCAGGGTATCTCAACCTTGGCACTACTGACATGCTGGACTTAATTATTCTTTGTTGTTGGGGCTGTCATGTGCATTGTAGGATGTATAGCAGCATCCGTGCTGTTCACCCACTAGATACATGCTCCCACCACCACCATCATGATGTGTTAATAAAAATGTCTCCAGACCTTGTCAAATGTCTCCTTGTGGACAGAATCTTTCCTGGTTGGAAAGTCACTGGAAAATTGTTGTAAGTTAGATAAACAAGAGCTGTATATACCTACAAAGGAGTTTGGATATTATCACATACATAGTAATAAGATGCCACGTTTCACAGAGACCCGATTTCCCATAGAATTCAAGCATATATATCATCTGACATTTTATATAATTTTATATAACTTGTATATTTTCATCAGGTGTAACAGCTGATGCCTGTAATTCCAGCACTTTGGGAGGACAAGGTGGCAGGATTGCTCTAGGTCAGAAGTTCAAGACCAGCCTGGGCAATGTGGCAAAACCCCGTCTCTATCAAAAATACAAAAATTAGCCAGGTGTGGTAGCACATGCCTGTGGTTTTAGCTACTCTGGAAGCTGAGGTGGGAAGATCACTTGAGCCTGGGAATTCGAGGCTGCGGTGAGCTGAGATCATGTCACTGCACTCCAGCCTGGGCAACAGAACAAGACCCCATCTCAAACAAACAAACAAAAAACTTATACATTTTGCAATTATAAAGTTTGGTGGAGAGAGGCTTGAGCTTTTCCCATTTCAAAGTGGTTCTAAATTCCTAAACCAGCATGACCAATAGAAATATTTCAAGGTTTCTTGTATAGGTAACACTCTTATAGAAGCAATATGGAGGAACAAAAGCAATAATGTAGTGTTTGCTTTCAACATAATGAGAGTAAAATAACAAACAGGATGTTGGTCTTGCCATGCCTTGGTAAACAGGACTCCTGGCAGAGTAAGACAGTCAACAAGACCAATGTTCTGCAGTTGTTCTGCAAATAAGTAAAGAATTACATTGCACAGGGATTCCCGCTCCCCCATTTTGAAGGCGCATAAATTGAATGAAAATGACGTTTTTTTTATTTTGATTTTGATGAACTGTTACAAAACAAATATGTACTATATATACCTAGAGAGAATTAGCCAGATGAATGAACCACTGGCAATCTCACATATGTTTTTAGCGAAGGCAGTGAAGAGGTCACATAGCATCCTTAATGACATGCCAAGCATGGGCAGCAGTGTCTGTTTTTTTGTTTTGTTTTGTTTTGTTTTCATTTTTGTTTTTTTCTTTTTTTCTCTCTTTTCCCTTTTAATGTCCCAACACTTGGCAGTAATACATGGTTTTCAGTCAATGCTTCCTTCAGCATTTATTATATCATTGTTGCCATGACAAAAGATTATAGGTGTTAATCACAAACAGAGTGTTGTTACATGAGATTTTGAAACCTGATCCAACAGTGGCATAATTGTGAGGAAAAAAAATTGATCACATTTTCAATAATAAAACAATGTGAAGTCTTATCGATTATTTTGAATTTTTTTTGTCTTCCAGAGGAAATCAAATATTAAATGACCTGAGAAATAAAATGTACAATAAAATGCAATTTAGACAACAATACAAAATTTCAACCCTTAACAAATACAGGGATGTTTAAAGTTTTTATTTCATAAAGTGATAGAATAATAAAAAGTATTTTTCAAATTAATTTTTATGATAAAAGTAATGTAGGGACAACATAAAACCTCAAAGAGGAAAGAAGAGCAAAAACCAAAAAGTGAATGATATACTTTTCCTCCAGCTTCTAATCCTTTCCCTAGGAAGTATTAACAATTTTTTGTGTATCTTTTCAGAAAGTTTCATTTGCACAGAAGATACCATTCTACATAGAGTTGCTCTATACTTTCCGTTTTTACTTAAAGACTTTTTAAACTTAAAGAATCCTTGCAGAGGTTTCGTTATTAATACTCATATATCCACTGTATTCTTTCTAACGACCTTGTAATCTGCATTTTGAGGTATGTATTCCATTGCATGCATGTATTTTTTTTAACAATTCCTTTTGATGAAGAGTTATAGATTTTCCATTTTTTTGCTTCCAAATAATTGTATATTCTAAATTCTGTACATACATCCTTCAGCAATATTTAAAAGCATTCATGAGATTCATTCCTAGTAAGAAATTTCTTAAAATTCAATTTCTTAAATTTCAAAAAAGCTCCTTGAATCAGACATTTCTCTCAATGAGAAATTACTTCTTTTTTGTAATTTTTGTGTTTGGAATTCTATCAGGATGTGAAAAAGATCAGGAGGTAGAAATTCATGTTCTTACATTTAATATGCTCTAATATGTTACATAATATAAAATGTCACACATAGAATAAAAGCCTAATTCAAGAATATATTAAATATTAGAAAAGTTTCATAGTTGAGAATATGTAAAATTGAACAAAAGTAAACACATTGACTTAATGAATGATTTCACAGTATATAAAATATGGTTACTCCTATTTCTCTAAAATATTGGTATATGCGTGTCTTATGTTTAAAGGCATATTGAAAGCAACAACCATTATGGTACAACCATCCCAGTTAGGAATTTAAAATGGTTTTGAGCTACTCAAGCTAGTTAAACGTGAGTCTGGCCAAAATATGTAGAATCAAATCTGTGTGTCATACATTCATTCAGTCAAAACTATTTACATAATTTATACTATGTGCCAGATACTAATAAACATTTTTTAAAATTGTAAAGGTCCTAAGAATCTATTTTTATAAGATAAAATTTGAGGTTTTCTATCAATTTTCTAATCCAAATTCTAGTACATTCCATAATTCATATGTATTCACCTTTATTCTATATCAACTATCGAATCAATAATTTATCAACAATAACTTTTATTCCTACTGCATGCCAGGTACTATGGTAGATGACGTAAATACAAAATCCTCCCTTTATTTCATTAAGCTTGCAGCTTAGTCAGTAAAATAAATATTACTTAAATATTCGTGCAAATGATTATAAAACCAAAACTCTGCTATATACTAAAAAGGAGAGTTACAGATCATATAAGAGTATATGAAGTGGGAATTCATATAGTCAGGAATGTCTCTCAGATATGAGATTGAAAGGATAGATAAGAGTTAAGAACACAAAGAAGAAAATGAACAGCATTTTGGAGAACAAACAGTGTGTGCAAAGATCTTGTGAGGGAAGTGCTCACAGCTATGATCATTTACCTAGTCATGACTGTATAGTGGAATGGATATACTTTATAGTTGCAAATTTATGACATGTTTCCTGATGTGTGGGGTAAGAACTACTGTAATGAGGAAGTCCAAATATTAGACCCTGTCAAGACAGTAAAATCAGTATCTCACCCTGTAAGGAATAGCAGAGATTAAAGCCACCCTTATAATGGTCCTATGCTACCCCCTATAATTTGCAGGTTTGGATCATACTAAGGCCAGATAGAATGTTGATCAATGACAGTAAACTACTGAAGACTCAAACAAACAGGTGCTATCTCTAATTGCAACCACTATACCAGACATGGCATCTTTGCTAGAGCAGATTAGTACTGCCTCTGGATGCCATATGCGATCAGAAACAGTAAATATTTATTGCCTTACTCCAACATATTGTTAATTATTTTTTCTTATGTCAAAATATAGTCTGAAGGGAACTGATTGTCTGGACACCTCGGAGAATATCATCTTTGTTCACTATATTGATGGAACCATATCAATAACATCCCACTAATTGAAACAGAAGAGCAAAAGTAGCAAATGAATTGGAGGCTTGAGAAGACACATGTGGGAGGATAGGAGAAAAACCCCATAAAAATTGAGGAGCCCTACACATGAGTGAAACATGTAGGGGTCTAATGGTCTCTGACATAATGAAACACTTCCTTAAAGTAAAAAGCAAATTATTGCATCTTGCAAATGTCATTACCAAGAAAAGCAAACAATACCTTATAGGCTACACAATCTTCTGAGCATAGCAAGTTCCATATTTGAGAATACTGCTCAAACTCATTTACCGCATGACATGAAGGGCTGTCAGCTTTGAGGAGAGTCTACAACGGAACTACGCTGTGGTATAAGTGGCCCTGCTCCTTGGGACAAAGAACCCAGAAAATATTATGATACCAGAAACATCTTTGATGAGCAAGCCTAATTGTAGTTTATGTAAAACCCAAAAAGAAGAATCATAACATAGACTGTATGATCTTGGAGCAAAACCATACTATCTGCAAGACCATGCCAACATAGAGCTTCTGGCATGCTACTGGGATTTGGAAAAGATGAAGTGACTGAACATAGGGTAGAGGTCCCTATGCTGTCAGAACTACCCATTATAATCTAGTGTCTATCAGAACTACTGCGTCATAATTCAGGTGTATCCAGTAACAATCTAATGTAACACAGAAATGGTATTTCAGGGATTGGGCATAAGCAAGACCAGGGGTTCCAAATAAGATGCAGGAGCCGGTGTCTTAGACCCCCATGCCATCCACCATTATTGCAATTCGTACGGCTCTCAATTCATATGGCTGAATGGGAGGGAGGTCCTTTACAACTAGCTGGCAGAAGAAGAAAACGTTAAAGCTTGGGCCATGCATCAATCAGCTTAGTACATGGATATAAGAAAAAAAAAAGGAGGCATTGATGACTTTAGAGCTCTGCTGAAGGGTGACTGGAAAATTTAGTGGAGAGGGGCAATTCTCCAATGGTTAACATGTCTTCAATTCTCCAATGGTTATCATGTCATGCATCTGGTTGTCCACTTTGTTTGGAAATAAAAGTGGCCTTAGGTAGAACTTAGACTGACTCACAGACAGTGGCAAAATGCTTAGCTGGTTGATTGTGGATCTGGAAGGGGAAGAGTTGAATGAGGAGGGATAAGCAGGTCTGGATTGGTGGCATGTTAATAACTATATGAGAATAGGCACTATATTTAAAATCTTCATATAGATATAACATGTACAAGAAGCACCTGCCAACAAGGCAGAAGACTCAGCATCAGCCCAAGTGCTAGTCTTATGTGCATGTAAATGTACATGGGCCTATTTACAAAAATTATCTAGTTACTGCCCTCATCAACTATTCAACTTGCTAGAATAGAAGATACTTAGCGCCCAATATAGCACTATCCCTTGAAGGAACATGCCAGAGATATGGTGGAAAGTTGACTACATTAGACCCCTTCCACCTAGAAGGGGTAGTAATTCTATGTTTTGTTTATTTATCACTGCACAGAAAACCATCTCTAGTGGCTTAAAATGACAACACTTGATTTGCTCATAAATCAGCAACACTTCTCTGCTTCACTGCACATAAGCCAGAGCAGCTCAAAGACTGGGGAATAGAATCATCTGAAAGTGTACTTGCTCAATCACATGGTTGGAAATAGATACTGGCTCTCAGCTGGGACTTCAGCTGAGTCTGTGGGCAAACTCCTCCATGTGGACCTTTTCAGAGCATAGTGGTGGACTCTAAAGACATGTGTCCCAAATGCAAGAGAGAGCCAGGCAAGAACTGGATCACCTTCTCTAATCTAGCTTTGTAAGTCACATAACTTCACTCCTGCCAGTGTCACTAAAAGCAGATGACTAAAGCTATTCCATATTCAAGAGAAAGCATATTAAAGTCCACTTTTTGGTGGAGGACTGCTAAGGAATTTTTGGATACATTTTAAATTATCACATTTGTCTTGATTGGAATTAATATATATCATGGTATGGATTATTCTTTTCTGTCTGCAGAAACTCTGCAGAACTAGAGTCTAGAGATTTACAGTGTTTGATCCATTAACACAGGATTCTGCATAAAGCCATATTATAAAAACTGACTTATTTTAGAGAAAAGGATGGGTAGAAGTGTATGAATCATGAGATTCATGGCTCTATCATATACTGACCATTCATAAGCTTCCAGCTTTACATAGTGAAGAAATTGCCTGTTTAAGGCACAATTATCCAAGTGTGATCTTAGGTGATACCCAGAAAGGATGACAATATATAGGTGAAATCAATTACTAGTATATGGCACTGTGTGTCCATGCTAGGTAGAATATATGTGTCTAGAAACTAAGGAGTCGAAGTAGGAATGGACCTACTTACAATCATTCCTAGAGAACCATTTGAAGGAATTTCTGCTTCCTATCTCCATAATTCTAGGCTGTACAGATTTACATATCTTGATTCTGAGAGAGAACATACTTCTACCAAGGGACAAAGAAGTGTCCCGTTATATCTCAAAATCTAGGTTTTTCCAGTAACTTAGGACTTCTCATTCTAAGAGACTACCAAGCAAAAAGAGAAGTCTCCATCCTGGAAGGGCTAAATGATATTGATCATTAGAAGGTGAAATTGATATTACACAGTGGATCAAGGAATCATATTCTTAGTTTGGAAACTAGGTGATCCACTTGGACATTTCTTGGTATTCACTTGCCCAATTTTAATGGTAAGTAGAAAAGTGCAGCAGGCATGGCCCTAGAAAGGGATGGTAACAAGAGGATCAGACTTCTCAGGTATGAGGATCTGAGCCACCTCATCTGGCAAGTTACCTAGACTTTCAGAAGTACTAATGTAGGGTGAAGGGAATTCAGGACTAATGGTGAAAGTTTAAGTTATGGTCTTGAGACCAGCTGCAGAAAAAGGAGCTTAAGTCTATCCCATTAAACTTTTTCTTACAAGTTTTGCCCAGGTAAAAGAGGACCAGTAGAATCTTGGAGCAGCTCTTCTATAACTTACTATATAAAGCAGGAAGTGGACTATAGCGGATACTGTGGTGTGCCACCTGGATTCATCAGTCCTACCTCAGGACTGAGCACTCATTCTCCAGCTGCTTGCTTTGCTAGAAATTGACTTAAGGTCATGTCTGCTCTCTATGGGCAGCTCACATCTGATGATTGGTTAATACAGAAATATAAATGTCTGGATTTCTTGTCCAATTCAAGATACTGAAGGGCCATCCCAGCCTGAGTCTTTTGTAGAATCATCTGAGACATAGTTCTCTACCCAAATTTGCTTTTTAGGATCACCCTCAGGTGTTAATCTTGAGAGTGTGCTCCAGTAAATTTCCTGCATAGAAATCTTCAGAGCAGGCTTCCTGGAGACTCCTATCTGAGATGAGTGGTGAGAGGAAGAAGATAGATGAGGAGATAAAGTGCAGGGACCAGAAGAAATATCATACTTTTTCATCATGTATATGGCCCACATTCCTTTTTCACATTTTTATATCTCTAAAGTTGAAATGCAGTTTATAATTCATATCATAAACAAGGCTTGTGTTACAGTTTGATTGGCAATAGTTTTTGTTGTAGTATATAAATTAATGACTTATTTTACATCCAAAACACAGATCTGATTAAAAAAAAACAGAAATAAAAACAAAACAAGCAGGAAGAGGTTAGAATTCAGATTTTCTAGACATTGAAGTAATTTTAAAGCCCTGATACAGACCCTAAGGATAGTGGGAAGGTATTTAAGAGGAAAAGCCTGACATCATACGATTTGCTTCTGAAAAGACCACTGATTCTAGTGCACGAAGAAATAATGGTAAGAGCTGTAACCTCATGAGCAGGCCCTGTGTAGTCGTCCACCCAAAACAGATGAGAGTGTTTCATGGAGATTAAAAAAAAAAAAAAAAAGCAAGTGGATAGATTGAGAGATTTGAGAGATATTTAGCAGGTGAAATCTGTAGTATTTAGCTTTAGGATGAATATAGGGAGTAAAAAGTGACTGGTTTTTAAATCAGCAACCAGGTGATTGGTGGTATCATTTATGAGGTAGGAAACACAGAATGAAAACTAAGCTAGGTTTCTTTCGAGCGGAAGCGTAATGCGAAAATCGGGAGTTGTTTGTTTCACGCTTTAACTTTGGAGATGCCATTAGCTATTGAGAAGAGCTCTCGAGTAAAATGTTACATATGTGATTCTAGGAACTGAAGAAGTGTACGCCTGAGATACAGTTTTGGGAACCATTTGAATAGATTAATAAGCGGTAATTGAAGCTCCATATATGGATGAGATCACATTGGATAGTGTGAATAAAGGAAGGCCTAGGAGCAAGCCTTTATTAACTCCACGATTTAGCAGCTGGGTCATAAAAATACATTTATAAAAGGATACATCGGAGAAACATTCACAGAGGAAAAACAGATGGCTGTTGTGTTCCAGAAGACAAGGAAAGAAAATGTTTCAAGAAAGAGGGTGTGGGAATTGGTGCTGAATGATGCTGATACAGCAAGTAAGACAGAGACTGAAAAAATGTTATTTAGTTAGTGACAGGGAGGCCATTGGTAATACCATCAAGAGCTGTTTGCTGGAAAGGGAAGGCTGCACGCAGCATGAGAGCAGGCTAAGCAGTTAGAACATATGAGGAAATGGCCACAGATTCAGCTGCAAAAGGTGGAACAGAGAGGATGACAAGTGAAAGGTAGTAAGCCCTGAGTTTTTGTTTTGTTCATAATGATTTCTCTTCTTTCTTTTCTGTGCCTATCTCTATCTCTCAGAAGGAAGCACAGTTAAGAGTCAACAGAAAAAACTGAGTTTAAGTTAGAGGTTGAATAAACAAAACACAAAACGAATAATTGATAACATAAGTAAGGATCCTGAATTACCCAGAGTGACTTTTTATCTTCCACATGGCAGAAGATAGCAATGCATTCAAATAGTCTGTCACCTCTTTTCTAAAACTGAGTGGGTGTAGTGTTTATAAGGTGAAGTGTTTGGAAAAGAAACATTATAGAAGCAGAAATAAGTTAAAATTAAATTCTGGGGATTTTTAGACAATTATTGCAGCTTGATGCTGATTATCAAGCTAAATTTTGGTTTTCTTTCTCAGATTACAAATTATGTCAAATTTTCCAATAATGATGAAATTGTAGGAATAACAATTTCCTACAATTCAGCTACCATATCCTATGCGTTGAGGAAATTATTATTCGTTCTTCAAAACCCAAGTCAAGTATCATCCCACTAGACTACTTCCCTAACTTCACCTCCAACTCTACGCACAAAACACATGCCTCACCTCATAGCACTTAACCTCATGAATGGCAGGTTTCTATTCTAAGTTTCTAGGATTGGACTGTGAGCTCTATGAGGAGGAACAGCTTCTGATTCAACTTTGCATATTCACAGCACCTAACTCTTGTTCCATATGGTTGAATGAGATAGGTAGAAAAGACAGAGACAGAAGAAAGAGAAGCAGGAGAGAAAGGAAGGAAGAATGGAAATCAGAAGGTGAGAAAGGAAGGAAGGAAGGAAGGGAAGTAAAAAAGAACAAAAGAAAGAATAAAACGAAATAATGTACTATCACAGAACATAACGGCTTGTGATCAAATAATTGGCAAAAATAAAACTTGTAATTATCTACTTGGTCAAACTGACAAATGTTCTTAACTAAAAGGCAATGATTCATTAATTCAACCAATATTTACTGAGCACCTATTATGTGCCAGGCATGGGGCCACTGGATGATATATTATAAACAAGAAAAAAATTCCCTACCCTTTTGGATTTCACTTTCTAAGGTAAGCCATCTTAATACATTAGTTATACAGTATGATCTAAGTTGTTAAGTGTTATGGAAAAAAATACAGCAGAGCCACCCGGACTGACAGTGCAAGGATGAGAGACTGAAATTTTAAAATAGGTGGTTAGGGTAAGATTCACTAAAGAGACATTTGACTCAGAGTCATGCATATGTTCCAGAAGAAAGGCATTCCAAAGACAGAAAGCAATAGTGAAAAAGCTCTGAGACAGTGTGTGCCTGGAGTGTAGAAAGCCAGGGTGCTAAAAGCAGAGTGAAGAGAGGTGAGAAAGGTGATGGGGAGAGGAGGCAGCTCCAGCTCGTAGAGAACCATATAGTCATTGCAGACTTTTACTAGCAGAAGATGGAAGCTTTTCGATTGAGGGTGTTTAGCAGAGCAGTGACATGTTCTGGTTTAAACTTTCAAAGAGTCTGCATTTAAAGGAACTGTTGCATTAGAATAGAAGCTGGGGACCAGTGAGAGGCCAGACAGGAGATCCTAGTGGCCTGGACCGGGTTGGCAGCAGTGGAGGTGAGAAAAGTGGTGGGATTCCGGGTGTACCCTGAGGACAGAGGCAAGGGGATTTGCTCTAGGATTGGAGTGGGCTGTGGGAGAGAGGCGCCAAGAGAAATTTCGGTTTCACTAAATTCCAGTTCTGGGATTAAAAGTTCTATTCAAATACGTTTCTATGTTCTTAAAGCATTCATATATGAATAAACACAAACTTGAAATTCTTTTTATTCTCACCTATTGATATTATGAATTAGATCAGTTCTCAAGTTCATGAATCAAAAACATGGTGTTTTATGATATTGTAATGATGGAAAAACAAGCATTTATAAATTATGTGAGTGCTGCTTTAATTGGAAAAGTCCTCATTTCTGGTGTTTCTTACTTCATGTTTAGAGGAAGGAGCTGAGAAAGGCATCAGAGCTAATATTAAGAGAAGAAACAATTGATACTACAGAGGGTCTTTTTTGGCTAGTTTTAATGAATAACATTTTGTCATCAAATGAACGTATACAGACTACAAATCCATACAATACTCAGCATATCATTTCCATCAGTGTACCAAATAGAAGCCTTTAAGGCAGACAGTACGTTCGCTGATAAAGCAGAAAGACAAAGATACATGGATTAAAAATTAAAATCTGCTGGTTTACTGTCTATCATTTAATTCTCTATATCGGGGTTAGCTTAACTTTAAAAAGTAATAAAGCGAATATGTCTTCCATAGAGCACTTTACATTGGGGATTCTGAATTTAAATGTTATAAAGAAACTACTTATATTTAATCTAGTATTTTTATTTTAGAATTTGTATTTCTGAAGAATAGATTTCCAAGAACCCAATAATACTGTGTCTCTTTGGACTATAGAATGTTAGTCTTTGGGACTTTTTAATATAAAGGATTAGGTAAGCCTAAGAAAGAAGCATTTGAGAAAAATATAACACTTTGTTACTATTTTGCTCTCAGTGGCATAAGTTGTATACTCACATGAAGTTCAGAAAAACTATCCAGCAAAGACTTCCTCTAAGTCTGTTTCCTCAGTGGTAAGTGTCCTCATACGAACATGAGCTCTGGAGCCAAACCTCTTGGGTTCAAATCCTGGCTCAGTCACTTACTAGCTGTGAGACTGTGGGAAGTGCATTTAAAGTCTCTGTGATTCTGTTTGAAGGTGTATAGTAAAGGGATTAATAAAAATACAGCATCATAGGATTGTTGTGAGAATCAAAAGATTTAATACATATATAGCATTTAGAACTATAGTAAACAAAAAATACACATTTAACATTAGCTATGATGGTTGCGGAGAATACTCATCAACCGTACTTTTCCTTTCTTGTTTTTTATGGAATCTTATGAGTGTATCTGACTTCCTGGGACCAGAAATAGAGCTTTGAAGTCTTCTGCTCCATACAACTTAATGATGTACCAAGACCTCTACAGTCTTGCCTCTGACTTTCTTTTGATTTCTCAAACATTCTAGCTATTTCTTGTCCGGGAACGCACCTTCTCAAGATGTTTGCATGCCATATTCCTTCTAGTTATTCAGATTTCAGCTTAAAACTCATTGCCTCAGAAAAATGTCTTTGACTTCAAACTAAAATCAATAACCACTCTCTTTTAGCTCACTCTGATTAGTTCTCTCAAAATATTCGTGATTTTCTGAAACTCTTCATGATAATTATTTTTATTTGTTTCTCTTGATTAATAAGTAACTCTATTCAAGAATGATGGCTGCCTATAATATTTACTGAATAAATATTTGTTGAATGAGTAAAATAATAAGTTAAAACTCAAAATTTGTATTGTCTTAGCTTCAAATTCTCTGACCATCTTTTGCATACTTAACTCTATAAGCCATCTCACTGACCCACTACGTGACCCCACAAGGCATGGCTTGGGCAGCCTCAAAACTTATACTGCTATTAAGGAAAGATCTCACAGTGCCAGAAAGACTGGTAGCCAGCAACTGGCATCATACTCATATAAAAGAAACATTTTTGCTCAATATTTCACTAGACTGAACATTTAGACAATTTCTTGAGATAAGTGAAAGTTTCATAATACAATGAAGCAATCTGCCTACATGGTGCCAGTAGAAAGGCAAACAAAATATCTAGCAGCTCAAAAATATCTTCCTTATTAAATGCCCCAGATTTCCCACACGTTCACAAAATACCTACCATTGTCTTTTGGAACTAACATTCCAAAGATCACACTTGAGAAATGATGAAATAGATAAGGTGCATTTGAAATCATCTACAGATGACTTTGAATACAACATAAATACTAAATACTAAACTTCCCACAAGAGATTTTAGAAATTCATTTCCCTAGCTCAAAAAAGCAAATGTTAAGTGTGTCTTTTTAAAAAAATAACCTGACCCATATGAAATGTACTGATGTGTGTCCCCTGCAGAGCCCCTTCCCACTGAAAACAAATGTCCCAAATAAAAGAGACATATAATATTTTAGAATTTACAGTTATGTTTTTCTACTTCAGAGGAAATCAGCAAAAGCAGTTGCTAGGCCTATGCTGAGTCCATCCCCACCTCTCCACCTTTTGTTTTCCTGGAGAACACAGCAAATGCCATAGATCAAAGTCTGTTTTCTCTGAGCACATAGGGGGCTGGAAGGCTGTACGCTCACCACCACTGCATCAGATGGATAATGACAGATGCAATGTCTATAGCATCTCAGTAGATGAGGGATTTTTTTCGCTTTATCCTATGAGAATGAAGGACAGTGAATTAGTGTACTGCGTGCACAGACTGCCAAGAGAAATATACCACCAGCCGGAGCAGCAAAAACAAACAACCCCAAATGCTTTTGTGGTTTACAAGTGGTCATTTTTCAAAGAGATGCACGTGGATAGAGAGGAGAGGCTCCTGGCGAATGGAAGGAAACTAACGCTGTTTCACAACATTTCTGGGAAGACATTTCCATCAAATATTCATGGTAGCCTCTTGTCTATATGAGCCTGCTTGATAGAATAATAGTGCCGGTTCACCTGGTACCAAATCTCAGCCCCCTTCCCATTCCCCAGCTAGTAAATCTTGGCTGTCAGTGATAGGAGCTGATGTGAAATGATAACCTTATTGAGCTGCCTCATGAACTGTAACTCATTTGTTCTGAAGACCCAGACTGACAGCCCTTGCATTTCTCCCTTCCAGAAAAATTGAGCATAAATCACTTTATCATTTTTCCACATGACAGTTTATCAGAATTCTGGAATTCTATATGAAGTCATAGGGGCTGGTGACAGAAAATGAGACAAGTTCTATCCTGTAGCTGAGGAGGACTGCCCCTCCAAAGGCAGCAATGCCACCATAAAAATACCAATGAGATTCAACTAAATACAAATTCTCTCCCGTTTGAAAGACACAGCATTAGCTCTCTTTTCTCTAGAGTTTTCTGCATGAGAAAGAGGGGGAGAGTGAAGTTATGGAATATAATTATGCCCTTTTTCTAACAAGCAAGTGGAAAAAGTGGCCCAGTCCAATTCAGTGCTTCCACCGCCTAATTTCAGTGCTGGTGTCTTCTGAAAGTGAATGGTCAGAATGGTGAGGGCTAATATTGAGGCCATACCAGGTTTTCTCCAAAGTCGATTAAACTAATTTAGCATAGCCTGCCAGTTTGTCTTCCTTTCTTCAAAACATAGTTTACACGTGCACATACTGTGTGGGATACAAAGACAGCTGAGATGCCCTGACTGTTTAGAGGATCACAGCTTCATGGATGTGTCGCGGGGAGCCAAGCAGGCCAGTTCACAAGGAAGATGGTTCCTATAGTGTGCTTGGGGCATATTAGTGCTGGGGAGACACAGAGGAGGAAGTGGTTGACTGTGGGGGAAGAAGCAGTCTGGAGAGACCTCTTAAGAGAGGTGACTGTGAAGCTAAATCTGGGAAGCTGATGCAGGGTTTCCACCAAGTGGACCAGTGACTCTCTTGTTGGTGGCCATAGAGGCTGGAGGTCTAGTCGGTTTATTTCACCCTCATTTTAATCTAAACATAAGTCTTTCTCTACGTGGTGGTTCACTCAAACTTTATAATTTTATTTTATTTATTAATTTGTTTAGATTTTTGAGTCAGGTCTTGCTCTGCTGCCCAGGCTGGAGTGCAGTGACACAATTACGGTTCACTGCAGCCTCTACCTTCCAGGTTCAAATGATCCTCCCTCCTCAGCCTCCTGAGAAGATGTGACTTACAGGCGCATACCACTATGCCCGGCTAAAGCTTTATAATTTTAAATAGAGCTTCTAAAAACACTTAGTACTACTTAAGATTTAATATGCATACATTTATACACTGAGGATCTATAAAAGCACACAACTGAACCTAGTTATGGAACAGAAAACACTGCACACATGTGGCTTGACCATAACATTTCAGCGCCCATGTTGCCTGCCTGCGAGGGGTATTACAGATTAAACTGTCTTTCACTGCTTATAGTACTGTCATCACTTTTAAACTTTGAAATTCCCTACCTTTCTGACCCAGAATAAGGGGCCACCTGACCATTGCATGGTTGATTCTGAAGCATGGCAGTAAATGCAGTGCTTTAATGTACAAGACATGTACACAGTTGTGACACACTATCTCCTTTTTGAAATTTGCTATTCTCACAGATCGCTATTCAAATTAAGAAGGGAGTTTAACAAAGTTTGCGTATTTGTAAAAGCCAAACAATGGCTTTTATTTTCCTTGTTTCCCAAAGTCTTCTTTCTGAACAATGATTCTGGCCTTTACAGATATATTTCAGTATCTGAAATATGCAAAATAATTATTTTTCCTCATTTTTTCTTTTTTGTTGTTGTTAGTGGTGGTGGTAGAAATATCTCTTTACATAAGCATTTATGGAGTTTCCTAGGTGTTATGTACAGATATTTAGATATATGAACACAATTATATATGTGTGTGTGTGTGTGTGTGTGTTACAAACACTTAGAAAATGTCAAAATTTGATGTGAATCTCTGAGATGGCAGTATCTCCCATTTGCTGTTTTAATTAATTAAATCTTTGGTTTAAATCAATACCTATAGGGCATATATTTTCCACAGAGGTGATATGATCCCAAGGAGGAAAAATTGGCTCTTGATGGGGTTAAAATATATTATTTTATATTTATAAAGCACAGATACACATATAGTATACAATATATCTGTGGTTTCAACTTTCATGGGAAAGGAAATTCTCACGGGACAATAATGGAAAACAAAAGGTTAAGAACACTGGTATCAGACATTTGTAATGGTATCAATGGTGGTAATTATTTTAAAATACGTTTTGAATAATCTTAGTGACTGCTTTGGCTTTCATGGTTTTGTTTTGATTTGCAGTGGAGTGATAGCAGTTTCAGTCATTTTTCTGAAGAGAGTGGAAAATAAGGCATAAATAGAAAGTCTACATGTGGGAATCCGGCCAGAGATATTGCAACAAGTAAATAGAGAACAGGGACCAAGAAAAATCAGTTATTCCATCAAACAAGCCCCTGGATGCAAAACAGTTGGCAGTTTCTGTTTCCCAAGCAACCTTTGCCTGTTACAGAGTGTCAGAATGAGCATCGCAATCCCACTGCAATCATATGCACTTTGTAAAATCTCTCTAGGAATTAGTCTTTCTAAAAATAGGCAATGAAGAATTTATCTCATTCTAATTTATTGCCATTTTCACTTAATAAAGTTCCATTTAAATGTCTATGGAGGTCATGCATATTAGCAAGACATGAGCAGCTCTAAAAGCATGTCTGAATCATGCTGAAAATTCCTGACACCCAAGTAACTGAAAGCTTGTAAGGAAGTGTGTGCGCGTTTGTGTGTGTGCGCACGCGTGTGTGCACGTGTTGCTCTGTATTAGAAAATGTATATGATGGTTTTAAAAGGTCCACTCATTGAGAGGTGGAGTATATGTCACCTCCTCTTGAACCCGAGAGTCTTTGTAACTGTTCTCAAGGAATACACGTGGTGGAAATAACACTGCATGATTACTGAAGCCAAACAGGAAATACATTTCCACCATTTTTTGAAATACACATCTTTGTAGCTCTGAGCTACCATGCAAGAATACCATCTGAAGCTACCATGTTGGAGAAACCACATGGAGATACTATAAAGAGATGGAAGGAGATACTGGATTGTTTCAGCCTCTGGCTGTTTGCATCTTATGAGCCCAGGTACCAGACATGTGAGTGAGCATGCCTTAGAAGACTGCAGGCCAAACCGTCCTCTGATAGCAACTACATAAAGGATTCAAGTGAGAACTCCCAAGCTGAACCCAGTCAACCTCCATAAGAGATAACAGTAAAATGATTGTTGTTATTGTAAATCACTAAACTTTGGAATTTGGGGATAGCTTGCTATACAGCCACATATGATAGGAACATGTGCTCATATGCACAAAGTGAGAATGATTCCATGATGACCACATATTTCTAGAGAAACTTTTCAAAATAACTTGAGCTATTTTCTGGAATATCATAGCATGAAAGAAGACTTCATTTTTTTAGTTGACAGAACAATTCTCTATATTGTAAATTTCATCAAGGAATTATTCCAGTAATTCATTTTCCTTAAAAATAATTGCACTTGGCAATTTACATTACATATTTGATCTCTTGGGTTGTTGCAGAATTTTGAAATACTTGTCTTTATTGCACAGCTCTTTCCTTTGAAATCTTTCTCATATTTTTCCCCTTGACTTTTTTATTGCCTCATTTCATCTACCTAAATTTAATGTCTTTTTATTCATCTTATTTTGATCATGTTATTTCAGCTCTGTCCCCGATGCTAATTCTTTCTAGCATCTTGCACTTTTTAAAGTACATTCAACTGATCACCCTGCCAGACTCCCCAACAATTCAGGATTGGCCCAGGGATGTGAAGAGACCTGGCATCAAGGGGAGCAGTAGCTGCTAGAGACCAGCACAGTAAACCAGTGTCTGTGTCACCAGCGCCAGCACCAACACAATAAAGTCCCCTGACGTACTGCACCTGTTTACTGCCTCTTGAAGCCCCAGGGTTTCATTTCTTCATTTATTTATTTAGTCCTTCATTCCACAAGCCTATGAAAAACTCCAGCTACAAGTGCAAATACAGTCTTAGCACTGATGATACAAAGAAAATTAAAATATGACCCCAGTCTTGGAAAGATTCCATCTGAAGATAGCCAACCACAGTGATGTTGATGGAACTGAGTGGCTAGCCACAACAGAAGTATGCACAAAGTGCCATGGGAACACAGAGGAGAGACTTCTCAAGTCAGCCTAGGGAGACTGAAGAAGTTATCTCAGCCAATGCAACATTGTAACTAATAAATAAGTAATGGAAATTCAAAAAGAAAAAATATGGGCCAGGCGCAGTGGCTCACGCCAGTAATCCCAGGCCTTTGGGAGGCTGAGGCAGGTGAATCATATGAGGTCAGGAGTTCAAGACCAGCCTGACCAAAATAGTGAAACCTCATCTCTACTAAAAATACACACACACACACATACACACAAAATCAGCCAGGAGTGGTGGTGGGCACCTGTGATCCCAGCTACTCCAGAGGCTGAGGCAGGAGAATTGCTTGAACCCAACAGGCAGAGGTTGCGGTGAGCAGAGATCCCACCATTGCACTCCAGCCTGGGTAACAAGAGCGAAACTCTATCTCAAAACATAAAAAAAGAGAAAAAGTATGAGTTCACATGCATAAGAACAAATGGATATCAACGTTCATATTCAGAAAACAGAAAGTAGCTAGTTCTGCTGGAACTGCAGATACAGCCATGTCCCGTGAGAACAAGAAAGTAAGGGGCTGGGTGATTAAAAACCCTGCTATGCATATACTTTACCGCTCTTATACACACCCCACATCAGCACATGGGCACACACATGCATACTTAGAGATGCACATACATTTAGTCTTGAAGTGTCAGCGTTCAAATTAATTTGGTAATACCAGAGAATCAAGTTACAAAATCCTGTATTTAATCTTGGAAAAGATATATCTCCTTCTTGCTATCTTTTCCAGAGAAAAGATATTGTCCCTAGCCTTAAATATTTCCTCAGTTTCTCTGAGAATATCTTCTGAATGATTAACTCACCCTACACTTATGAAGGATTTCCTAATATTTTGCTTCTGTTTTTCCCTGCTGTAGCTTTTACTTAAGCTGCCCTCACTGACAAATGAGAATCATCAACTTCTAACTTATTTATAACATCCTTTTATATATTTGCAGGAGAGCTCAGGGAGCAATTCAAACAGAAATGCAGCTGCTTTCAGTTCCACTAAATAAAAAACCAAGTATACTTAGTTTGGTCTCTCAGATATGGCATCTCAGCCCAGAGATATTGTTAACAAAGAGTTGTATATAGTATGGAAGAATCCTAGTTATTTCCAGCAATCTGGGGTTGGGGTGAAACATGTCTCCAGCTCTTCGGTGGTATTTGCTATTTTGTAAGAAGTACTCATTCCATGAAAAGCTATGTTTAAAAACTCAGTTTATGGTACTTAGGAGATGGAAGGAGTGAAAGGAATTCCAGAATGAAAGATTTTTAAAAACAACAAAATTTCTGAGTAGTGACTAGCAATTGAAAACCTACTGGATCTATTTTTTTAGTTATTCATGGAGATATAGAGGAGGTATTCTGCTGAGCTAAAGAGCGCTATAGTGGCATAGAACCCAGGCCAAAAGGAAATGAGAAAATATGGAAAATGTCTTCAGAAGTGTTAGAAAAATCTGTCTTTGACATTCCATTTTCTTGAAGTAAAACTTAAGTAATACTTAATTTTAAATAAATTCTTAAATTGCCAACATGTAGCTATGCCAAATACAAAGATTTTGTAGCCCCAAACGACCTATTTCCATGGTTTCGTGACACTGAAAGAAGAAATAGACTCCCATTACATCAGGCAAATATGTGGTCTATAAGACCAGTGAGGAACATGCTGCCTTTTCCTATATATTAAGCGTAGCTAATAACTAATTCTTAGATCGTATTTCAGGCAACTGTAAGGGGTTTACAGAGATTAACTCATTTAATACTAAAGCAAAATAACAAGCTATGTAGTTGATACTATTCTTTATCCAAATTATTCAAGAAAACAGAGGGACACGTAGATTCAATGATTTGCTGAAAAGTCCTGGTTAGTTAAGTGGCCTAAGAGAATGTGATTCTCCTGGAAGCTGTTTTACATTTTACAGAGAATTTACTGAGGTATAATTAACATATAATACTTCTTATATTTAAAGTATACAATTTAAGTTTTGGCTTATGCATACAAGTATGAAATCATCACTATAATCAAGATGATGATTAGGATGATGGTGATTATTTTGGGGTTTATCCATGTTGTATATATCAGTAGTTCTTTCTTTACATTGCTGAATACCATTGAATGGTATGGATACATCACAATTTATCTGTTCATTTGTTGGTAAACATTTGGTCATTTTTCATATTTGGCTATTACAAATAAACTGTTATGAACATTCATGTACAATTTATTATATTGTCATACACTTTTATTTTCTCTTGGGCAAATACCTAGGAGTAGAACATCAAAGATATGTGTCATAACATAAGTGCATATTTAACTTTTAAAGAAATGAATTGCTTTCCAAAATGGTTGTAATATTTTATAATCTCACCAGAGTGTATGTGTATTTGTCCATTTCCAGGCTCCTGATAAAGACGTGCCTGAGACTGGGCAATTTATACAAGAAGAGGTTTAATGGACTCACAGTTCTACGTGGCTGGTGAGGCCTCATAATCATGGTGGAAGGTGAAAGGCACATCTCACACGGCAGCAGAGAAGAGAAGAGAACTAGTTCAGGGAAACTCCCCTTTATAAAACCATCAGATCTCGTGAGACTTACTCACTATCATGAGAATGGCATGGGAAAGACCCACTCCCATGATTCAATTATCTCCCACCGAGTCGCTCCCAGAACATGTGGGAATTATGGGAGCTATAATTCAAGATGAGATTTGGGTGGGGACACAGACAAACCATATCAGTATGCTTGTTCTTCTATATCCTTATCAACACTTGGTGTGCTACTTTAAAAAATATTTTAGCCATGTATATTGGTACCTCATTGTGATTTTAATTGCACTTTCTTAATGACTAATTCAGGTACTTATTTTCAATCTGTCTATCTTCTTTGGCAAAAGGTCTGTTTAAATCATTTATCTCTGTTTTATTTTTTCTTTAATTCTTAACTTTTGAGCGTTCTTTACTTATTCTGGATACAAGTAACTTACCAGATACATGATTGGAAAATGTTTTCTCCTATCCCATGGATTGTATTTTCATTCTCTTAATAGTTTCTTTTGAAGAATAGAAGTTTTAGTATCAATAAAGTCTGTTTTATCATTTTTAAGTGTGGATCATGTTTTTAGTGTCTTATCAAAAAATGTTTTCCTCATTTAAAATCACAAAGATTTTCTTCCATTGGAAAAGTACAATAACTGTCTGCATTTCACAAGTAGGGACATAGACTACACCTTTCCGTAGAACAAATATTAAGTCATATTATAAGAATGGCAAGTGAGATGGGAGTTACTGTTGCAACACTCTTTGGAAAATACAATCAGCTACATATTCCAAGGGAGAAGACAGTATTAAGGAGAAAGATAAAGGTCATAAGTGTTTATTACTACAAAGAGTCTAGGTTACATGAACATTGAAGATAAAGGCCAGTAGTTTGCTATTAAGGATTCATTGGCACTTGTGGCTTGAGCAATTTGTCTTGTTAAACAAGTACGCATATGTAAATAAAAATAATACAAGTAAAAATCTTAAGAGGTAAGAAGGCAAAAAAACATATTGTGAATAAGTCAATAGTCTTTATAATAAGGGTTCTCATTCCTCAGTATACCCTCCAACACTTGTTATTTTTTCTCTTTTTGGTAATAACCACATTAACAGATATTAGCTCATAACTCATTGTGTTTTTAATTTGCATTTTACTGGTGAAGAACGATCTTGAACACTTTTTCACATACCTATTGACCATTGGTAGGTATGTCTTCTTTGGAGAAAGGTCTATTCAATTTTTAAATTAGGTTATTATTTATTTTCTTGCTATTGAGTTGTATAAATTCCTCAAATATTTTAAATATTAAACCCCTATCAGATATAGAGTTTGCAAATACTTCATCCCAGTCTGTAGTCTGCCATTTCATTATTGATTCTTTCCTTTGCTGTGCAGAAACTTTTATTTTGGTGTAGCCCTACTTGTTTATTTTTGCTTTTGTTGCTTTTGCTTGGTCACTGCCAAGACCAACAATATGGAAATTTTCCCTACGTTTTCTTCTAGGAGTGTTACGATTTCAGGTCCTATATTTAAGTCTTTAACCCATTTTGAATTGATTGTTGTGTATATCATAAGATACATGTCTAATTTCATTTTCTGCATGTGGATATCCAGTTTTCCCAACACTCTTCATTGAAAGACTATCTTTTTCTTCAATGTTCATGTAACCTAGGCTGTCTGTGGTAATAAACACTTATGACTTTATCTCTCTTCTTAAAATTGTCTTCTCCCTTGGAATATGTGGCAGATTGTATTTCCCAAAGATTGTTGCAACAATCTTTTTCTTGGTGCCTTGGTTGAAAATTAGCTGGCCATATATGTATAGATTTATTTCTGGGCTCTTTACTCTGGGAATGTTAATTGGTATAGCCATAGGGAAAATTGTTTGGCGGTTCCTCAAAAAATTAAAAATAGAACTACCATTGATCCAGCAATCCCTCTTCTGGGTATATATTCAAAGGAAAAGAAACCAATATCTTGAAGAGTTATCTGTAGTCTCATGTTCATTGCAGTATTATTCATAATAGCCAAGATAAGGAAATAAGCTGTGTCCATCAACAGATGAACATATAGACATACAGAAAACAAAGCATTAATCGCCTTAAAAAGAAGGAAATCCTGCCATTTATGACAATATGGATCAGCCTTGGCGGTGGGGGGAGGGGGCATTATGCTAAGTAACATAAGTCAGACAAAAAGAAAAATATTGCATGATCTCACTTAAATGTTGAATCTAAAAAAGAAAATAATAATGAATAGAAACAGAGAGTAGAATGATGGTTACTAGGGGTCCAGTCATGGTTTAGGGGTTGGAGTGAGGAAAATGAGATGTTGGTTAAAGGGTATTAAAGTTTTTTTATGTAGGATGAAGAAGTTCTAGAGTTCTAATGAACAGCATGATGGCTATAGTTAATAATACTGTGTTGTATGTTTGAAACTTGCTAAGATGGTTGATATTAAGTGTACTTATCACACACACACATATACACACACACAATAGTAACTATGTAATGAGCTGAATATGTTAATTGGTTTTATTGGAGTGATCAGTTTATTGTATATGTGTATCAAAACAGCACATTATACCCCTTTAGACAATTTTTATTAAAAGTTAAATTAAGCACTTTGGGAGGCTGAGGCAGGCAGATCATGAGGTCAGGAGATGGAGACCATCCTGGCTAACACTGTGAAACCCCGTCTCTACTAAAAATACAAAAAATTAGCTGGGCATGGTGGTGGGCACCTGTAGTCCCAGCTACTCAGGAGGCTGAGACAGGAGAACGGCATGAACCCGGGAGGTGGAGCTTGCAGTGAGCCGAGAATGCGCCACTGAACTCCAGCCTGGGCAACAAAGCAAGACTCTGTCTCAAAAAAAAAAAAAAAAATTAAATTCAAAGTGTTTACAATAGTATAATATGTATTACATACTGTCTTAGTCTATTTGTGCTGCTTTAAGGAAACACTTGAGACTGGATAACTTATAAAGAACAAAAAAATTATTTGTCACAGTTTTAAAGGCTAGGACAGGAAAGGAAATCAGTATCTCAAAGACACATCTGCCAAGGCGCTAGCAGATTCAGTGTCTGGTGAGTGCTGCCCTCTGCTTCCAAGATCACATCCTGTTGCTTCATCCCCTGAAAGGGATGAATGCTGTGCTCCTACATGGTGGAAGGAAAGGAACCCACTCTTTCAAATCCTTTTATAAGGGCCATAGTCTCATCCATGACGGGCTCTGCCCCCTCATGAATTAATCACCTTCTAAAGGTTCCACCACTTAATAGTATCATGTTGGCTATTAAGTTTCAACATATGCATTTGGGGGTCCACATTCAGACCACAACACTGTTTAATTTTTTGTTTTGATTGTAGTGTCAAAATTAACATCAACTTTTGAGTCCCTATATTGGACTAGAAACATAAATATGTGCTCCTTTGAAAACCTGATGAGGTAGGTATTATTATGCACATTTTACATATGGAGAACATAAATCTCACAAAGGTAAGATGTATTGATCAAACTTACATGTCTAACAATTACATTCACTTCAGAGTCTAGGTCTTTCTGACTCCAAAGCCCTTGCTTTTCTCACTGTGCTTCATTGGCTGTAAGATCAATGCTTGTATATTCTTCTTTATTATTTCTTAATTAATAGTAATAGTCCATATGACATTCAATGATTTTGGTCACTAAAATATGAAAAAATAGAAAGTTCAATTTCCAGCACTGGTACATTACTTTGAGAACTCACAGAAAAGAGCACATGTGTGCATTTGTATTTGACAGTCAATATCAGCAACAGAAATGTTTAAACTATTTAGATTTGAAATGCAGTTAAATTCAATGATTTTTCTTGACTAGTTTGCAAAAATGTATGTGTTTTCCTATTTTTATCTCGGGAATTAGTTATTATTTTGAAAATAATTTTCTTTTGTATGTCATGAAGTTGAGGGTTTGGAGATTTACTCAACCATTTATAATAAGATCCTGAGGAACTCATCGCAGATACTGTAACAGTCCCCAAACACATACTATCTGTTGGAAAGGTCAGAACCTCACAGTGATTTTCATTGAACCTTAAAAGACAAACAACTTCAGCACAGCACTGCTATAACTTGGCTCAATGCAATTCTAACCCTGTTGAGAATAGTAAAATAAAGAGGATATGTGATCCAGATTGCAAGTAAGCTGCTTTTATTGCTGTTTTTTGTAATTGTTGTTTTGTTGTTTTGTTTTTCTTTTCAGGCAAAGGCCAAAGACAAAATCCATTTAATTCATTAGTTAGGCATGAATAATCTATTAAGCCAAATTTGAGTGTGGTAATCTCACTTATAAATATAGAACAAAGATGAAAAAAAGATAAAAATACTAATCTTTCTGAGACAGTACACAGTAATAATTTGAACAAAGATAATAGGATTAATAGCCAAAGACGCTAACAATGGTTAGGGCATGCAGGCAATGAGATATAAAAATATCAAAGTTGTTTCAAAACTCAATCTTTCTTTAGAAATGCATTCTGAGTTTTTTATTGTTCTTCTACTTGGCCCTTAAAAGTATGGGAATTATTTGCTATTGTCTTTTCAATTTGGTAACTTACTTAAGAGATCCCACAAAGAAAGCAATTATCAATATGTCTAATTCAGTTGCCATTATATCAAAAGTTCAATTTAAATGAGTATCTTGGGCCAAATAACAGAACTGACACAAACTAAATTAATAATAAATCACATTAATATTATTTAATATTTTATACCATGAACTACTTAATACCTCTCAAATTATACTTTCATTTTTTCTGTCATTCTATAAGCAATTTCATTTGCATCTTGCTTCATCCTCCCTCCTAATTCAATTATTCATTTGTTTAAAATAATTTCCTACTGAAGGGGACCAGAATATGCCACCCCAAAATATGCCACTTTGGCAAATTAACTATTTTGAGCAGAAGGCAATTGAGAAACAGCAGATGCAAGAAGGGCTCTCTGACCTCTCCCTTTCTTCCTAAAATCAAGCCGGACATACGTTTCCCGTGAGAAAGATCCCTTCCCTGAAGGAAGAGGAGAACACTCATCTCCGGAAAAGGGAGTCAATTTGAAAATGAATCTGTACAAGCCTTACTAAAATAACCCTTATCTTCTATTAGTTTTCCTCATATGCTTCCTCGTCACTTTCCCACCATTTGCTACCTTACTGTGAACTCACACTGCATTTCCACAGCACATCATTAACCCTCATGTGAGTTACAACATGGAATCACAAGTGATTATCCTTGCTTGTACAAAACAATAAAAAGATAGTAATAGTGACTTATTTACTGTAGAACCTATTAAAATGCTATAGTTAAGTCCTTGTCAGAGTTACTGTAATAAACCAAGTTTGATTCAACACAAAAGTTTTAGCTGAACATTTCTGCTGTGCATGGATGGTATCCAAAGAAGTGCCCTAATAGAAAGGCTTTCATATGGATAGGTTCTGGGTAACTGAGACGTCATCTCCATGTTTAATCACTACTAATTCCTTACTTGGAGGTTAATACACACCACTTTTTGGAAGTATAAATCATCTTTCATCTTAACCTTTTGAGAGGCGTTAAAAGAGTTAACATTCTTTTGGTCATGATTTTGGTTACCAGTTACAGTGAGAGCCCCCATGAGTAAAGCACACTAATAGCAGTGGGGAGAAGTTGACAAACCCCTACTTTCTAGAGAGAAAACCAAGATGAATTAATCCCTCAGGATATTTCTTCAAGGACAATGGGTCCAACTGAGAGAAAACATGGTCTTTTTATTTTTTTTTAATTTTGACAGTGCCAACTATTATATGATCCCCTGAATTTTCTTGAAAAGCTACTTCGTGGCTAAACTTCTAATGAGAAATGAGTACAGGAAGTGAACTTTATATCATATATGCATGTGGTGAAATATTTATTGCAGCCATTTACTTTGTTTCTAGTACAAATTCTACTCATAACAACAAATGCTACTCGTCCTGGTCAGTAGAATTTGTAGTTATAATTTTATCCTGAGTATTAAAAAATAATTATATCTTATGGAAAGGAAGATAAAGCTATACAAAAGCAGAATAAACAATATAAAATAATCCATAGACAAACACAACCTCATCCTTTGACCAGACTCTTTGGATGTCTTTGATGTGACCCCGCAAAGCAAATGGATTAGCAATAGTTGGCCGATCTCAAACAATCTGGGATAACGTTGGAACATTCAAAGAGAAAATGCTTGGCATGTAGTCAACTGTTAATTGTTTTACTGTGCAGATAATGAGCTTCTACATACGGTTCCTTTAACAATTTTAACTACTGAGAAGCCTATATTTTTTGCTTTCTTAAAAAATAAATCACCCTATAGCTTTATGCTTTTCTTTGTGATTATACTTAATTCTTCGGTGTTTGTACGCAGGTAGTGTGAGTAATTTTAGGCTCTACCTGCACATAAACAAAAAACTCATTTGGTTTAACCTACCTTCACTTCACTTCTTTCTAGTAATTTCCATTTGAACAGTAAATGTGTTACCTTAACTGCACTTTGATGGGCAAATGTCTCTTAAAGACTGTGTTTCTAGGCAACAATACAGAGAGTAAGGCCAAGACAAAGGAAATGGTTCCCTACTTCAAGTGACAGAACAAAAGGGATTCCTTCATAATACATTAATGCCCACAGAAAAGAATATTTGATTTGATTTTTCATAAGCTGTCATCAAAAACCTGTCTTTTAAGTAACTATTTTTCTGAAGTTATTGTTTGATTTTTCTTTTCCATTTTTAAAGAGTATATAACCAAGTTTAATGATCTTTAACTCACCCTGCCTAACTTAACAGTATATTTTTTCTAATTCTTCTTAATCAGTTCCTCTCCTCCCTATATGAACAGTCTATTCAAATGATCATATTCCAGGATATTCAGGGAAAAAAAAGGAAGAAATCTTGCTGACAAGACAGACAGTGTGCAAAATTTTCATACTGTCAGCAGTGCTTCAGAATCTTGTATTTGTAGTTAAAGATATTATAACTACAAAGACATCACAATTAAGGTCACTTTTTTTGTCCCTCTCCTTAGTAAGAGCGATTTCTAAAAACTCATCCATGACATATAAAAAAGAAAGTATTACTAGATCTGAAAAATAATTCAGAAAGGAACAAACAGGGAATGTAGACTACTATTTGCAATAAAATATTATCTTATGTCTTCTATTGTTTCTCAATGAATGGGTCATTTCAGGACTATGAACTTGTTGCTTTCTAAGTAGCAGTAAGAGTTAATTTGGATCATAGAAAGAGATAGAAATATCCTCACACACATTGTATGTGCATTTTTCTGTTGTGAAATTTGGAATTCAGCAGCCTCCTTCTTAGGCAACTAAGTGTCTGCAATGTTCCTATTCCCTAGTAGCAGAGCACCTTGCTTATGAATCCCACCAAACTACAAGGAATGAAGCCCTTTAGCTATTGAGTTTCATTTCTCACTGGGATTTTGAAAAACTTGTCATGACAGATCTGGTATTAGACATGTTTGATACTACGGCAGGTGATCAGATGAGACTTCAGAGTCACTCTCTCTCCACCAGCAGTGCTTCTAGACCATGAGATTAATAGAGGTTACTTTGCAAATAACACAGAGCAGTGAAGGTTGGGGTATGGAGAAAGACAAACAAGACTAGAGAAGAATAAAGTAGATTCAAAGAGAAAAGATGAAGAGGGAGAGAGAGAAAGTGAATGAAGATTCCTTTATGAGGCCCAGATGCTTAGAAATGGAGGCAAATTAATTTTCTCTCAGTTTGAGAAAAAAAAACAAAAAACATTAAAACGGGCAGAGTAAATGCAAATCACAGAATGGGAAGCAGACACTCAGACAATAGATATTCATTTTAGAGAGAATCATTACCCTTCTTAGGCCAAAAATATTAAAGAATTTTGCAAAGCATGTAAGAAAGATGTAAACTCCCCTGAGAAACCATTTGATATAGACTGTGTGTAATGAGAATCATTCGCATATGCAAAAGATTGAACACTAGTAAAAGAACCAAATCAAATGATCCGTTATTCCAGTCAGGACAGAATGGGATAAGAGTGCTAACAGGACATCAACAATCAGGACTGGAAAAACACATTGTTAGGGAGAGTTCAAAGAAACAGAATACCTCATTATCTTGGACACAAGGTATAAGAAATCATTTCAGCTTCCAAATGAGGAGAAAGCACAGTAATGGCATGTATTACATGATAGTTCTAGTTTGTTGTATATGATTTGCTCAAGTTAACTGTATAGTTTATATATATTATATATTTATATATATAATATATAAATACATATATAAATAAACTATATATATATACTATATAAACTATATGTATAGTTTCCATTTCAGAATAAGGGTTCAGTTATTCTAACAAAATGCTCTGTAATCGTCAGAGTCCAATGCTGCTGAGATCTAAAAATCATATTGGAAGACCCCACCTATGTCATATACCAAATACTATTTTGTGTTCAAAACAAGTAAGCTAGACAAATCATTCCCTTATAAAATATTGTCTTAGCCTGGCTTTAAACTGGTTTGTTACAAGTTACTCTGAACTTTTAAGTACCTTGAGTTACATGGAACACACACCATACAAACACACACAAACACACACACACACATACACACACACAGTCCACATAGGGACATTGCTCATAACATTTTTTTTGGCCAGAAATGAAAGCGAAGCTGAAATATATTTAACGCCTAATGTGTCTCTCAAGTTGCTGAACTTTTATATTATTGTATACGCAAACCTGGGTCATAATAAGCAAGCAATTAACTACCTTGTTCAGTGTGACACAGTTAAGAATGGGGAATGGAAGAATTTAAACCCTGTCTATCTGATTCTGAATCTCATTCCCTTTAACTACAACTTTATATTTCACCATTAAAAAAAGGAAATTCTGGCTGTTGTCCACCAGGATGTCTTGTAATTCCTTCATACCTATTGGACAGCATTAGAAGAGAAAGTAAAATAGAGAATGTGAAAGAGACCCTGGAATTTTCACTTGACAACTCCAGGCCGACGTAAGCCTGAGACAGAGGAAACAGCATTGTTCACTTTGGTCACCGTCAGGTTCAAAATATGCTTACGAGTTTTACAAAGAGTGTTCTGAAGACAAAGTCACAAAACATAGGGTAGAAGGGCTCAGATACAAAGATTTTTAATCTCAATTATGGTATTAGGACATTTGTTCTACAACACGTACACTATTTTTAGGGAAAAAAGACTTTTATTTAGAACCGAAGTAAAAATATCAAAATGCTTTAAAGTTAATAAATTAATAAATAAACAAATAAGCAAGAGTAGCAGAAAATGATAATATGTGTAAATATTTTTTACATATTACAGTCTATTTCTCTCTGTTGTTCAGAGGGGTTAATTTCTATCGTTTTATCTTCAACTACACTTATTCTTCCATCTGTTTTCTCTATTCTGCTTTTGAGTCCACCCACTGAGTGTTTAAATGTATTTTTTCATTCTGAAATTTCCATTTGATTCTCTATATTATATATCTTTGTTAAGACTTTCAGATTTTGTTGAAACTTTCTGTTTTCTATTTGTTTCAGATGCATTCATAATTGCTTGTTAAAGCACTTTGTCATGGATATTTTAAAATTTTTGTCAAATCATTTAACAGCTGTCCTCTCAGTATGCCATCTATTTATCATCTTTTCTCATACATTTTGATGTCTGCCTAATTCTTAATATGCTAAGTGATTTCTTTAATTGAAAACAAGATTATTTGGTATTATGTTATAAGATTCTGGACCTCGTTTATTTGTGGGTTTCAGCAGGCCTTCTCTGACACTGCTCCACTGGGGGAAGCATGCATGAAACCATCTCACTGCTGCTAAGTGGGAGTAAAAGTGCAGTATCTCCACTTGGCCTATGCTGAAATCCTGGTCTGTAGAGGGGAGGGTTCCTTATAACTGATGGGTGAGGGTGGAGTTCAGGCTCCCCACTAGATCTCTACTGATACCACCTTGGCTGGACAAGAAGAGTACCTTATTACTGCTCCCCATGTTCCCCTATTCACACAAGGACAGGAGTGGGGGTGTTGTCTCTTCACTGCTGAGTGGTGATGAATGTCATGACACTTCACTTAATCTCCTCTGACACTACTTTATTTTCATTATTTGTTTGTTTGAGAGTCTTGCTTTGTCACCCAGGCTAGAGTGCAGTGGCACTATCCTGGTTCATCGCAACCTCAATCTTCTGGGCTCAAGCAGCCCTCTGGCCATAGCCTACCAAGCAGCCGGGACTACAGGTGCATGCTATCATGCTTGGCTAATTTTTATTTTTATTTTTGTAAAGACAGGGTTTTGCTATGTTGCCCAGGCTGGTCTCAAACTCCTGAGTTTGTGCCTTGGCCTCCTCCCGAAGTGCTACAATTACAGGTATGGGCCACCATAGCTGGCCTGATACCACTTTAATAAGGTGCTACTGAATTCCAAATTTTATGCCAGAAAAATGCACATATAATTTAGGTGAGGAGAATTTCTCTTTGTTTTTATGATCCAGAAAAACTGTTATTGTTACCCAGTTTAAATTATTTGAAGTACAAAGAAAATCCAGGCTACTCAATACCACGCTGGCCATGCAATTCTTTGGGAATAGAGGTGGTCACCTCTTCTCTTGGCCTTTCAGGGTTTTCTTATGCTTGTTGGTATTATGTCCAGAGGTCTTAGTTATCCTTAGTGGGAGAAATAGAAAAAATTGTTGTCTACTCTATCTTTCCAGAAGGAGAAACGCTGTGCAATAAACTGAAATTTAAAAAAAAAATGAACAGAGGCTCAGGGACATGCAGGACTACAACCAAAGATCAAATATTTGTGTTGTTGGAGTCACAGAGGAGAAGATAAGACTTTAACATTCTGTGATGAGAAATTAGCAAAAAAAAAAAAAAAAAAAGGAAAATTAGCAGATAAAAATCAATGAAACCTATGCTATTGTTAAAATACATAGTTGGTTTGACCCCATTTCCAGGCCTATAACTCCTAAAATCCTTAGAATCTCTAAAGTGATAGGTTTTTGTATGCTCATGAGTTGACTGATGGTTGACAACTCCTAGGTAGCTTCAGGATGAAGGCTGGTTACCAGAAAGACCAAGGAAGGAATAGAGGATTGAGGCCTTCAGTCTCACCCTCCAGTCATCTAGGAGAAATAGGGGATGAAGGTAAAATTGATTCTCAATGGCCATTGGTTTAATCAATCATGCCCGCATAATGAAGCCTCCATAAAAACACAGAAGGACAGGATTCACAGAGCTTCTGGATACTTCTGTATAGCTGAACACATGCGGGTTCCTGGAGGGTGGCATACCCGGGGACGGCTTGGAAGCTCCACACTCCATCCCCCATACCTCGCCTTATCCATCTCTTCATCTGTATCCTTTGTAATATGGTTTATAATGAGTTGTTGAATGCAAGTAAGTGTGGTCCTGAGTTCTGTGAGCCATTCTAGAAAATCAGTCAACTTCAAGAAGGGGAGAGTGGGATTCCCAATCTGTAGTCAGTTGGTCAGAAGCACAGACAAAACCATCAGGAGCTTGCTATTAGCATCTGAAGTGAGGGCAGTCTTATGAGACTGAGACCTAAACCTGTGGAATCTGATGCTATCTGCAGGTGGATAGTGTCTGGATTGAACTAAATTAAATGATACCCAGCTGTTGTCTGCCGCAGAATGCATTACTTGCCTGTTGTTGGAGAGAAATCCCCAAATATTTGGTCACAGAAGTCTTCTGTGTTGATTATTGTTGAGTGAGAGAATAGAAAAAGCAATTTGAGTTTTTTTTTTTTTTTCACTCAAAACCTCGAGGATTCTTTTTAAAAGTTGATTCTTAGAGAGGATCAATAATATTGTAAATATTCAGTCAGATTAATTACGAATCGTAATTTAAAATTAACAAGTTAACGATATCAGAAATAAGAGGGTAGCTTCACTGGAAATCCTACAGCTATTAAAATGATATAAACAACTTGGCACTAACATATTCAAATACTTATTAAATACATCAAATGTGCAAATTCCTTGGAAGATACAAACTACCAAAACTCAGTCAAGAAGAAATAGAAAACCAAACAAACCTATATATATAAAGAAATTGAAATTGTAGTTAAAAATATTCCCCAAAAGAAACTCCAAGTCGAAATGGCTTCACTGGTGATTTATAACAAATATTTAGCAAAAACAAAATACCAATCCCATAAACAGTCTTACAGAAAATTTAAGTGGAAGGACTATTTCCCAATTCCTTCTATGAGGCCAGCATTGTCCTCCTATCAAGATTGGACAAGAAATACAAGTAATGAAAATTATAGACCAGTATCTCTCATGAACATAGATATAGCAATTCTAAACAAAATTTTAGCAAATAGAATCCAACATTACATAAGATGGATAATATTCTAAGAATGCAGTAGCAAGCATCTGTTTAAAATTCAAAAATCAATATAATTCATGATATTATCAAACTAAAATATGATCATCTTAATAGGTGAAGAAAAAACATTTTATAAAAATCTATTTACACATTTCCCATAAGAACTGTTGACAAAGAAGAAATAGAAGGAAACTTCTTCAACGTAATAAAGACCATTTACCAAAAATCTACAGCTAACATTATATTTAATGGTAAAACCCTGAATGCTTTCCCTCTAAGATCAGGAAGAAGACAAGGATATCTACTCTCAGCACTCTTACTCAGCATTGTACTGAGGTTCTAATTAGTGCAATGCAATAAAAAAAAAAAAACAAAGAACAAAGTATTCAGGTTCAACAGAAAAAAGTAAAACTATCTTTTTGAGACATGATTATCTATGCAGAAAATCCCATGGATCTACAAAAAGTGTTTCTGGATCTAATAAATGAGTTTAGTATGTTCATAAATTACAATGTCAATATAAAAAATCAGCTGAATTACTATATATTAGCAATAAGCAATCATATATGGAAATAGAAATATCATTTCCAGTATGATCAAAAATATGAAATATTTAGGGGTAAATTCGACAAATGATCTGAAAGTTATGTATATTTATAGGTGCAAAACATTGCTGAGAAAAGCTGAAGATGGCAAAGTAAGTGGAGCAATATATCACCTTTATAGTCCAGAACACTTAATATTATTAGAATGTCAGTTCCCCCAAACTTTACTGATAGCTTTAGTGCAATCCCTATCCCAATCTCAGCAGGATACCTCTGAGACACTGATTAAATTATTCTGAAATTTGTATGGAAATACAAAACTTTGAAAAGCACCAAAACGTCTTTGAAAAAGAACAAAATTGGAGGACAAATACCATCTGATTTCAATAAAAAGTTACAGAAATCAATACAGTGTGGTATTGATATAAAGATATATCAGTGAAACCAAATAGACCTACACATATACAGACAATTGACTTTAGACAAAGGCATGGAGGAGTGAAGAGAGAATAGGCTTTTCAACAAATGGTGCCACAACAATTGAAAATCTGCATACTTAAAAGAATGAACATCAATTCTTAAAACAAACAAAAAATTAGCTCAGAATAAATCATAAACCTAAATGTAAATCCTAAAACTATAAAATTTCTGAAAGAAAACATAAAAGTTTTGTGACCTGGATCCATAAAAGAAATAATTGATACATTTGACTTCATCATCAAAACATTGTTCACGGAATGAAATGTTAAGCCACCAATGGGGGCAAAATTTTTAAGTCATGTATCTGATAAGGCAATTGTATCGAATATACATAAAATTATAAACACAATAATAAGAAAAAGAACAAGAAAAACTGGGCAAAGCATTTTAATGCAAGCTTCATGAAAGAAGATATGTAGATATACAGAGGGAAAGTAGCACTTGAAAAGATGATTAACATCCGTAGTCGTAATGAAAATGCTTATTAAAACCACAATTACATAGCACTACATGCCTACTGAAAGAACTCAAATAAAAAAACAACGAATTTTGTCAATGATGCAGAGAAAATCTGATTCTCATATGCTACTTGTAAGAATGTAAAATGGTACAACTATTTTGCAAAACTGCTTGGCAGTTTTGCTAAAAATTAAACATACAGCAATTCATATGA
Source organism: Hylobates moloch (assembly GCF_009828535.3). NCBI lineage: Eukaryota > Metazoa > Chordata > Mammalia > Primates > Hylobatidae > Hylobates > Hylobates moloch. Next base: position 142,113,549 of record NW_026652277.1, on the reverse strand, counting down.
TCCAGCCATTATACCATTGGGAATTAACCCAAGAGAAACAAAGTCTATAACTATGCAAAGACTGCGCATGATCTTTTAGCATCATTATATACAAATCTTTGTATGGACATCTACTTTCAACAATGAAACAACCTGAATGCCCATCAGTAGCTGAATGGGTTGAAAAATTGTCATGTATCCATCTAAGCAGAAATAAAAAGAAATTAACTATTGGTATATGCTGCAACATGGACAAATCTCAAAATAAATATGTTGACTCAAAAAGAGTACATACATATTGTATGATCGATTTACATAATATCAAAAAATAATGCAAACTAGTTTACAGAGAAAGAAAGAAATAAGATTAGTGGTTGCCTAGGAACAGCTCAGGTGGTATTGGGAGGACAGAAGTGAAGGATTATAAAGGCATATGTAGAAATTTTTCAACGGTGAGGAATATATTTATCTTGATTTTGGTGATGATTTCTTAAGCATATACATAAGTCAAAACTAACCAAATTTTACACTTTATGTACAGTTTATTGCATGTTAATTATGCCTCAATAAAACTTTAAAACATACCCATTTATATAGAATTACACACACACACACACACACACACACACACACACACACACACACACCCCGTGGTGGTAATGAATGAATTGGGTAAAGGGTACAGGTTTATACTGCATCAAGCTAGTCAGAGGCTGGCTTACTTTAAACTTAATAAGAATACTCAGTAATTTTAGACAGCTATTATTTATTTCGAAGCCCTAGTAATGAAGTAGTGTTACTGAATTCTTTTTGCCATTGTTTTGTTTTACTTTGTCTTATATTTCTGAATCCAGGCAATGCAAAATGTATTAAACTTTAAGTTATTTGTATTTAAAACAATATTTTGAGGGGATATCACACTCTTTCACTAATGGGATAATTAACTTAGGTTTCCTAATATTTTAGGATAATAAAAAAGGTTTTTCTGGGTGCGGTGGCTCACGCCTATAATACCAGCTCTTAGGGAGGCAGAGATGGGAGGATAGCTTGAGCCCAGGAATTTGAGACCTGCCTGGGCAATATAGTGAGACCCTGTTCTCCACAAAAAGGAAAAAAAAAAAAGACCAAAAATAAGGTTTTTATATTTATCTTAGTATTGTGAATTCATGAGACTTTCTAAATATCATCAACAGAGAAGCTTTCTATAGAGGATTTGAAAATAAATATCCCATACTACATTTCTAGATAGGGAAGGAAATCTTAGTTTCTAAGGTCTGAAAGTTGTCCCACAAAAGCTGTATGCCATTATCTATGCTTCTTAGACTCATGATAATTATCCACAAATTTCCTGCAAAAACTTTTATTATTTTCTATCAAGAATCTAAGTATTATTGAGATTATTTGTGGTTTTACCATAGTTTGCAAAATTTTAGGCTTACAAAACATATTTGCAAAAACTCAGTACCCAGTAAATCATGAAAAATGGTCTGACACTCAACTACGTTTAATACTTTATGTTAGAAAATTCTTCCAATCTGATCTGCAACCATTTTTACTGAACAGGTAACTTGTCAAAAGTAGTGCAGTGGACACTATTGTAGAAGAAAATAGTTTGTACATGGCATTCATTCACTCAGCAAAGATTCATTTGCTTCTCTAACGTGGGCCAGACACTTCACTAGGTACTGAGGTATAAGAGTCAACAAAAAAGAGAAGATCCTGGGTTTTATGTTAACATTGCAATGGGAAGATACAGACTACATGATATTAATAATTTCTGTATTAAGTATATTTCATTTAAGAATGAAATGAATAAAAAGAATGTCTTGGAAACTTAAGATACAAGATTTATATTTTAATAATATAGTAAATAAACATATCTTAAATTCTAATTTAAATCTATGTAAATTTAATAGGGTCAAAAATATGCACATATGCATAGTTTATAACTTTAAAGTATACATAAAATATTCAAAAAAGAAGTGTTTTGAGAATTTTTAGTTCCATTACTCTTTAGTCTTTTACATTAAAAAAAAATCATTAAGACTTCCCTTCCAGTAATAGTGAACTAGGTAACTCTAGCCAACTCCTTTACTGAGTGCATCTAAAAAAGCAGAATAAATTCTAAAAGCATCTGAAGGAAGTGGAGATCTGACAAGACAGAGAAGGATTACTGGTTTAGGATTTGGAGAAGGAAAGAAACTCAGGGAGGTGGTGCCACTGTTCTTCTGGCAGTATTTATTGATTCCTGACAAGTTTGCTGAGATGAAACATTGGCATCTTCCCTTGGCTAGGGCATAGTGAATGATGCTCAGGAATCAACAAAAAGTGATCCCTAGTGAACCCTCTTTCTTTTGGGTTGGGACCTGAGAGGACTCCCCCTTCCCCAGAATAACAGTTAATCAGAAGTAGAGAAATCCTCCTATCTTCCAATCATCTCCATGCCTGGAAATGAATAAAGGTGATTCAAACTTGCAGTACCCCCAGGCAAGCGACAGACTTAAATAAACATCCGCGATGAAGGATGATAAAAATTATCCTAAGACTCAGCTTATTTCTACACAATATTTTCAGATACATATCTCATATATATTAAAATATAACCAGTTATAAAAGAAGGCGGACGAGAATAAATATAAATAATAGAAAATAAAAACACACACATAGGTGCTTTAGATAGAACAGTTAACTTACATAGGCTTTAAAATAACTTGAGAAATAAAATACAGAATTATGAATTTTGCTAAAGAAATGGAAACTATAAAAGAAAGAACAGATTTGAACTAAATTGAAATTCTAGAACTGAAAAATATGGTTACCTATCTTAATAATTCAAAGGATGTGTTTAACAGCATACTATACAATTGAGATAAAAATTAGTAAACTAAAGGCAAGGTCAGAAGAATGTATATGGCATGGAGCAACTAATTTTTTCTAATTTCTCTGTTTTGGATTTATCTCCTCCCACTAACACGTAAACTCCCTGTGTCCAGATTATGACTTGTTCACTGTAATTTTACTGGTGTCTAGCAAAATTCTTAGCACGTAGTGGATGCCCATTAAATAATTGCTGAAAAAAAAATTGCTCAGAAAAATTTCTATAATCATTGCCACTGCAATACTTTTGACAGTATATTCACTGCTTAAATATGATTGACTATACTGAAATAATTTTGAAGAATAACTCCTAACCAGTGAAGGAAGGGGGGTAGAAGGAAGTAAAAGCTACTGGAATTGGGGAGGGAAAGAGAGAAAGAAATGTTGCTTTTCAGAGACAATATGATTATGAATGTATATGTAATTTATCAGAATTAGTAAATTTAGAAATGTTGCTGGATGTAATGTCAACACACAAAAAATCAAATTTATATCTCTATATAAAAACAATTTAAAAATGGAATTTAAAAGAGAATGTTTAGCATCAAAATGTAAAATATGCTTAAAATATGAAAATAGATGTTTAGGCTATAAAACAGAAAACAGAAAATTGAAAAGAAATATTACCTAAGGAGATATGCCATATTTATACATTTAAAGTTTCAATATTCTAAAAATATCAATTTTATTCCAACAAATGAATCAATGTAATTCTGACATAAAAATAAGACGATTTTGTATACATTTACCAACCTGATTCTATAACTGACAATGCAAGGACCAAGAAGAGTCAAGGTCTTGAGAAATAATTTTTTTTAACTTTTATTTTAGGTTCATGGGTATAGGTGCAGGTTTGTTATATAGGTAAATTGCATGTCACAGGGACTTGGTTACAGACTGTTTTGTCCCCCAGGTAATAAGCATGGTGCCTGATAGGTAGTTTTCCACCTTCACCTTCCTTCTATTCACCACCCTCAAGTATGGCCCAGTGTCTGTTGTTCCCTTCTTGTGTCTATAGACACTCAATATTGAGCTCCCACTTATAAGTGAGAACATGCAGTATGTGGTTTTATGTTCCTGCGTTAGTTGGCTTAGGATCATGGCCTCCAGCTTCATCCATGTTGCTGCAAAGGACATGACATTGTTTGTTTTGTGTGTGTGTGGCTGCATAGCATTCCATGGTGCATATGTACCACATTTTCTTTATCCTGTAAGAATATGTTGAGACTAAATGCTCTATTTATATCAAGACCTTATATAAAGCTATAATATTTAAAAGAAAGTGTTTGGCATGAAGATAGACAAATAGAACAATTAAATAGTATGGAAAGCCCAGAGAACTTTGTATATAGGGACACTTGACTTATCATAACACAGATGTAATAGGAAAGGATAGTTGTTTCAGGACATGGTGCTGAGGCAGTCAAATATGCATAAGGAAAAAAGTGAAACTTGAATCCTACTTCACGCCACTTAGAAAACCAACTTACTATAGATTATCAACTTCTATTAGATTACAGATCATAATGTGAAAGGTAAGTCAATAAATCTTTTAGGTCCAGGTTTCTCAACAGCAGTGCTACTGACATTTGTGGTCAGGTAAGTCTTGGTGGGGTGGGGGCTGTCCTGTTCGTCGTAGGACATTTAGCAGCATCCCTGTTCTCTACACACGGAATGTTAGTAGCACACCCTCAGCTGTGGCAACCAAACATGTCCACAGACATTAACAAATGTCCCCTGGAAAGATCTGTAAGATAGTATTTATTATTTGGGAGTATAGGAGAGTATTTATTATTTAGGATAAAGAATGATTACTTAAATAGGACACAAAATGCTATAATCAAAAAATCTTAAATTTGACTACAACAAAAAATAGAAGTTCTATTTGTCAAAAGACATCATTAGGAGAATAAAAAGGTAAGCCACAAAGTGGGAGGAAATAATAGTTCTATACCCAGCAGGAAGTTCAAAACCAGATTTTATAAAGCACTGCATACAAAAATGACAAAAACCCGATAGAAAAATGATCAAGAGGTTTCACGAAATGAAGATATCCAAATGGCCAAAAAATATACAAAAAAGGTGTTCAACATCACGAGTAATCAGGAAAATGCAAACAATCCACAAGGAAATTACACAACATATGCAACAGAAATGGCAACATGGAAAAAGGCTGACCACACCAAGATTGAGCTACGCTGTAGAGCAGAGGTTGGTAAACTTTTTCTGGGAAGTGACGAGTAGTAAGTATTTCAGGTATTGAAGGCTATATGGTCTCTGTCACAAGTATTCAACTCTGCTGCTGTACCCCCAAAGCAGCTAGAGACAATGGGTAAATGAAGGGACACGGCTGCGTTCCAAAACAATCTTACTTTTAAATATCAGTGGCAGGCTGGATTTGGATGGCGAGCCATAGTTTGCAGACTCCTGATGTAGAACAACAGGAATGCTCATATATTGCTTATAGGAATATACATTAGTACAAAAAATTGGGGGAAAATGTCATTATCGTCTAAATTAGAAGTACCCATACCTTCCCAGCAATGTCACTCTAAGATTATATACTCCTCAGAAATGTGTACTGAGAGATAGTTACATAATTTATTGGTACTCTTTTTGGTAATAATAAATAAAAGCACTATCTCATATATATTGACAGCAAAAGGGATACATATTTTGTAATATCTTTAAAAATGTAAGATTTTACAGCAACAAAAAATAACAGACCAATGCATTACGTCAAACAAGCATAATGACATCGAAAAGAAGCCACACATGAAAAGGTACATACTATCAGATCCCACTTACATAATTTTTAAAAGGAAAATTTTAGCAAAACTCTAACATTTAGCAACGCTTCCTTAATTTACATAGCAATGTTAATAAAGGAAAATAGGTGTGACCATAAAAATCACGATATTAGTGTACTGATTAGGAGAGGGAGCACGGAAGGGTTCTGGGATGCCACCTGTGTTCCATTTCTTGACCTGCACAGTGTTTACACAAGAATTTGCTTTGTTTCATGCACATTTTCGTACTTTTGTTTGAAGTGTGAAAGTGCTATACTATATATTAAAATAAAAATAATTTTAAAATGCTAACATTTTAGAATCTTCTTTTTTGAAGAGAAAAAAGAAAGAAATAGGAATATTGATATAATGGAAACTTGGTGTACAGCAGACAACCAAATTGGGGAGTTTTCTCTCCTACCAGGATACTGAGTACTGCTGCCTAGGCCAAATTCACAGCATGCCAAGTATTTCTCTTTTCTTGTGACTATATCAAGCCAAGTAACAGAACCTTACAAATTAAAAAAATAGAGAGAATCCAGTTCCTTTTCCCAATTTTTCCACCCTTACTGTGCATTTTGCTCAATGTTTGGGGGAGTCACTGTTTCTATGAAAAACGTGGTTTTCTGCCAGTGAGCACTGAAGTGCTGACACTTATCTCTCTCAGTGGTTTTCAACTCTGGCTGCGTATTAAAATCAACTGGCAACTTAAGATTTAAAAAAAATCCATAGCCTAAATCTAGCTCAGACTAATTAAATTAGGTTCTCTTGGGGTGTGGCCCAGGCATTTTTAAAGCTCCGCAGGAGATTCTAATGTGTGGCAGATTTGACAACCACTGACCTGTCTGATGGCACCCTCAGAAGTATGCATAATTAAGTCGCAAATGTTCTGCTTGCCTCAGTGCAGTCAATTAAGAAGAAAAATATAATGGCTCTGGTGAAGTCCAATTTATCTCACATAGTCTCTAATTTATTTTTATCAAATAGGAGGATGCATTCTTTTTCCTAAAGCTCATGTAAAAACATCCTTATTTTTCTTTTTTCTAAATGTTTATCATTCATTCACAGAAATAGTAAAAGCATAAATAAATGAATTCACTGATCGTCGCCAGCAATTTTTGTATTACTGTGGCCCCAGGATGCTGTTTGTCTCCCCAGTGATCCCTTGCCTGCCAGCATTTGTCAGGAAAAGTTTTTATAAAGTGGCAAGCAATTCCACAAGTACCTAATACTTGGCCAAAGCCGGCTGTTCTCCCTTTAATTCTGTCCTCTGCTTCACTAAGGAATCTGTGTCTGTTGGTGGCACTTAAGCAGACAGATACTATGAGAGATACAACTTGCCAAAATTTGCAGTGTGTTTCTGGAATGCTCTGCTTGCCTGACTCACCTTCACCCAACTCAAACCCTTATGCTACCCCCTGAACACCTGTCATCTGTAGGCCACATGGGAGTTTTCACCATGGAAACCTGAATTTCACAAAAAGGCTCTCTGAGTGGTAGCGCTTTCTCTGCAAACCCTACAAACCCTTATTTCTTAATGCACCCTGTAGATGTGGTGGGGCCCCCTGGCCAGAAAGAAAGATAATCTAGTAAAGAAGATCCAAGAATCCAAATAATTGATCCTCAATTATTAGAAATTCTAAAACTACTAGGTGAACCCAACCTATCCCAAAGTAGAGATCTGCTAAGCCTCACGAGTATCATAAACTTGAAAATAAGCACAACCTAAAATAAAAACACGTTTTAAAAATAAAGTCAAGGCCAGGCATGGTGGCTCATGCTTGTAATCCCAGCACTTTGGGAGGCCAAGGCAGATGGATCACTTGAGGTCAGGAGTTCAAGACCAGTCTGGCCAACATGGTGAAACCCTGTCTCTACCAAAAATACAAAAATTAGTCAGGTGTGGGGGTGCGTGCCTGTAATCCCAGCTACTCAGGTGACTGAGGCAAGAGAATAACTTGAACCCGGGAGGCAGAGGTTGCAATAAGCCAGTATCACACCACTCCACTCCAGCCTGGGCAACAGAGTGAGACTCTGTCTCTAAATAAATAAATAAAATCAAGGCAAAAGAAATAATTGTTGTTGACATTTTTCAGGAATTTGAAACAGGACGGGGATAATTTTCAAATGTCTTCCCCTCTGGAGTATACACTCAGTCTCAAACTTAAAAAGCTTATTGCATTTGTTTTTCTACTGTTTTTCATACTTAATTTCTGATTAATCAACTAGCAGACTTGATTATGTCTTTTCCATTCCATCCATTATCAATTGTAACACCCTACTCACCGCAGGTTGAAAACATCTCTCTTAAAACTGCACAATTTTAAATTGCCTCTATAAGCCATTCTTCATACCGCCTGTAGTTTTAATCATCATAATACACTTAACATGTTCAAAACTTTTTCAGGCCTTCTCAAGCCCAAGAGTGAACTACAAACATATGAGATGTGAGTGTGAGCTTGCAATTTGGACCTCCATAGACTAATTCTAGCCTATTTTCCCTCATACCTTTCATTCTCACCTCTGCAAAACCTCTGTTCCATCAACTTGTCTGATTTCTTCAACCTACCTTAGGATTTCCACTTTTGTGCCTTCAGTCAAATGGAATCCTGCCATCATCTCAGTCCACTTAAACTTTACCTGTGAGGTGCTATATTGTCAAAAGGCAAATGGAGACCCCCACCTTTGTCAGAATCACCTGGGATTTGAGAGTCTGTAATTTGGGCTCAGGTATCTTCATTTTAAATAAATTCCCCAGGAATTTTTAAGCGCCATAAACTCTGAGAACCTGGCTTCAAATCCACTTCAGGCCTTTCTTCTTCCAATGAAGCTAATATAATTTAAAAATAAAAAAAAAAGAGCATTAAAATTCCCACTTGACCACTTAAAAACTGTTTTGACTTTCACAATTCGTTAATCTTCCTGAGCCAGGTTTTCTGGTTTGAAAGGGGGATAATAACACCTGACTACCTGACATGCTTGTTATATGGATAAGGAAAAATTTCTATGAGAAAGCAATTTGAAATGTATACAACTCAAAAAATTTTTTTTTTATTCTTTTTTTCCCACATTTCAGCACTCACCCTAGTATTGTATAACATATTGGTTGAATTGTTGGGTTCAAAATCTGGCTTAATGCAAACCTGGTTACAATAAATAAAAAAAAAAAAGCTCTCTGTGACACAGTACCTCAATCAATAAAGCAGCGACAATAATCTATTATTAAATGAGGTAAAACAGCCCAATGGTAGGTACACAGTAAATGTACACAACTGTTAGCTATTATTTGGAGTAATTATATTATTGTTGTTCTTAGACGTCATCATTATTGGTAAGCACTGAATATGTTTGGATTGAATTCTACCATAATGTGTTCTAGAAAAAAGTAAATAATTATCAGAAATTACTGAAAAATTATAATTACATTATTTATATTATTTAAATTACAACGCAATTTACACAAACTAAGTTAATTTCTTTGAGCAAAATTTCAAAGCAGGAACACTACACTATAAATGCTAAAACCATCATTTTAATTTTCTTTATTATGTGCATTTAGAGTTTTATTTAGGGATATATTAAATAATTATATCAGAGATATGAATAAAAATCAAAGGCCCATATTTATTTTATCAGATCTATGGAAGTATCGACCAATACTGTTAATAATACAGTTAACTGTTCCTTTTCCAGATAAAAAAGTAAAATCATTCTCTAATGCAATTTTGTATTTTCACCACAACTTACAAAAATCAGAAAGTTCTAATGTTCTGATGACAATTAATACTTCTCCATAAGAAAGACTAAATAATTCCTGTATTAAAGTTAAAAATAAATTGGAACAAATAGAATTCATCTTTTAAATGTAACTTTTCCATCATTGTGGGAAATGCCACTATCTTCGATGCACCAGAAGCAAGTTTTTGCTCATCTTTGATGCCTCATACACCTCCCACACTGCCACACATAATTCTAATTCAACAATATCTGTAATAGTTATTTATTCCTTTCCATCTCTACACATTCTTAATGATCTCTGGCCTGAATTGCTGAAATATACTCTCTATCAGCAACTCTGATTCTAGACCTTCTTCCCTTTAAGTAAGGCAGAATGACAGGACTGACATCACATTTCTGACTCATTATGTTTCATTAAAACTATTCCCCTTATATATCTCTACTAGTCAGCCAATGTCCTTCATCACACCTAGGTAACAGACTTTTTCCAAGCCTCATTGCATCTTTTTTTTTTTTTTTTTTTTTTTTTTTTTCAAATAGCAGGTCTTATTTATTTTTTTTTTTTTTTTTTTTTGGTACCCATTTTATTAGATCAATTTCTTTCTCATTCCCAGCCACTCTCTTTGCTTGAAAAAATATTCTTCATATCTTGGTATTATCTTTCCCCCTTTCATACTCTATTCTAATAGTAACAATTTATTATTAAATTATTAAATATTATTAAATCTTGCGATGCCCATGGCACATCTTACCATGTATTGGGAGATACACGTTGTTTCATTTTGAGTGGTAGAGTATTTTTAACCTCATCTGTTTAATAAGATAAAGTCCTAGAGAACAAACCAGTGGTGCCTTCTCCCTGGACTGAGGGCACCTGGAGATATATATATATATATAAATGCAAAGTACCATGGAAGTTATACTAGATTATAAGCTCCTGAGGGCAGCGGTTTTGAATGTTTTGTTCACTGATGTAGCCCCAGAGCCTAGAGACTTAGCACACATTGGTCACTCAATAAGTATTTGTTGAACACAGTGAAAGAATAAATGAGCAAGTATATCACCACAAGACTAAATGATACTTATTACTCAGAGACTCTGTATAGGACATATGACAATATTTTCAGCATGGAATGATACTGTATCTATTTTCCTATGAAGCAATTTCAGCAACTATTTATTCAAATGCTTCCACACTGGACATATCCATTGCCATTCTATTTATGAAAGTAATCAAAGGAATAATCAAATGAAAAACATCACTGATGTTACTTTACCTAAAAGTGAAATGGGGATAATGATCTGAAGGGCTTAAGAGAGGAATTTAATATTACATTCCTATAAGTCACATGCTAAGTTTCAGTTGTGACTGAGATGTTTACCTTTCCAAGTCAGCTGGTATTAGAGACATCTATGAGTATCCCAATTTTATTAACCATTTCTTTTATCTCTTTTGGAAAACTAGAATGCAACATTATGTGTTTACCACTGAATGAGATGAATTTATGGGTTTTAATGTTGTTAGTAACTTGTTATAAGGATATCTATAATATCCACTTATAACCATAAATAAAGAATACACTATTTGGTAAATGAAATAACAGGAATAATTTTCAGAATAAAAAGTAAAAACGCAAAATTCAAAATACGACAGGTGGAAGAATTTCACACAAGATTTCTCTCTGGAATCACCTATGACTTGGATGGAGTTTGGATGTTCATTCTGTGGGAACAGGACAGTGTTGGCAAGCATATTGAGAACATCAGGAAAAAGAGGGTACCTTCAAATTTTAAGTATTAAAAATATTCATGAGAAGATTTATTTCAATTACTTTGTACCTATTTTATGTTTAATTTTGTCTATCTTTAATTACACACAGGGGAAGTATTATAAATCATCTTCAATGTTAGCTCACTTACAGGTCTTATTCTGGCTCTCTGGAAAGAGGTTAGAGAGACCTGACTGATGATGTTCAGGAAGTCCAAGCCCACATTATCACTCTTTTTCCCGATGCCTTCAACGCATGGCCAAGAAAAGCTTTTCTGAGCAATGAAGCACAATCTTTTGGGGGTGTGATGGTTAACTTTATATGTTAATTTGACTGGGCCGAGAGATCTTCAGACATTTGGTCAAACACTATTCTGGGTGTTTGTGGATGAGATTAGCATTTGAATTCACAGACTGAGTAAAGCATATTTTGCTCTCTTACGTGGGTGGGCTTCATCTAAGCAATTGCAAACCTGAATAGGACAAAAAAGCCTGAATTACTCCTTCTGATCCCTGACCTGGGACATTGTTTTTTTTTTTTTTTTTTTTTTCTGCCATTTGGATTTGGACTGAAATATTGACTCTTCTTAGTCTTGAACCTGCAGACTGCAGATATTGGGACTTCTATGCTCTATAATTACATGAGTCAATTTCTTATACTGTCTGTCTATCTGTCTGTCTGCCTGTCTGTCTCTATCTATCTATCTATCTATCTTATATTGCTTCTGTTTTTCTGGAAAACGCTGACTAATAAAAGGGCCATGCACTATTAGGAGGTCATGTTTTACTTTTTTCTTTTTGATCCTATAGAATATGCTGTTAAAGGAAGCCAAGAAAAAGAGTGAAGACATTGAGAAAATGTGCTTATCAAACTCCCTTAACAGAATTACAGAACTATAAAAGCTGGAGAAAACATAACCCAGCCATTTTATAGATGATCTCATGGAGCCCAATTTTTTTCATATGATTTGCCCAAAGTCATTTGTGCAGAGTAATGACTCATGAAAAATACAAATAAAATAAAGAGGAAATCTATGCAGTAAATAAAAATACGGCCTTAAAATATTAGACAATGCAAGTATTACACCCAGAACAGATGTCCAGATCTCTTAGGTGCTTAGGGCCTGAGTATACTAGGTAACATCATAGACTTTAAACTCAATAAGCCTGGGATTCAAATCTGTCTTTGCTGCCTCGAAACTGCGTAACTTTAATCAACTGACTTTACCCCTTTTGGTCTTCATTTCCTTACTTGTAAAAGGTGGGGAAATAGTATCTATTTTTGAGGTGTGTAGTGAGAATTAAATGAAACAGTTCACAAAATTCTAACTAAGTGGCATGTAATGGGCACGCACATAAAACATGGTTCCTTTTGTGGTATATTATTATATACTATATAAATATATTTATATAGTATATATAATTATATAATATTTAAATATATTTATATAGTATATATTTACATATAGTATATAATATATAATATATAATTATATATAATAATACATAATATATAGTATATATAATAATATATATTATATATTCATTTATACAAGTATATTTATACAGCCATTATGCATGCATGACTAACACTAGGTTTCAGGTGGAACTGACAGTAGCTGCTTGCTGGGTCTAGGGTTTCTGGAGTCAGGGGCTGAGGTTTGGAGACTTGGCTCCTTACCATCTGTACCAGTACCTGGCATTTTATTATGATTCATCCTTTTAATTCTTTATTAGTAATAGAATGCTTTCTAACCATCACTCAGTATTTCAGCAATGCTCTATTACTTTTGTCTTGATTATATAAATGAATCTATACCTTTAGTGAGAAAAAGGGTTTGTCTAGATCATAAAACTAGCAAACAGTATTACCAGCATTAGAAACTAGGTCTTCTGATTCCAATTCTTTCCACTACCGACAGTCTTGTTAATGTACACATATCACTTAAGAGACGTTACATGAGAAATTTCCAAAAAGAAAAACAAACACATTCTATAAGTGACATGAAGAATTATTCTCATCAGTTTATAGTTGCATCTTACGTATTGGGCCATTGTGTAACAATGATGCTAATGAATATCTCTGTAGTATTTTATAGTTACTTTAACTTAAATGTAAGTCTTCTTTCTTGCTCACATGAAAGACTCAGACTAAACCTGGATTTCCTTACTTCTAACCCCAAAGAGTTTCTACTGAGCCACAGCTGTCTCCAACTACAACTTCTTGATTTTACTTATATAATGACAATCTGACAAGAAACACAGTCCAAAAGAAAAGGGATATAGATCAAACTGTATTTATGTATTTATTTATTTTAAAGACAGAGTCTCACTCTGTCATCCAGGCTGGAGTGCAGGGGTGCAATCACAGCTTATAGCAGCCTCGAAATCCTGGGCTGAAGGGTTCCTCCTCCCTCAGTCTCCTGAGTAGCTCAGCCTCCCAAGTAGCAAGCTTTCAAGAGAATGAGAAAATAAGAAAAAACTAGGAGCATATTGTCCTAAGTAGGTGATTGATCGTAGACCAGAGACCTTATTTTAGATGAGATAAGACCTCCAGCCTTTCACTGAATTATTTATAAAATTTATATTTCTGGCATTTCTGTCAAATGCAGCAACTTTTAAATTGTTCTACCCTTCAAAAATCAATAGAAGGAAGAATTGTATTTTTTTCTATCGTAAACACGCTTTTTCTGTACAAATGGAACAAAGCTATGAAATAACCAACTGCAGTGGGCGTGCTTCCACAGCTTTTTCAATGGCAACTGCTACAGTCTAGCATAGCCCTAAACTTTTCTTCAGCTCAGGGCAAATACGCGCGCGCGCACACACACACACACACACACACACACACACTTCTCACTATGACCTCTGCTGGAAAAGTCCTCATCTAGTATTTCTAGAATTAACCTCTGCTTTGCTTATGATTTGAAAACCTTAAGGGTTATTTCTAACCAATTTATTGCTCTGTGCCTGCCTGTAGCTAAGAAGTAGTGGAGGAAATGAAAAACATCACAAAGGACATTTATTTGTTAATTCAGCAAATAGCTATTGAGTACTTACTATGTCCATAGCATGGTATTAGGTGCTGAATACTACAGTAAACCAATAGGGGCCTTACAAAGCTTACAGTTTGTGTGAACTACCATTTTAAGAATTTGGCTGCCCCGAATAAGATCTAATTATTTTAAAAACAATGAGAAATAAAAAGATATCCAATAAATTTTCCAGTTTTTAAGAGCACTTTTGATTCTGGAAAAAATACATAATAGTGATATTAGAAAAGGAATGAAAAATATCATTTATATAATAGATACATTGCCTTGAGTTCTGCCTATAAAAAGAAGCATAGATATTCAATGAACGTGTTATATCAGGTGAATTCGTTGTTTGGCATCAAGTAACAAGACAAATTACTCTTTAACTGGAGACTCCAGTTTCATACAAACAACCAGAAGTGCTGAGTTGCTCAGCAGAGATTAGTAACCAATAGAATCCATGAAGTCCACACTCTGACTTAGGTAGGGGGAAGGATAGCAGGGTATGGGACAGGGAAGTTGGAGAGTTCATAAGATCACAAGAAGTTCAAGTTTTGAGCACCACCAAAAGTAAATTTATAAATAGACTCAGTCTTTTCATATTATTTCCTGGTCTTTGAACATCCTCTGGGAATAGTGAGTTGAAACTGAGAACTCTGAATCTTAGAAGACAACTTGAAAAATTATATTTAACCTTAGACTCTGTTATCACTGGGGGATTTTTACTTGATGGAGAGCTTTCTCTGTGTGTTCTGACTCTTTTGGATTTTAAGAGGCAAAGAAGCAGAAGTGATTTCAGAATGGATTCAGAGTCTATTGCTCTGTAGAGGTATATGTTCCCAACTGTTAAAGGGCTCCTCATTCATGGAACAAATATTTATTGAGTAGCTACTCTGTGTCAGGCCCTGGTGAACAAGAGAGGCACAGCCCTGGACTTCAAAAGGTCCTATCATACCAAATTGCCATTGACAGATGAAGAAAACAAAAAGCAAAGAGGACAGAGTGATTACAGATACCTGCTAACCCCTTTTGCCCACACATATAAACATCACTTCATCAGCTGACAGGTAAGTTTGTGACAAGAATAATTTTTACATCTTCCTTCATTGCAGACTTGTACTGACTTGGAGTTTTACCTGATACTACTCAGTAAGCGTTCATGTTTGGATCATTTTATCCTGGATAGCAAGGCTTTAACCATTCAATGTGTATTTGTTAATCATCCATATCTATGCACAGGTTATGGAAATATAGTTATTCATCTCATGGAAACCAGGGCAAGAAAGCAAAAATTTCTTTCAAAGATATTGTATTACTTACAAAGAACTTTCCCATAAAAAATGCCCAAAACAGCACCAGAAATGTGAACTTTTAACATATTTTTAGATGCTTCTCTTTTTTTTTTCTCTTTCCTAGTTCCTCATGGAACTTACAATGGCCTGTGCTGTATCCCCTGACATTGCAGGGTCTACAGGAATAGATGCAGGACCAGCCCTGTCCCGTCCTTACTCTGTAGACTGAAATTCTGGATTTGCAGTCCTGGTACTTTCTCCCACTCTCTCAGTTTCATAAACATGGCTCCTTCCACCAGTTCACAGATGGGTGCTGAGGTAGACAGAGAAACCTATCATTATTTTCTGGGCAAGGTAAGAAGGGAAAGCCCCATAGGTAGATTTCATATGTTCATCTTCCTTGCAAATCACTGGACTTTTCCTAATCTATTCTATAGTCAATATTTCTTTGAACTCTGTTCATGTATCTCAATCTTCAAATTGGTATAGAAAATAGGAACCAGGTAATTTTCTGTATTAGAAATATTCATCTGCAGATGGTATTTCTCCCTTTGGAAAAGACAGATGCCAGATAGTGTTCAGATAGCATATTAAACAATAAAAGCGTTTTCTACTGGTTAACGTTATTAAGACAGAATAATGTTCTGATTCAGTAAACTTGTCTTCATAGCTGATCTTGAGCTTGTTTGCTTCAGCCTGCCTAATTGCTAGAGTATTGAAATACTTCCAGAATGGTTCGTAAACAGTCATGTCCCAAGCTCCCTGAGTGCTGCTGTACCTCAAATAAGAAATGTTTGTTAAAATCTCCTGCTTCAGTCTTAGGTGGAAATATACTAATGAAAAGTAACTCCTCACCCACTCGCCTTTGAGTTGTTGATAGGAGGAGGGCTTGAGAGCTTTGCTAGAAAAGGACTAGAGAAAAACCACTTTGCACTGGCAGCAAAGATGAAAGAACACTCTACTTTTTCAGAGTTTTGGAATACCTATTAAGTCTACTGTCTCCCGTCGGGCTGAGTCTGCTAACATAACCTAAGCCTTCAGATATCTTCAGGATAAAAGATGGGGACGGGGACTCACACATCGCTTGTTAATGGCCCAGGAATATCCATTTTCATGCCCTCTTCAAGAAGCAATATCTACCTAAGAGTTTTCTACTCTGGGGTCAAAAGTGAGGCCATGGATAGGGAATGGAAATGGGTGCATCGTTCAGCAATTAGTGTCATGTCTATTTTTTCCTTTTCTAACATGCCAATAAATTATCTTTTATTTTCTTTTTTACAGTCACAGAGTCAAACACACACACACACACACACACACACACACAAATGTACACAGAGATGAAGAAAGGAGAGAGAAAGACAGAGAGAGAGAAAGAGAGTGAGGATCTAACAGTTTTGACCTTTTGGAAAAAAAAAATCATTTCATATCTTACCTTTTCTTAACACTGACTTGTGAAGTAGTCTATTTCCTCAGGGCTTTATTAGGTTCCAAGAAATTAGAAAAAGAATCCTTACTAACATTGCAATGTCCCTCCACTGAGATAACATATTTGCATTTGAATTAATTTATTCAGTAATATTTAGTAAACCCTTATCAAGAACCAAACATTATGCTTAACACAGGATAAACCAAACAATATCAAATACAAACTCAACCCAGCAGGGCATTATGAGATAACACCAGCATTGCTGAGGCAGAGTTTTTAAATTGCAGATAGGAGGAGCTATTTAATAGGAAGAAAGGAAGCCCTGTGGGAGACAGGGCGGTTAGGAAAAGTAGTGGGAGGTGGGTGAGAAAGATTTATTTACAGTCAATTCTTAAGTCTCATTCCAATAATGTTGTGTATAAAGTCACAGCAAACACTGAATTAGTGAATACTGAACCATTGTTCCTAGGGGAAATACAGTGTTAGGTTCCTATAAGCCTCTGGTTACAACATTTAGGTGAATTCATCAATATATAATTTTGTATTATGTGTGATTCTATTTACAGGCACCTTATTTAATACATATTATTTATTTATTAACATTGATGTAATAGCCAACAGCACTATCATTCATGCTTAAATAAAGCTTATCTAACACACACATGTTTTCTGAAAGGCACATCACAGCCTTCTTGTACTTTGAAACAGTAGTCAGTACTTTAGCACTATGCTTGGAGTCCATTTTAATCAGGAAAAGCACTGAACAAAAAAGCATAAAAATGCCAAAAATGGCACTAAATAGACTATACAAAGCATACTTGTTTACAATATGAGAGCCAAAACAAGAGGGCAGAGCATCTCTTTGTTCAGTCTCAGCTAAGAACGTGTGCATTAAAAGGCTCCAATTTTTCTTTGCTTTGCATATGTCCACTAATGATCATTAAATCACCATGAGTATTAATTTTGAGGCTATAGAAAATTTTATTGAGTAGGTAAATTTGAAAATATAGAACCCTCAAATAATGAAAATTGATTGTATTTATAAAAGGAAGTAGGAGGTCTGCATTACAAATAACCTGGAAGAAGGGGAGGAGTGAAGTAATTTGGGGAATATGAAGAGATAGATTACATTACTGTAGATCAGTGTTTTTCAAAGTGGGGCACATGGGCCAGCAGCATCAGCATTACCAGTCCTTACCCCAGACCAGTTAAACCAAAGACTCTGAGAAAGGACCCCAGAAATCTTTGTTTTAACAAGCTGTCCAGGTGAGTGTGTTACAGAGAACCACCACTGTAGAGGTTTCTAGCCTGAGCAATAAATAGGACATAATAGTGAATAGAAAGGGTATAATAAATAAACCCAACAGTGTCCTGATGGCCAAGTCAATGAAACTGATCTTTATCCAACAGTAACAAGAAGGTGAGCAGGTGTTTTTTTTTTTTTTTTGTAAAATTAATAATTCAGGTTAAAAAATGTGGAAGTAGTCTAGATCTAGGGTACTGAACCAGAGCAGAATCTCTGAACCTTGGAACTGTTGATATTTCGGGCTAGATAATTTTGTGTTATTAGGGCTCTTCTGTGCATTGGGGGATATTTAACAGCATTCCAGGTCTTTATTCACTACATGATAGTGGCACCTTCTCCTTATAACAACAAAAAATGTCTCCAGAAATTACCGAATATCAACTGAGAGGCAAAATTGCCTCTAGTCAAGAACTACCCACATAGAACAGTTCTGTTTTCATTTGCCTTTTAAATTATTCATCTTAACTTAGCTAGTATTTCTTGACTACCAATTAGGTCTCAGACTGGGCCCGGAGTACAGATGCAGAGATATACAAGGCACAGATTATATTAACTTTTCTCTGAGGTCATAGCTTTTAGAAACCAACTAGTTCATCTTTAAAAGGCAAAAAATAGGTATTCTTATTCTGATTTGTATAGATTAAACCATCAATCTATAGATTTAGCTGGTAGCACTCTGGATTTGAAAAAAATCCAATTTTGCAAACACAAAAGCTGTACACAAACATTAGACTGGAATTTTGTTACTCATATGCTTTGGTTATCATGTGGTTCATTTTGTCATTTCAAGCTTCACCTAATGCTGTTGTTTCCTGGACATAAAATGATAGATAAGAGGATGACAGGTAATCAGCCAGGCATTGGCATACTATTTCTTTGCCTTTGAGTCTGATGCTTTGTTTATATGACTAGGAGCAGGAGCTAAATATTCTGAAGTAGTTCAGTTTGTGAATTCAGTTTCATGCAATGGGGCAAGGAGGTCCTTTCACACACTTTACAAGAAGTACAGTGATTAAAAAAAAACACCTTTAGTTAGGTCCAAACGTTTTTACAGAATAGAAGCCTAAAGACACATGATGTCACTGCTTGCTTATCATTTTTCTATTGTAAAATCAAGTTTAAAAAGATATAAATGTATGTATATGCCTACATGTATGTGTACACTCATATTTTATACAAGTTTTCAAAAAGTTCATGGAAAATGTGTGTTTTCAAAACACTATGCATGTATTTTAAAGTTGTTGAGCCAAAATAAACTCACATTAACTTACGACATATATGAAAAGGATCTACTTTGAGGCACTAAGAAGAATAAGAAATTAGTTTGAAAAGAGCCCCAATCAGAGCAACATGAATTCTGCTAAAACTGAAGCAAGAACAAACATCAAATGTATGGTAAAGCATGGGTAGAAGAATTGTAAAATCATTGATGTGGTACAAAAAGTTTATGGGTACAATGGCCCAAAGAAATCAATAGTTTACAAATAAATAACTTGTTTTGGGAAGGGATGAGATGATATTGAAGATGAAGCCTGCAGCAGCAGACCATCCAGGTAGATTTGTGAGAAGAGAATTTATCTTGTCCATGCCCTAACTGAAGAGGATTGGCAATTAACAGCACAAACAAAAGCCAACACCACAGACATCTCAATTGACTCAGCTTATACAATTCTGACTGAAAAATTAAAGCCGAGCCAATTTTCCACTCAGTGAATGCCAAAACCATTGCGCCCGGATCAGCTGCAGACAAGAGCAGAGCTTTCAATGGAAATTATAAACAAGCTGAATGAAGATCCTGAAGTATTTCTTCAAACATTTGTAACAGGAGATGAACTTTAGCTTTAGCAGTATGATCCTGAAGGCAAAGCACAATCAGAGCAACGGTTACCAAGAGGTGGAAGTGGTCCAGTCAAAGCAACAGTGAACCAGTTAAAAGTAAATGTCATAGCGACAGCTTTATGGGATGCTCAAGCATTTTGTTTTTTGCCTTCTGGAAAGCTATTGAATGATAACACCTGCTTATTATAAGAGTGTTTTGAGAAAGTTAGCCAAGTTTTATCAGAAAAACATCCAGGAAGGCATTACCAGCTAGTCCTTCTCTACCTCGACAGGTGCTCATTTCTTTCATCAAACAAGGCCAATTTTGCAAGATTTCCAATGGGAAATCATTAGGCATCCATCTTACAGTCCTGACTTGGCTCCTTCTGACTTCTTTCTGTTTTCCAATCTTAAAAAATCTTTAAAGGACACCCATTTTTCTTCAATTAATAATGTAAAAAAGACTGCATTTACATGATTATATTCCCAGGACCCCCAGTTCTTTAGAAATGGACTAAATGGCTGATATCATTGCTTACAAAAGTGTCTTAAACTTGATGGAGATTATGTTGAGAAATAAAGTCTATATTTTTTATTTTTATCTTTTTGTTCTATTTTTCATGAACTTTTTGAAGTAACTACATATATATGAGTATGTACATGTATCAGTGGAAGATTTTAGCAAGAACTCCATAAATATGTAGCATAAATATGAGAAACAGCATTTGAGAGGGGGTCTTGATCTTGACTACTCATGAGATAGACATGTTCACCTATAGAACATAAAGATAGATGTGTTCACCTATAGATAAGGTGAACACATAATTTATTGTCCAAACACAGACGTTTTTTGGAATGAATTATAATGGAAGAACAAGTGAAGACCCAGACTGAACTGGGCAAACAAGGATTTATGATCACTGTGGATATACAGAATCAAAAATTCAAATTTCCAGTTTTAAGAGACACTGATTCAGTGAGTCGGGGCCAGATCCAGGTGATCTTTATGTTTAAAAAGATCTAGGGGTGGTTATAATCGTGCATTGCTGAGGTGGAGATTGGCTGCATTAGTAGAGAATGACATTAGAGGGGAGAAGCCTCTCAACAGGTCTATAAACAGTCTCAAGGAATTATGAGAGGGCTGCCAGTGGCTAAGAGACTCCTGTTTCTCCTTTCACAGCTTCTCAAGGCACCTCATCCATCTCCCTGACACGCCCAATCCTGCTGACAGCATTGCCCTCCAATTGGCCTTTAAATGTCCAACAGAACTTTTTACACCTCATAACTGGCTAAAAGAAAATATATTCAGGTGTTGAGCTTTTTCCATTTGTGACACATGACTTAACTTGGCAAGACTTTTGGCACCATGACACTATTTTCTGCAGCTATTTTCTCATTTGGAATCTATTCTTGCAATTTCAGGGATATTATTTTAAATGGTCAGCAAAAGTGAAATTAATGATTCGTGGCCATTCAGTAACATCAATGGCTTTTACTTAGAAAGCAAGTTAAAAGGAATTGACTACGTTAATCTAAAAAGTGAGTAAAAGAGCCAGGCAGAGTGGCTCAAGCCTTTAATCCCAGCACTTTAGGAGGCTGAGGCAGGTGGATCATTTGAGCCCAGGAGTTTAAGAGCAGCCTGGGCAACATGGCAAAGCCCCGCAAAAAAATACAAAAATTAGCTGGGTGTCTTTGCACATGCTTATGATCCCTGCTACCCAGGAGGCTGAAGTGAGGAGGATCGCTTGAGCCCAGGAGGTTGAGGCTGCAGTGAGCCATAATCATGCCACTGCACTCCAGCATAGGTGACAAAGAAAGACCCTGTCTCAAAAAAACAGAAAGTGTGCAAGAGAGTCAAACTATTGTGAGCAATTGTGTATCACAAGCAAATACAAGGCCTAAGTATTAGGCCTTGTTCATCTCAATAATTTTTGTGATTAACAGGGATGATCCATTGTGCCTTGATAAAGCACATAATTTAATTATTAAGGGGCATCAAATTATCAATGTGGTCTCAAAAAGTCCTACATCACCCCACTTATTCTTGGTGAAGATGATAGAGAGTAATCCTGTGCGATAGTTCAACCTGTCTTTGATCCTGCTTGAATACTTCTCAACTCCTTGCTCATGTCAGCTTTTTTAGACTGCTGCAATATTCTACTAACTTATATTCATTAACTCAGATAACATATTGACTGCCCATGGTATATCGGGAGATAAGAACAATAGCGAACAAGGTTACCAAGTTCATTACCAAGTTCACTGTTCTCGTGAATCTTAGTTTCCAGGTCTTGGGAGACAGATAATTAACTTATATAAACAAGATCATTTCAGAGAGTGATAAGTACAATGAAGACAACTCTTTGGGATAGCAGTATTTCTATTATGTTCCTAGAGAACAGCTAATACTGATCATTAATGTTTATTGAATACTTACACTATATGAGCCCATAGCTAAGAATGGTACTCCTCTGATATCAACTCATATTTGCATTAACAGTCTAATGTAGGTATAATTAATATTCTTATTTCCCTAGTGGAGAGATTGAGAGTCAGAGAAATAGAGAAATGCAAGATCATTCAGGAAGAGCCAAGATTTAAAGCCAAGCTAGCTGATGGTCCAAGCTTTTCCTAACAAGTCCAGGTATGGAGGACAGAGCAATGAACACAAAATAACAGAGATAAGTACACGATAGGTGCTAGCACAGAAGTGGAGAGAAAACTTCCTTGAGATTGGCATTGGAGCTGAGTGCGTGTGTAAATGGAGTTTATCCAAGGTCAGTAATAATGAAGGAACACTCTGCCAGGTTGAGGGAACAGCACGTGTGTGGCCACAAGAGCATGCCCACCAGATCCAATCCAGTGTGACAGGGATATAGGTTTGAGGAGCTGTGGGAGGTGAGGGAAGAAAGAGATAGTTAGGCAGAGGTCAATTGTGGCAGGCCTTATATACCATGCTAGATGTTTGAATTTATTCTGTAGCTTACAGGAAGCCACTGAAGTGTTTCAGGTGGGTAAGTGACCTTATACAATTTGCCCTTTTAGAAAGATCACCCTGTTTCCAGTGTCAGAAAAATGGATTGGAGAGAGTCAAACTCTGGGAAGATGGTTTGGAAAAGTTGATCTGTGGGTCAGCGAAGAGTTGATAATTGATGTCAGCCAGCAACTGTGAGGATGGATATTATTTCTAGCAAAGACACTAGGAAGGTAAAATTAACATGGCTTGTTAAAGGAAAGGGTGCCTGGGGGAGAAATCCTAGTGGATTCCCCAGTTTCTGGTTTTGGAAACTGGATGAATGGTGACACTATTGGAGGAACAACATAATTAAAGTGAAGCAGTACAGAAAAATTGCTAACCGCTATGCTTAGTTTCCTCATTTGAAAAGTGAGGAGGAAAATAGTATTTACCTCCTTGACTGTGGTAAGGACCAATAACTTGTCAAACATATAAGCCACTTTGGATGGTTTCAGGCACAGGCCAGAAAACTAACAGATATCATGATGCCATGGGTAACAGATGTAATTTTGTTTCTCCTTCTCTTTCTCTCACAATAGTTAAGGGTATCAAACATTTGAGATTACATTGTCACCACAAATAAACTGAACTTGGCAAGATGAATTTAAACAAATCTGAAATGTGTAACAAAATAAATGTTAGTCCTCACCTTGGGACAGTGCATTATATAGCATGTTTTGTTCCCTTTAATAGATATCAGGGTACTGTTTTCTTCTGCTTACTTTGTATGTGGGATATAGTTGAGGATAGCAAAATCCCACAGCTCCACCAAACTTCCTTGCTTTTACATCGTCTGCCATTAGCTATGACAATCTGGCAGAGAATTAGAGGACAGGAACTACCCCAATATTGTGTAGCTGGAGCAGATTGGAAAAGGCCTATCATAGAATATCTTCAAGATCAAACTTGCAATCCAGAAACACATTACACAGAACTGTACCAGAATGGGATTGGGCCCATCAGAGTTTCAGCTCGCATTTGTTTCAATTTGGCTAGGTGCCTGACTGTTGCTGATTTCAGTTACAATGGCTATAAAGAGAAAAGTTGGAAAATGAATAAAATATAGATTGTTCATAAATCAATTTTTCCTTTTTTCTCCTCTCAGAGAGGATGTGTGCATCAAGGATGTAAACAATATAAACTGCATTTTCATCTTTCTACTCAGTAGTCTTTTAAATAATGTATTGATTGGATATAGGATTACAGTAAAACATCTGTCTCACATGTTTTATATGAATGCAGAAAAAAAATGGGTAATTGCATGACCTCAATAATAAATATAACAATGAGAGAAAAAGAAATCCTGTTCCTAAAAACCATCTAAAGTCCCAGATACCTCTAAATACAAATACACCATTTTGGTTGCACTATTGACTATAGTAAATAAAGTGATCAATTTGTTTGATGTGACAGGAAACAAAGAGAATATATTATTTTCATTGCCTTAAAGTTAGGCTTTAAGCACAAAATGTGTGCTTTCATACTAAAGCACTGAGAAGCTTAGAATCAAATAATGCATTATACACAAATACTCATGTTTTGCTTAAAAGTAACATTTACAAATTGTGATTCCTGATCAATGTTTAGTAGAAATTAAATTATTTTGTCATTAAAGAATATGAGAAACTTCCATTTTTAAAAGTTCTCAAAACCTTTTATATTTGGCTAATCTTTATTATTCAGTCTCCATGTACTGTCTTCTCCTCAACTGTAGACAAGAAGATATTCAAGTCTGCAATTCAGTGCTATAGAGAAGTTCGATGAAATGTATAGCTCACTTTTAGGCGTTGGAAAGCTATCCCAGGGGTTTGCATTAGTTAGGTTATAGTTAAGGGCTGTAACACGTAGGCCTCAAAAGACCAAGTGCTCTAAACTCAGTGGAGTTTATTTCTCGTACATTGGTTCTTACTAAGCAAAATGGCTTTCTTCCAAATAAATGGTTCTCAACACTTTTTTTTAATCTCGAGACCAGTTTACACTCTTAAATATTACTGAGAACTGTAAAAGTTTTGATTTACTTCTGTTATAGCTATGAATATTTATAGATATAAAAATTAAAACAAATTTAAAATATTTACTAATTTCTTTAAAAGTAGTAATAACTCTGGTACGTTAACATAAGTAATGCACTTGATTAGAAAAAACTACATATTTTCAAACAAATTTTAGTGAGAAGAGTGACATTGCTTTACATTTTTATAAACCTCTTTAATGTCTATAGTTTAATAGAAGACAGTTGGATTTCATATATGCTTTTTCATTATACTTTTGTCACATCTTGCTTTGGTTCTAATATATATATATATTTACATCCAGTCTTATAGGGAAATATACTAAGTAAAGGGAAGAGCAATTTCGTAGTCCTTCCAGACATTTGTGAATGTTTCAAATAATAGTAGATAGTCTTCTTTGATACAAGTGGTAGTCTTTTAAAGGTTACTTGCAATGTAGAATCTGGGCCATATCAATGAGATTTTCATGGTATTTTACATTGAAATCCATTGGTGTATCTTGCACTTCAAATGAATCTTTTATCCTCGGATGATTTCTATGTCACGTGTTGGTCATTTGGAAAATACTGGTTTGCCGAGTTATGCAGATCTCCCAAATGTTACCTTATTTCATTATACAATATCAAAAAGTCACATCCGCTAATATCTCTGATTTTCTTGATGTCATTAAGCGAATACTTCTGACTTCACAGACCCTCCAAAGGGTATCAGAGTTCCCCAAGAGTTTCCGGATGAGACTTATTGTACCACTGCTCCATACAATGATCCAAAGATCCTGGCTTCTTCCAGCCCTGGCTTTTCTATCCTCCCTAAGACCTCATCAGGTTGTCTACATCCAGCCAGTTGAAGGAGACAGATCCTGGATGGCACACCCAATTCTTAAAAATCAATTTCCCAGAAATGACACACATTATGTCTGCTAGTATTCCATTAGTGAGAACAATTTATATGGGCACATCTAGATGTGAAGAAGTGAGACAGGAAATATAGTCCCTAGGAAATACTGTCTTGCCACTAAAATGCTCTAACATTGTGCTGTATATACATTGAACTGCAGGGGAGATTCTTTCAACCTCAACGTCTTGACAATAGCATAGTTACTTCTTAAGGAAATCTCAAACCTAAATGAACAAAGAGAAAGCAGGCCCTCACAAATGAGATTAAGTCATAATACTGCTGCATTACTGAATAGCTGGGATGCAGTGTGGCTGCAGTGGCTGCCCCTTGCTTCTGTTGATCGTTGTACTAACTATTCAACAATAGAGCACATTTCTTCTTGAAATTTTATTAGAAGAGTAATAATTACATATAGTAAAAATAAGTAAAAGCAGTTTCAAAGAGTATATAAATGAAAAGTAAAAGTCTCCCTCCCTTCTAGTGCCTGATCCCCTCCTCTTCCCCTTGGTAAACTCAGTGAAAATTCCGGCATTTTCTTCCAGAACTTTTGTTAATTTTCTGAAAACACAAAAAGTCAAACTAACAAGGAAATTGCTCAGGTAAGGGACACTGGGATTGCACAAGATAATGGGGCTATACAAATATTTCACAAAGGTAAGCCAAGTTCCTTTCAAAATGTCTTTCCTGATGTGCAAATGACATCACAGTTCTATAACTGAACTCTTGATGGATTTTTCAAGATGATATCACACATACTTCCTTCTGTAGAGGTGTTTTGTAATTATAGAAATGATAATCAAATACAGTACTGGCTCTGCAATCAGGTAAGCTTCCACTTCTAGACCTTTCCCAAGCCTCTGTCCCACCTCTTTCCCTCATAGAATTGTTGTGCCATTATTCTTACTGCATATAAAACCTGTATCGGGGCCAATTCAGAAAAAAAGAAAGCACTTGCACTATTAGAAACTAAAGTTATAAAGCAGGGAATTCATTACATAAATGAGGAAAGAATTGAGAAGCTGAACTTGGGATGTTGTAGAAAACCAATCTCCCTCCCTCCTTCCTCCCTTCTCTCCTTTCTCTCTCCCTTCTCTCCTTCCTCCCCTCCCCTCCCTCCCTCCTCCCCTCCCCTTCCCTGCTTCCCTCCCCTGCTTCCCTCCTTTCCCTCCCTTCCTCCTTTCCCTCCCTCCCCTCCCCTTCCCTCCTTCCCTCCCCTCTCCTTCCCTCCCTGCCTCCCTTCCCCTCCCCTCCGCTCTCCTCCCCTCCCCTCCCCTCTCCTCTTCTTTCCTTTCTTTATTTTTGAGACAAGGTCTCGCTCTGTTGTCCAGGCTGGAGTGCAGTGGCACAGTCTTGGTTCACTGCAACCTCAAACTCCTGGGCCCAGGTCATCCTCCAAAAGCAGCCGCATAAGTAGCTGGTACCAGAGGTTTGCACCACCATGCCCAGCTATTTAAAAAAAAAAAATTATAGAATCAGGGTCTCTTTACGTTGTTGCCCAGGCTGGACTCAAACTCCTGGGTTCAAGTGATCCTCCAGTCTTAGCCTCCCAAAGTACTGGGACTACAGGTGTGAGCCACTGCTCTCAGTCCTCATTCTTTAACTGAACAGAACTTTAAAACCCATAACTCTGTAGCACCAGCATGGAAATTGCAGCTGCCTCAACATCCTCTTCCCCACCATCCAGGAGGATGCCAGTGCTGGTGGAGGAAGCACAATGACAAAATAAAAAAATTATTAACCTGAAGGGCCTAGCCAGCGTGCTTGGGTGCGGCAGGAATGTTCTCTGGGTGGCCTTGGACTGATCCAATTCTCCCCACTTTCTCACTCGTAATTCTTAAGAATAACTGTGGAATACACTGGGAATGCAACATCCTGAGATAAGGAGAAACTGGCCTGTGCCAGTATAGCAAAGACTCTGCTCCAGTCACTCGTAGGAACAAGATGTCTTTCAGTGCTTTACCCCAGGGTATCCTGTTGCCCGTCGGGTATACACCCAGGGCAAGCTGCTTTCCAGGGTGCCTCAGTTGTGGTGAAAGTAGGACACGCACAGATGAGACTCTTCACACCCTGGGTAGCTTTCCTGAGCCTTGAGAAATGACACACCATGAATCCTAGGCTTTTGCTGTCCCTTGCTGCCTATCTATAAGTAATAAGCCCACTTTATGGAGTGTGAGTGTTCTGTGTCACCAGACACTATTTGTGTCACCAGACACAAATAGTAAAAATGCAGCCCAAAGTACATTGGGCTGAAGTGACAATGGGTGCACAGTGAACCTGCTTCACAGGTGCCCCTTCAGTAAGTGTAAAGACTACTGGAGCAAGAAGTCACACTGACACCAATAGTGTGCACAGGCACTTGAAATTTCACTCAGCTTCTATAGTTCAGGTGGTATCCACCCAGCCAGCAGGGTTGACACAATGTGGCAGGATTCAAACAAGCTCAACTCTTCTCTCTTGAGATCTTAAGATTCTGGAGGGTAATGGAGACCAAGATACACAAGAGAAAGGAGGCTGGAGTCTCATGCGAAGAGAATATGGATTTCTGGACCCCTGTTATTACTGGCAGGCAATATTGAGGACTCCCAAGGCAAATTATTGCAACCTGATTATGAAGAGGGTCACTCTAGTTATATTCCTAAAATGCAAACTATTTTATGTCATTCCACCTTAAAAATCATTCCATGTACCTCAACCTTCTCATGGTAAAGTTCAATGGCTGAATTTTCAAAGCTGTCAATAATATAATTCCTGCCTAATCCTCCAGCCTCACCCCTTACATTTCTCTTCCTCTTTCTCTTGCTCTCCTGGCCAATGAAGTTCTCAGCTTTTTATCAGGATTATTTTCTTCTTCTCCAACTTTTCCGTGGCTAACTCTGACTCATCCTTTAGGTACCATTTGAAATATTGCTTCTTGGAAACTTTCCCCAAATTTCAGTTAAGTCCCAATGCTATGTCCATCTGGTACACGCTCCATTATTACACACATCACACATCATTGCAATTATGCTTTAATTAATTGTCTTCTCTGCTAGGCTTTAGAATATATGACTAGGAAACCTGGGTCTGGCTTGCTTACTTCCCTGACCCTTGGGCCCAGGCCATGTAATTGATTCTCAAAAAGTATGTGTTGGAAGAAAGGAAAGAAGGAAAGAAGGAAGAAAGAAATGGTAGATTGAAATAAGAGAATAATGGTAAATGGCGAGATCTGAAGATTTGTAGAATACTGTTTCAAAGTATCCAATGTCAAAGAATGCACTGATATTAAATATCACCCATTTTTAGTGATATTATTATAATATTTCTTCCATCTAGATGGCATATTAAAGTCTTTGCTAAAGCAACATTTTGCTAGTCCCATAGATCAGAAAACTTTAAACCCACCTTAAATGGGTGATACAATATAATGCTGTTTACCAAGCATCCATCAACATGACTGACAATACCAAAGTTCCTTCACCAAAAATATTTTGTTGATCCAGAATTTGATTTGTAGGGAAGTATGGTCAAAATTTAACCAATAGATCAATTTTAAAGGAAACATGCCTTTTTTTAATGAATTAGCTTACATCTAGATAAAAGCAAACATCATAAATGGCATGGATTTTTATGTCATTTTCCCAAGAAAGAATAAAAATCAAAGTCAGATAAATGATATTTATAGCAGAGAAATTTATAAAAACATAATTCTAAAATGCATCACATTATTCTGTTTTCTATTGTGGAGGGAAGATTGAGGCTGGATGTGAGAAGGGCCTGTAAATGTAGGGTAAGCTTAAACAAAGGCACTGATGTAGGAAAGTTTATACTTGTCACATGTTCTCTGATTTAATAAAGAGAGAAAACTTCTAACTTTGAAAATATGTATCAAATTAAATTTGCTTGGGGAAAATATATATTGCATACATTCAATGCTAATTCTCCTTGCAGGCGGCTTTATTGCAATGTTTTAATGTACTCATGTATTTCACACTATGGGATTTTTTGTCTGCTTAGCATTTCCCCGTAATTTTTTATAAAAACATCTTGCATTATTCAAACTGGAAAATAAATAATAAATCAAAACCAACATATGTTCTTTACCATAAAAATTGTTGATTTCAGTGCCTTACAAAAATCTCACCAAGTAGCCATTTTCTAAATCTCATTTAATCACATTTGGATGAAAAGAAATCATTTTGTATGTCTTTGCATAAGTATGTGTGGCTGAAAGGAAGTGGATATGATATGTGATTTATCAGGGTGGGTGTTTAGAGTTGTGCATTTGTAATTTTTTCTTTTAAGCAACATTATATCTCCAATTAGAGAGTAATTAAATTTCAATTTCTTTGCAGCTTTCTCCCACACAAACACTTCAAATCTCTTTACTGTTCATTGCTTTTCTGACCTTTCCTGCTACCTGCTATTAGAATCTTCTTTTA
The DNA here is from genome assembly GCF_009828535.3 of Hylobates moloch. NCBI lineage: Eukaryota > Metazoa > Chordata > Mammalia > Primates > Hylobatidae > Hylobates > Hylobates moloch. Next base: position 142,083,178 of record NW_026652277.1, on the reverse strand, counting down.
CATTCTCTATTCGTACTCCAACGTAAACTATGTGCAGGCACCCTCAGACATTATGTCTCTTAGAAATAAGGGCAAAAGCTTAACCTAGCGAGTATTCTCTATGTAACATTAAAGCAGTACTTGATTAAGAGTTTTTGAGCCATTAGGTTCTTGATAGAGTTCTGGTGTTTATTCTGACTAGAAATAATTTCTGTGTTTCTTCATTTAAAAAATGTCTTCCTCCCCCTTCTTTCTGAGTTCTGTAACCTCTTAATTTTCTGGAGAAAATGATGGTTTCAACAACATTTTCTCATGAGCAGATAGTTTCTTTAGCCGAATGGGGAGCAACTTTTCTGATTTTTATCTGCTCTACCTCAATTTTTGTTCTGTTTTGTTCTTTATTGTATAAAGTCTGTACTGCTACCTTTTAGACATTTACTGATACATAAATGATGTGAGATCTTTCTGGGTGAGCAAAAGTGGATCTCAAAGTATAATTGTATCATTATAGAAAGTATTAAAATGCTATTCCTTTGATGCATTATCAATTCATTAGTTTATGTAATATATATATAAATGTAATATATATATATATACACATATATATATACACACACATACATATAGTGAGTACCTACTGGCATTGTTCTTGATACGTATATGGAAGAAGAAAGTCCCCATTTTCACAGGAAAGACAGACATTCCACAAGTAAACAAGTGTAAAAAGTAATGCCAGACTATGATAAGTGCCGTGATTAGCAGTGAAGACAGGTAACAGGAGTGGGAACTGGAGCACGTGTTTTAGGCAGAATAATCTAAGAAGACCTTCTTGAGGAGGTGACCGTAGACCAGAGACCTACATGAAGATAAGGAGTTGTCTTATTTTCTCATGTCTCATGTCTAAGGCCATGAGAAGGTCTGAGAAACAAGGATCTGGGCAGATGGAATAACACCAAAAAATTAAGTGAGAGAAGGATCAGCTTGGAGATTTTGAAGAACAGCAGAAAGTAGAATGCCATAGAGGAATCTGCAAGGTATAGTGGGCAAGGAATGAGCTGAGGAGCTAGCAGAGGCCATTTCAGCCAGTGTCTTGCATGCCATTGTGTTAAATTCTTTCCTACAGAACTATTAATATATTATCATCATTTTAGAACTAATTTTCTGATCTTAAAAGGACTGTAAAATAAACCACCTAGGGATATATTATAACTATTCTCTTACTGTTGGATAGTTAGGTTGTTATATTTTCCCAATATAAATAATGTTTTGACATCTTTGAACATAACACTTGGTCCTAATTTCTAATTATGTGTAGGACAGGACACTCTAAAGTTTCAGTTTTAATTACTGATAATATTTAAAAACAAAGAAAAATTATAATTTTGTTGTGTAAGAAACCAATATAGAAAATTGATGCTAAATAAGCTTTCTCACTAGTCAGGTTTCTGAATCTAATTTGCTTAATTTGTTCAGAAGAGCGTGATGCTGATGCAGTAACAGTTACAAGCAAATGGCTATGTTGGCTAACATCACTGCTGCTCAACCTAACCAGCTTCCATGAGTTTCATAGGTCATAGGTAACACTTGGCAACCCTGTTAATGGAGCAGAACACCGGGGTCATCATTATTAGAAAATTAATGTCAAATAGATTCTTGTGGGTCACTCCATTCATATACATTTTTCCATTTTTTTTTCAAAAATCTCTTTACACCTTTTCACTTAAATTGATGACCTTTGACTCATTTTACTGAAGCACACTGAAGCAATTAAAAGAGAGTTTCCTAACTGTCTTACCACCAAATCTACCAGTCTGCCTGCATCTACATACATCAGCTCTGTGTTTTCTCCTTGCAGCAGATTCACTGCCCCTTTTCTTACCTAAGGTCAAACCCTGTACTTCAGCACTGGTTTCCACCCTCTCTAAGTTACTCAAGAACTTTGCTCCCACCCCATCAGTTTCTCCCTCTTACTACACTGCTTCCATCAGCATACAAACATCTTCCAATAACTGTATTCAACAAAACCAATAAAAACAAATGAATAAACCTCCCTGGACTCCTCTGTGTCTTTTTCCTACATCCCTGTCTCTCAGCATCTTACTACAAGACCTCATGAAAAAGCCGCCTTTACTATCTGTCTGCATTTTCTCACCTCACCTCATTTAATAAAGCTCTCTTTACTATATTTCCACTTTTAGCAAAGTTGGCAATAACTTTCTCTGTGCCATATTTAATATTCACTTTTTAATCTTCATCCTTATCACAATTTATCATCCTTCCCTGTCAGTGTTTTAACCAAAACTCTAGAATACTAGTGCCCTGGCTTCCTTCCTACATCACAGGGCACTTCTCCTTTGTCTCCTTTTTCTGGCTCCTCTTCTTCAGACATGAGAAGTTGCAGAGCCCTGGAGCATAATTCTCAGCTCTCTTCCTTTCCCTAAGTGTCTCCCCTAAGAAATCTCATTCTTTCATGTGCCTTTAATCTCTATTTACATACTAATGACTGAAACTCATGTCTACTGTTCAAACAGCATCTGAATTAAAGACTGACACATCCTATACCCTACTTGACAACACTGCTTGAGATGTCTAATGGGCAACCAAGACTTGATGTTGCCAAAATAGAGCCACGGATTCTGCACACATACTACTTTCATTTCCAAACCTGCTCCCTGTCTTTCTCACGTCAATAAATGGAAACACCAAATTCTGATGCCTCAGACTACAAACCTAGATGTCAAACCTGATCACTCCCTTCCTATACCCTGCATCCATGACATTAGCAAATTTTGTGGCACTAACTTCATGATATCAAGAATATAACTAGATGTAATCTTACATGACATTAGGATATATACTTTTTACTGCCTCCATTGCTGCTTTCTCAATCAAAGCCAAAAAACATCTCTAACTTAGACTAATACAAAAATACCCAAACTGATTTTCCTCTTGCAACTCTTGCTCCTGCCAGAGTTATTTTCACAACAGTCAAAGTGATATTTATAACTATAATTTGAATCATATCATACTTATGCTTTACAATATTTCCTTACACTTAGAACAATATCCAAACTCTGTATGTTTTTAGAAAGCTGAGGAAAATTAGGAGTTATTTTACATTGCTTAAGTTCAATCAAATGTGAGGATCAACCTAGAATGTTCAAAAAAAATTTTAACAAATATCTATTATTTTCTTTTCAGTAAAGCATATTAGAAAAGTATAGAAACATTTATAATAATGGAACAAGAATTAGAATAATAATGAAAAAGAATATTTGCCAGTGATTTAGATGTATCTAATTTTGACACATAAACTAAAAGTATACTGGGAATATATAGGAAAATTGAATATGTAAAATCACCACATATGGTAACTTGTTTTTATTCAGGGTAAAATATTTTTTAATATTTTCCAAAATTTGTTTCCTAAAGAGAACATTTCAGTGTGAAGTAAACTTGAGTATCCTTTCTCTTAAAGCAGTTTATCAATTAAGACAAACACAAAAACCCTGAGAACAGCAATTCTAGTGAATTTCAAAGACTGGTTTTCCTCTATCTGGGAAGGGCAACCTGCTCAAGTGAGTGGACAGCTTCAGGAAAAATAAACACAGATGGAACAGACCCTGAAGATCTGAGGGGTGATAGATGTCACACACAGACAGCCTGCACATCCCACTCAAAATATTGTTTTTTCATGTTGTATTTTTCCTTTTAACACACCCTGGGAGAATGTAACTCGAAATTCGGCCAAATATATGGTCAAATATTTAGATTATAAAATACCCTGTAATAATATAAAACTGAAACCAAACTTCTTTCATTAATAATACTTTGTATAAACATGTACGGTATGTTGTCATGAGAGCTTTTTGTAGTACCAATAAATTTATCATCAAAACCAATCCAGTTTCTCCTTATTTCTAAATATGCAATTGTTTTACTCCCTTCCTTTCTCAATCTTCATGTCTTTATGTTTAGTAATTCCGTAGTTGTCAGAGAAAATACTAGGGTTTGTGTTCATTTGCATCTTAGCTTGACTGTTTGATAATGTTTTCCAAACAGGATCATGTCATGTGTGCCCTGGTAGAGAGACTTTGATCTTATGCAATACTCGAGAGAATGGCATCATTCAGAAAATAAAACACAACCAGGAAAGTGATATAAACTTGGAAAATGTTATAACCCTCATAAATCACATTTACAATGTGTTTGTTTTTAACCTTTATAAAAGAAAACTGTAACACAACACTGCTAAAACTTAACTTACACTCTTTTTCTTTCTTTTTTTTTTTTTTTTTTTTTTTTTGAGACAGAGTCTTGCTCTGTCCCCCAGGCTGGAGTGCAGTGGCGCAATCTTGGTTCACTGCAACCTCTGCCTCCCAGGTTCAAGCAATTCTCCTGCCTCAGCCTCCTGAGTAGCTGGGATTACAGGCACATGCCACCATGCCCAGCTAATTTTTTTGTATTTTTAGTAGAGACGTGGTTTCACCCTGTCGGTCAGACTGGCGTTGAACTCCTGACCTCATGATCCGCCCGCCTTGGCCTCCCAAAGTGCTGGGATTACAGGTATGAGCCACTGCTCTTGGCCAGCTTACACTGTTAAAAAGTAATGGAATTAATAAACAATGGAATTAGTCACAGACTAAGAATGCTCATCTTTCTAGAGTTACAGGATTGTAGGGAAACACTCTTGTCTCATCTCATAAGCAATTAATACTTTATGTTTTCTTGCATGGAACATTTCATACCCATTATTGCTGTTAGATAATATTCCGTTAACTTTGTTTTCAAAACTATGCTTCTAGCTTTATATTTATTGAGGTATAACTTAAAGAGAAAATAATATTCAGTTGTACTAATTATTTGGCTATTTGGCAATATTAAACTCAGCTATCTTTGTTTTTTATTTTTCACTGAGAAGGAAACAAGAAACAGACAAGAAGAATTGGACTCATTATGCAGCACACTATGATGCCGCAGTTAACACACTGCAGAAATGCGTTAGAAAATAAACGGTGGGGAGTCTGGGTGTAAAAGTTTCTTAATGGATTAATTGTACTCATAAAACCAGAGTGCAAAATCTCGAGTCCATTCATTCTGTAGGCTTTCCGGTGAATCGAGTGTACTGGGTGTACCTTCCGGGGGGTCACAGCCTTTGCGAGTGCCTATATAGCTACAGATCTCTTCAGAAGCAATTGAGAAGTGCGCCTGCTTATGTGCTGTTGGTTCCCCTCTAAGGACTAATTGAGGGCACCAAACTCATTGTCACTTATAATTTAAATAAAAGTGTACTGGGTGTACCTTTGCGAGTGCCTATATGGTTACAGATCTCTTCAGAAGCAATTGTGAAGTGCGCCTGCTTGTGTGCTGTTGGTTCTCCTCTAAGGACTAATTGAGGGCACCAAACTCGTTGTTACTTATAATTTAAATAAAAGATTTGAGGACCTATCACTAGAGATTTTTCTGTCAGAGTGGAAAAGAAACAGAGTATCCCTGTGGTATCAATATTGCTATTTTGCTACAAAATGCCTAGTTTTTACACATAAGAAAGATGACATTTTTGAGGTAGCTCCTAATTACTTCAGTTTTATATATTATGCTACCTTTGAGTGTGAAAACCCTGGAGTCCTACAATTACCATTAGACTCATTCCTCTAGCAGGTTGCGTGTGCTAATGAAGAAAAGAGAAAAACTAATTATATTCTATAAATGACTGTTTATTAGTGAGTCATCCTTCTCTTTTTACCCTTCTAAGATGCCGTTCCGATTGCATCAGGCTGTATACACATTTTGCTTTATTAAAAATTAAAAATATAACCTATAAAGAGGAGGAAGAGAAGTGACACTCTAAGTGCTACGCTGAAACTTAAATATTTCAAAATTTCTTCATGCAAATCTCAATCAAGAAAAAGAGCTAAATAGCCTCATTTTCTCTGTATTGTTTTGCATCTAGTAGCATGGTATTTACTGAACATTGCTCCCTGGTTACCTGTAGTGTATTGAACTACTAAACCAAAGGTTCAATTGCATTTTCAATGTAAATTTTAAGTACAAAGCAGAATAGAATAGGTTTGTCACCATACGAAAGGCATGAAAAACAGTCACTTATTTGCTCTTTCTTTGCCAAATAACCCTGGATGCTAGAAACAAAGATAATTTATTTTGCTATTTAATATCCCTTGAGTTGTATTTTTATATAATTTCCCCCTATTTCATCAAAGCATCAGTTGCCCCAGAGTGAATCCACAGGTTAAAAAAAAAAAAAAAAATTGACATTCTGCCCTCTAAAGCAAATTTGTCAACTGCCAATCTTAATTTAGTTTCCAAATGAGTCCCAAGGATCATGTCTGGGTAATGGTTTAAATAAAGGGGGTGATTTTGACACAGCCATCACAGAACTTATCAAAGACCAAAAGTACACCAGGGGCTGGGGTGGACTATGAGGAATTCGACGTACTTTTCAGGTAAATTTTGAAACTATTTTGGGATATAAGGCAGGGTACCCAATCTTTTAGCTTCCCTGGGCCACACTGGAAGAAAAATAATTGTCTTGGGGATCACATAAAATATACTAACACTTACTATAGCTGATGAGCTGAAAACATAAATCACACACAAAAAACTCACAATGTTTAAGAAAGTTTACAAATGTGTGTTGGGCCACACTCAAAGCCGTCCTGGGTTGCATGCAGCTTGCAGGCTGTGGATTGGACAAGCTTGACCAAAGGGGCCACTTAATAGGAAATAATTCTAACGTGGACCAATTATTTCAAGATTTTCAGAAAATTACAGTGGTGTCCATTTTCTAAAATTCAAATATTTCTCAATTTAAAGCCATGGAACTCTTAATGCAAATGTATTCTTGTAATTTTACATGACTCCATAAATAATAAACCTATACAAGCATAGGTTTTTAAAATTGGGGATAGAATAAAAATTACTATCCTAGAATAATTTCCATAGAGTGGGCTTTAGAGACAAACAAGGATGGTAATTGCTTACGTCATGTTCATATTTGCTATTATTTTATTTCCAGCAGGATACTATCTTGGAATGTTATTATCTGTGCTTTTAATTTTTATACTTATGTTTTGCAAACTTTCTCTTCTGAGTTAGTAATATCCTCATGGCTTCAAAGAGAATTAGCATTGTTTTAGTAGGAATGCAAAAAGAAAGAAATGGTTGGTGCTTGATTTTTATTTTATTTTCCAAAAGAGCCTCGCGAAGACCACATCAGAAATAACAGCTTTGAAACCAAAGCTTTTGATTTACGAGAGAATAAAAGGTTGCTGAGAAAGAAATGTTGGATAAGGGAAACTGCACATAGTTTATTTTTTACTAACAGAGTGAAAAGAGAACAGATAAAACCATAAAAGTCAATTTCCAGAGAGAACAGAGTAAGAAGTTGCAGTAATTGGGTAAGGTATGCCTTTGAATGAGTAACAGATCATCTTGTGAAGATGGCTGAGTTTCAAACAACTCTGATTACCTGTTCTCATTGCTCTTTGGGAGGACCTTCTACTAACATTTTGTATGCATGGTGCCTACGAATCACCCAGAAGAAAAATGCTAGCTCATGTTCCAAAACTTTGCTGATGCTCAGGGGGACTCTTCTGTTTGGAAGGACACTCTTTCAATACCCATGAGATTTTTTAAGGCCCAAAAAAACCAAAATGGGGTTCTTGACATCCACTGGGGAATCTGAAAGAGGTTTTAGGAAAGATGTCAAAGTAAGAAAGTACAAATTAAAGCAGTTCATTCATAGAGTCATAGGAACTGTAGCTGCCATCTAGATCTTATGGAGGGAAAGAACTCAACTCAGTTATGAGAGGAAACAGGAGAACTATGAAATGGTTTAAATTGTTTTAACCACAAGAGTAAGGAAGGCCAACATTTGTGTGGAAATATGCAAGCATAGTTGCAGTTTTCAACCAAAGAATACCCTGAAAATTGAGATCTTTTGCTTCGGAAAATTCAATTATAATGAAAATAAAGAAAAACTAGAGGATGTCTGGATACGTTTTGGAGTCAGATCCACCTTGGAGAAAGGCTTGGGAACATTTCTAAAAGAATTTTACCACACAAAAGCAGCATAATGTAACTTGGGAATTAAAGGAAGAATTTAAGCCTAAATTCTCCTTAGAGCTCTGGGTAATCTATTTGGTTATTTCACTTAATATCTTGGGTGGTATCAGCAGTAAGTGATACATCAGGTGATGAATTTGTTTATGCACAATTATCAAGATGTACCCTAGGATCCCTGATTCAAAGGATGGCCAGAAATCAAGAAATTACCTTGTGTCCTATGTCAAAGTTCCCAGTAATTAAATCCTTACAACTCAAAATATGTTTGATAGGCAAACAAGAATGTCATCACATAGCAGTTAGGGATGAAATAACTTAGGCCTCACTCTAAGAGAATCATAATCTACAGTTAAAAAGATATCAAGGTGATTTATATAATGGTTGGTTTTTGTTTGTTTGTTTGTTTTTTTGAGACGGAGTCTTGCTCTTTCACCTAGGCTGGAGTGCAGTGGCGCGATCTCGGCTCACTGCAAGCTCTCCGCCTCCCGGGTTCACGCCATTCTCCTGCCTCAGCCTCTCCGAGTAGCTGGGACTACAGGCGCCGTAGAGACGGGGTTTCACCGTGGTCTCGATCTCCTGACCTCGTGATCCACCCGCCTCGGCCTCACAAAGTGCTGGGATTACAAGCGTGAGCCACCGCACCCGGCCTATAATGGTTAGTTTTAAAGAGCCCTGATTTGAGGTGGCCTAATGCTGGGATTACTTTCCTTTTGCTTGCTACCACCACAGAGTGCTGGAATCGACGTGAGAGATGTAGACCGCATTATCCATGCAATAGTGGAGGGGAAGAAAAAGTCCCCAGCAGCTGTATTTGTAGATCTAGACAATTACTGAAGTCCACTCTATTACCATTTGATTTCATTCCAGTGAGCATTGTTCATATGCCTGACATTTTCCTTGATCCTAGGGTTGCATAAAGCATGATTCCAACATTGAAGAAGGGATAGTTAAGGAAACATGTAATTAGAATATATTGATAAGAACAACTTGTTGAATTTGTTTTATGATGTATCAAATGGGCTTATTTATAAACATCTAAAATGCTCTTAACTGATTCTATAATTCCTCACTACTGTGTGGTAGCTCAGTGGCATTCTCCTGCATGACGATGATGTGTGGTCTTTTAGCAAATTCAAGTTTAGAAGGAGAGATGGAAATGTAAATACGTATTACAATACAGTGTGGAAATAATATCATAATTATTTATAAATTTATGGAGAGTTATTCAGCATTTTAAAATTCTTATTACATTTTTTTTTTTGAGACAGGGTCTCACTCTGTCACCCAGGCTGGAGTGCAGTGGCACGATCTCAGCTTACTGCAGCCTCTACCTTCTGGGCTTAAGTGATCCTCCCACCTCAGCCTCCTGAGTAGCTGGGAATACAGGTGCGAACCACCATGCCTGGCTAATTTTTTGTATTTTTGGTAGAGATGGGGTATCACTATGTTGCTGAGGCTGGTCTAGCTCAGGTGATCCACCCACCTCAGCCTCCTAAAGTTCTGGGATTATAGGCATGAGCCACCGTGCCTGGCCTATTATTACATTTTGGTTCAGTTATCTGTCATTTGACAATCACATGTATTCTCAATAAGTAAGGTTATACTAGCTTCAAAAGATGAGATGGGAGGCATTTCTGCTGTATTGTTAGAAAGAATTTGTGTATATTGGTAGTACAACATTCCTAAACATTTTTAAGAATTTTTCAGTGAAATCATGTGAACACAAAGTGGTTTTTTTTTTCTGTCAAAAGGTTTTGATTAATGATGCAATTTATTTAATGGATAAAAAGGTCTTCAGATTTTTAATTTATTTCAAGTTGTGGTCTCCAAAGAATTTGTCTATTTCACCCTGATTGCAAATATATTGGCTTAAACTTGTTCATAATGTACTCTCTCTCCAATCATCTATAGAGTTATTTGTGATATTAGCAAAAGGTGATTTTACTCTTGTTTTCATTTAATCACTATTGATAAGGATCTTCTCAATTTTATAAACACTAAAAAGCAATTTGGCTTTATTGCTTTTTTTCCCCTATTGTATATGCATTGAGTTCTGCTATTGTCCTTGTTATTACAATGTTTTACTTTAGAGAAGTTTCATTTGTTGTTCTTTCACTAGCTTCTGGCTATGGAAGTTAAGATCATTGAGTTTTGAGCATTTCTTCTCTTTTAATATCTCCCTTTAAGGTCATTTTTTCCTCTAAGCATTTCTGCAATTTCACACCACCAAGTTTTTTTTTTAGCAATAAATTCATTTTTATTGAGTTCAAAATACTTTCTAAACTCCATTCCAACCTATTAGGTCCATAGGTTTAGAAGTGTATTGTTTAATTTCCACGCAGTTGCAGATTTTCTAGCTTAATTCTATAGTTGTCAGACAATACTTGCTGAATAATTGCAAATCATTCTAAAATTTGACTATTCTACATTTTGAATCATTATATGATTGAATATTCTATATGCCTTTGAAAACTCTTTTGTTTGGTGGAGTGTATTCTATATGTCAATTATATCAAGTTTTTAAACTGTTTTATATAGATATTCTATATCCTTACTGAATTCTCATCTGATTGATGTATCCAGAGAGTAATGTAAAAGTTTCCCACTGTGATTGTAGATATGGCTATTTCTCCTTTTAATTCTATTAATTTTTACTTCATATGCTTTGAAGCTGTATTATTTTATTCAGGTAATGTTGATTTGCAATATCTCCATCTGGATTTACCTTTTTATCATTATGACATTTCCCCCTTTATCTTTAGTAATATTTCCTGCCTTAAACATTACCTCATCTTATATTAAATTTACTACATCACAAATCTACAAAAATTACATTTGTGTTTACAGGAACAGATTTTACTTGTTCTTAACTTATAATTTAAATCCTATTTAAGGCATATGTCTTAGAGACAACAATATATTTGGATTTTGTGTCTTTATCCAGACCAACAATCTTAGCCTTTTAATTGGAGTATTAGCATATTTACATTTAATATATTTATTGATATATTTAAGATTATAGCACCCATCTTGATATTTTTTTCTTATTGACCTTCTCTGTTGTTGTTAGCATTTCTTCCTTCTTAGCATGGCTTAGGCTAATCAATTATTTTCATTATTTAATTTTTCACCTATACTTAGTTTTTAGGAGTTATGCTGTCTTTTAGTAGTTATTCTAGAAATTACTAGTCTTGAACATTATAATCTAACCTAAATATTACCATTAGCATTTCCATAATAATGCTAGAACCTTAGAACACTTTAGCTCCTTTCTACCTTTTGTGTTATTGTTGCCATGCATTTTAGTTTTACAAACATTTAAATCCCCAAATATTTTATTGCTATTGTTTTGTGTTTAACAATGCAACCTGTGTTATTCTTTCTATTATCTTCTTTCCTTCCTAAAATTCCCTTTTTCTCTCTGGGGTGTTTTTTTTCTCATTCTGCCTAAAGACCTACCTTTAGTATTTCCTTCAGTTAAAGTTTGCTAGTAATTATTTATCTTACATGTTGTTGTTGAAAAATGCTTTCATTTCATCTTAATTGTTGAAGAATATTTTGGCAGGGTAAAGAATTCTAGGTTGGCATTTTAAAGCACTTTAAAGATGTCATTCAATTGCCTTCCTGTTGAAAGGTCAACTGTCAGTCTTTTTGCTGTTCCTTTGGGTCTTTTATCTTTGGCACCTCTTATAATCTTCTCTTTGATTTAGATTTTTAACTTTTCTATTCATCTATACCTAAATCTGGTTTTCTTGATTACACTTGAAATGTTGAAGTATTCTTGAATCTGTGGGTTGATGTTACTAATTAATTTTGGAAAATTCTCTGTCATCTTCACTTCAGATACTGCTTCTATCCAATTCTGTTTTTTTATCCTGGTAATTCAATAATGTGCATATTGAATCTTTTGTTGAACCTATATGTTTTTGACTTTCTTTTCTCCTTTTTTTTTTTGGTATTTTTAACCCTTTTCTGTGCTTTAGTTTGGAGAATGTTAATCAATTATTTCTCAAGGTCCTTAATCCTCTCTTCTATTCTTTTAAATCTACTATTAAACCTACTTAATGAGTTCTTACTTCTAGATATTATATTTTTAAGTCTCAGAATTTCCATTTGATTCTTTACATAAATTCCAGCTCTCTGGGGGTAAATTATTTCTCTTTCAATGTATTAGTTCCAGTTTTCCCATTTATTTTCTTTAATATATTGTGTGTGTTTTAAAAAATCTTTATCAGATAATTAAAATGAATCATCTCTTGGTCTATTTCAATTGTGTATCTTCTTCTTCTCTTTCAATCATTACATTCTTTCTTTTAGTATCTGTAATAATTTTCAATTGCCTGATGTCATGCACATAAATAAACTGTAAATGTCTAATATAATGGTGTCTTTATCCTAAGATGTTTCTCTTTTCTCTCAACTAGAGAGATAAAGTGATGGGTAATCAGCTTATTTCAATCAAGAATTGTGCTGAGTTAAGCCTGGATTTAGTTCTGGTCTTCTTCAGTCTGTATTTGGTTTGCCCCTGGCTTGTTCTTCAGATCTTTTCACATGAAAGTCTAGTTTATTCTATAGAGTCCTTCCCTGTCTTCACACTAATTTGGCATGGCTGCTGAAAAATTTTCATTATGCATTTACAGAGGTTTTCCATTTATATTTTTAGCCTGGTACAGAATTTGCCTAATGCCTTAACAGAAAAATTGCCTATGTGCCTTAGACCACCTGCCTCAAAGCTATGCTGATTTATACATTTGCCAAAAAATAGCATTCAACAGGTTGTAAAGCCTGAATACTTAGCCTCCTGCCCCAACCAGAAACAACAAATGCACCCAGGGTATAGCACGTTTACAAAGTTAGCTCATCTTTTGGGAATATAGCTTTTTTTGAGTAGTCATTACTTTAACAGATCTCTGTTGTTTTCAACTTGTTGGTATCTAAAGTTTACAATATATGTACACACACAAGTAATAGATACATTATACAAATATATATTTCTTGCTTTATCTCATGGTCAATTTATAAGGATATTGGTAGTCCACATAAAAAATTCTGGCTGAGCGTGGTGGCTCACGCCTGTAATCCCAACACTTTGGGAGGCCAATGAGGGCAGATCACTTGAGGTCAGGAGTTCCAGAGCAGCCTGGCTAACACTGCAAAACCCCATCTCTACTAAAAATACAAAAATTATCCTAGTGTGATGGCACGCACCTGTAAACCCAGCTATTCAGGAGGCTGAGGCAGGAGAATCGCTTGAACCTGGGAGGCGGAGGCTACAGTGAGCTGAGATTGCACCACTGTACTCCAGCCTGGGTGACAAGAGTGGGACTCTATCTCAAAAAAATAATAATAATAAAATTCTTTTTCCTTTTTTATTCATTTTTTTCAAAATAAATTTTGCTTTTATCTCTTTTTTCTTCTCTTAGTAGAAAGTGAATTAAAGAAGTTGGATTCTTTGGGGATGATAATAAATCATTTTGGACATTTTGAATTTAAGGTGACAATAGAATTGACCTGACACCAGCAGGAAGTTGGAGATGTGACACATTAACTCAGCAACAAGGTCAAGACTGAAGATATAAATCTGGTAGACATATGTGTAAAGATGATAGTTTATGTCAGTGAATGGCATTTTCAAGTAAAAGAATGGAGAGAGAGAATAAGAAAGGTTCATGAACTCTTTTCCTCACTTTACGGGTATTAAAAGGAAATAGAAAATAAAACAAAGAAAAATGAATTTAAGAAATGAGGAAATAATCAGTTTAATTCATGAATTATGAAGGAAAACAAGAGAAGGGAGATTGTGACTGACCAAATTCCAACTGGTTGGTTCATTTCTAGATTTGGGAAAGAGTTACATTACACTTAATTATTAATAATAGGTCAAATATCTTTCCCTGCATCATAAGGCAAAAATCTGCTTTGATAGTTGGGAAATAAAAATTTTTCTAATTAGTTTAGGAATAGTTAATTGAAATTTTCTCAGAAACATAAATTTTACAGTAAGAAAATCAAAATTTAAAAAATGAACCCAATATATTGTCATCATAATATTTGTTAAATTTTGTCTTAAATCAATTATTATAGGTAGTCTTTGTTTAATAGTAATTGGGCATATATTTTTATCTTATGAAGAAGAGTAAAGAGGAAGAGTTATTTTTTCAAATAAAAAAGATTACAACATATTTCTTTGCATACCATCCTTTTACATATGAGGTCAGAAAAGCCAATTTTGATACAAGCATTGATTTTATTGAGCAAAAGAATCCAAATATCTGATATCTTTCTAAATGAATTATTCATTTTGTTACAGAAGAAATAAAACTGAGATTGTTGGAACAGTACATTATTCCACATTGCACTTGCATCTGGTTTTAAGGATTTGTTCCCTATAGCCTACAGTATATGACAGGTCTCCTTCCTGTCTCTTACATTCACAAGAGTGCAATTTTATTCCCTAAAGCTTAAATAAGCCATGTTGTTACATGACTTTTTTATATAACAAATTTTTAAATTGACAAGTTACATCTAGATCTCTGAAGCAACTATCAAAATTATTAAAATATGACAGCTTTCTGGGAGTTGCTTCCAAATGTGTTCATTCTGAAACATACATTAGGTATAAATTTCTGTTACTATAGTGAAATCTGAGAGAGATATACCTGCATCCCTAGCCCCAAAGGGTTAAATAAAGACAAGTTAGGTTGTTTCAAGTGTACAATAATCCCTTGATTTATCCTTCAAGCTCTATAAGTTTATTGTTTTATTTCTAAAGATAGGCACATCATTCACTAATGGTGCCCCATACATTATGAAGGTAGAAACATATCTGAAAATAGTAATATGATTAAAAAAGTGTAAGTATATAATTTCAGCCTGAGTAATTTATAATTTTATCACATGCAATAAGATATAGGTTTTTATGGACAATCAGAAGACCACTAAGTTTTCTTCCCTATGTATTACTATTCAAAAAATAATTTAATAAATTTTGTTTTCCCAGGTGATGAACTGAATAAATTAATTACCGTATTATATGTGTTTTCTTTCCTACTGCTATATACTTTCAACTTAAAAATTACTTCAGAACAAATAGCATATCTCTTCTGTGTTGAAAATAACTCAACTCAGTTGATGGCTGAGGCTAGTTCTTCTTTCTCTCTATTTGATATATGATCAAGAGAACCACAATTGCTAATAATAATACAACAGGATAATGAGGCTATATGAGGAATTGTCAAAACTATTAATTCAATAACCCACGTCACATTTGATGCCCAAAGGCAATTTCAAACCGTTACCAGACACTTCAAGTTACAGACTAATTTTTTCTCAGTTTCCTTAACAGGACACCTAGGAAAATATCAACCCAGGAAGTGACAAACTGCTAAATGCTTTAGGATATTTAGTTTCAACATTAATATCTCATGCATCAGCATTAGCAGAAATAATTATAACTATATGAAATGTGTATGTTTATTTGCTGCTATCATCTTATGTATCATTTTATACTATATTCCCATCATTTTGTTAATTTAACTATGATATAACATTTAAAAGTTTCTCCGGTGGATTATTTTTATTTTTCTTTAGATTTTGTTGACACTGTAATTAAAATATTTTAATTGAAATTTTAATAATAATGTTGGATTGTCATAGAATTTTCAATGAAGAAAATATGTTAACTATACCTCTATGTGTACAAAGAAAACGTGATCAAAAGGGTTAGTCCTGTGTATCATATTATCGAAATTAAGTCATTTCAATATGAATGTACACAGTGAGTTGGTTGATTACTATAATTTCTGTTTCACTCATAAGCATATGGCAGACAGTTCATTAGGAAAAGCAGAGAAGACAGCCCAATCAACAGAAAAAGAGGAAATCCTCCCTAACTCATTTTATGAGGCCAGCATCATCCTGATACCAAAGCCTGGCAGAGACACAACCAAAAAAGAGAATTTTAGACCAATATCCCTGATGAACATTGATGCAAAAATCCTCAGTAAAATACAGGCAAACCGAATCCAGCAGCACATCAAAAAGCTTATCCACCATGATCAAGTGGGCTTCATCCCTTGGATGCAAGGCTGGTTCAACATATGCAAATCAATAAATGTAATCCAGCATATAAACAGAACCAACGACAAAAACCACATGATTATCTCAATAGATGCAGAAAAGGCCTTTGACAAAATTCAACAACCTTTCATGCTAAAAACTCTCAATAAATTAGGTATTGATGGGAAGTATCTCAAAATAATAAGAGCTATCTATGACAAACCCACAGCCAATATCATACTGAATGGGCAAAAACTGGAAGCATTCCCTTTGAAAACTGGCACAAGACAGGGATGCCCTCTCTCACCACTCCTATTCAGCATAGTGTTGGAAGTTCTGGCCAGGGCAATCAGGCAGGAGAAGGAAATAAAGGGTATTCAATTAGGAAAAGAGGAAGTCAAATTGTCCCTGTTTGCAGATGACATGATTGTATATCTAGAAAACCCCATCATCTCAGCCCAAAATCTCCTTAAGCTGATAGGCAACTTCAGCAAAGTCTCAGGATAAAAAATCAATGTACAAAAATCACAAGCATTCTTATACACCAGTAACAGACAGAGAGCCAAATTGTGAATGAACTCCCATTCACAATTGCTTCAAAGAGAATAGAATACGTAGGAATCCAACTTACAAGGGATGTGAAGGATCTCTTCAAGGAGAACTACAGACCACTGCTCAATGAAATAAAAGAGGATACAAACAAATGGAAAAACATTCCATGCTCATGGGTAGGAAGAATCGATATTGTGAAAATGGCCATACTGCCCAAGATAATTTACAGATTCAATGCCATCCCCATCAAGCTACCAATGACTTTCTTCACAGAATTGGAAAAGCTACTTTAAAGTTCATATGGAACCGAAAAAGAGCCTGCATTGCCAAGTCAATCCTAATCCAAAAGAACAAAGCTGGAGGCATCACGCTACCTGACTTCAAACTATACTACAAGGCTACAGTAACCAAAACAGCATGGTACTGGTACCAAAACAGAGATATAGACCAATGGAACAGAACAGAGACCTCAGAAATAATGCCACGTATCTACAAGTATCTGATCTTTGACAAACCTGACAAAAACAAGAAATGGGGAAAGGATTCCCTGTTTAATAAATGGTGCTGGGAAAACTGGCTAGCCATATGGAGAAAGCTGAAACTGGATCCCTTCCTTACACCTTATACAAAAATTAATTCAAGATGGATTAAAGACTTACATGTTAGACCTAAAACCATAAAAACCCTAGAAGAAAACCTAGGCAATACCATTCAGGACACAGGCAGGGGCAAGGACTTCATGTCTAAAACACCAAAGTCAATGGCAACAAAAGCCAAAATTGACAAATGGGATCTAATTAAACTAAAGAGCTTCTGCACAGCAAAAGAAACTACCATCAGAGTGAACAGGCAACCTACAGAATGGGAGAAAATGTTTGCAATCTACTCATCTGACAAAGGGCTAATATCCAGCATCTACAATGAACTCAAACAAATTTACAAGAAAAAAACAAACAACCCCATCAAAAAGTGGGCAAACGATATGAACAGACACTTCGCAAAAGAAGACATTTATGCAGCCAAAAGACACATGAAAAAATGCTCATCATCACTGGCCATCAGAGAAATGCAAATCAAAACCACAATGAGATACCATCTCACACCAGTTAGAATGGCCATCATTAAAAAGTCAGGAAACAACAGGTGCTGGAGAGGATGTGGAGAAATAAGAACACTTTTACACTGTCGGTGGGACTGTAAACTAGTTCAACCATTGTGGAAGTTAGTGTGGCGATTCCTCAGGGATCTCGAACTAGAAATACCATTTGACCCAGCCATCTCATTACTGGGTATATACCCAAAGGATTAAAACATGCTGCTATAAAGACACATGCACACATATGTTTATTGCGGCACTATTCACAATAGCAAAGACTTGGAACCAACCCAAATGTCCAACAATGATAGACTGGATTAAGAAAATGTGGCACATATACACCATGGAATACTATGCAGCCATAAAAAATGATGAGTTCATGTCCTTTGTAGGGACATGGATGAAACTGGAAGCCATCATTCTCAGTAAACTATCGCAAGGACAAAAAACCAAACACCGCATGTTCTCACTCATAGGTGGGATAGCATTAGGAGATATACCTAACGTTAAATGATGAGTTAATGGGTGCAGCACACCAACAGGGCACATGTATACGTATGTAACAAACAAATAAAACACACTGCCAACATTAAACTGACAGAGTATAGGGATGAAAGTCTGCCTAGGATACATTAGGGTCTGGCAGAATACATGAACCTTTTATCTTGTAAGCAATTCTCCATAAATATCATTTTTCTTAATTGAACTTTTGATAAGTATCAATGTAAAAGGCCTTTGAACCAGAGCAAATCCATCTTGAACAGGAGCTGGATAAAATGAGCCTGAAACCTATGGGATTGCATTCCCAGATGGCTAGGCATTCTAAGTCACAGGATGAGATAGGAGGTCAGCACAAGATACAGGTCATAATTGGCACATACACACCATGAAATACTATGCAGCCATAAAAAATGATGAGTTCATATCCTTTGTAGGGACATGGATGAAGCTGGAAACCATCATTCTCGGCAAACTATCACAAGGACAAAAAACCAAACACCACATGTTCTCACTCATAGGTGGGAATTGAACAATGAGAACACATGGACACAGGAAGGGGAATATCACACACCAGGGCCTGTTGTGGGGTGGGGGGAGTGGGGAGGGATAGCATTAGGAGATATACCTAACGTTAAATGACGAGTTAATGGGTGCAGCACACCAACAGGGCACATGTATACATATGTAACAAACCTGCATGTTGTGCACATGTACCCTAAAACTTAAAGTATAATAAAAAAAAAAAAAAGAAAAGTTCTAAACTCTAATCAGGTAACAAAAATTTACCTTAATGTTTTTACCACATTTTATTACCTCTTACCAATATCCATTATGAAGCCATCACTTATTTACAAAAGATTTCATGGAAATAAATACATCTCTTTCACATATATAAAGCCCACAGAATGTCAACCCTGATTCTTTTTCACAAATTTCTCCCTCAGCCTCAAAATCACTGATCCATTCATAGGGTAGACACATTCAAACTGTTTTTTTTTTTTTTGGTAGATTGAGAAAAACAATGGTTTACATTCTTTTAGTATTATCAGAAGTTTCATATGTACCATTTTTGAGTTTCTATCTTTCTGTACATTTTTCCATTACCATTGCTTCCTTCTGGCACTGTATTACTTGAAGAATGTGAGGCAGTTGCAATGACTAAAGAATTAAATGGTATAAATACACCTTTTTTCAAACCCTTTGAACACGAAAGAGAGGAAAAACCCAGTATAGATAACTATATAACTTTGCCCTTTATGTTTTTTTTTTTAGATTATTTGTTAAAAAGGAAATTATTAAATTTTCATGTGCTCTGCAGAGCCCAGCCTTGGTTTATCAGATGAGAAGAAAAGAAAATATTATTAACTGTTTCATTGCCAAGGGATAGTCATTATCTGCCCCTGTACATTGGAAGAATTCTTAGTGCCCTCACTGTGGTTTCAATGCCTGTGTCCGAGGTCATGAAATCACCAGCTTTATTCATGCCTGCAGTCATCATGTGGAGCAGCGAGCACAATTACAGAACATTTGTGCAGCCAGCTTTGCTCAAATCTCTTTCTCTCTTTTCTTAATATTAAACAAATTATCTGATCAGCTGGATCATTTTACTCAGGCAATATGTCTGAACACCTGCCTTACAATTTTTAAGGTGATTATTTAAAATGGAAAATATCATTAAAAGTCATTCTACTGTGGAATTTCCTTGAAGAAAGTGGATTATAGAGTAGCAGAGATGTATAAATTGGGCAAGGAATTCAAATCCTTGGAAAAGCGTGTCTGCTTTTCTTACGCTGAGGCGAATGTGAGTTTTAAGCAGCAATCTGGTGTGGGTCCCTCCTAGAGCCACCAAACAATTTATTTTCATTGGTCACGGCACCTTCCTGAAAAGACTGCCTGCTAACCAGAGTGCGGGGAACAATGCCCTGCAAAAAAACACAGAAATGGCATCCTCTAGGGAGATTTTGCCAGCCACAGTGAGGACTTGCCCACATTCTGATCATAAAATTACACATCCAAGAAGCTTTGGTTCTCTCTCATATCATGATGTCATCCTCTTATTTGATCCTTCATCTTTTGTCATTGAATAGAAACAAATCAAGATGATTTTTCCTTGATATAAAGCCACACACCACAGTTAAGTAATAAACAAACATCACATGCCGAGTGCTTTGTGAAATTCCTGCATGTAAGATCATAAATGTGTATTACCATTCTCTTCTCTCTCCTCCCAAAATATATAGCTTGACAAGGCAAAGATAGTTCCTGAGGAATTTTCTTTAAAAAACATTTCTTTAACTCTCTTGGTCTTTTAAAGCACGCAAGTATCTCTGGGTTTTAAAAATATCAACATGTTTGCAGGGGACTTCTGCTCTAATACAGGGTAAGTAAAAGAACATTTTACAATTTTTATGTTTTAAAGTTCTAAATACGAGGAAGTACATACAAGCTTGAAACTCTCTCAAGAGTCAGAATTTGCTACTACCTTGAAGGGATTACCTCATTTGACTTATTTGCTGTTAATTGCATTCTAACAGAAAGATGATGGTTTTTGAGATCTAAAGCCTACGCTATTTGTGTAGTAAGGGCATCCATGTGAAAAATATAGTAGCAAGATGCACACATACAGAGCACAAAAAAACAAAATGAAAAAAGCAAGTATTTAGTTTTCCTAGCCTATTTAGAATAAAGGGTTTATTTTATTCATTTCTATAACATACCCCTCTAGTAACAATTTCATTCAACCAAAGCCCATTAACTGTTTAAACTATTGCACTGTTATTTAAAATCAATAAGGAAAATGTTTAGCAGAGTAATAAGCAAACTAAGTGATTTCAGAAATCTTCAAGATTTTTTTTCTCTGAAAAAAATTCACATTTTGCTTCAGAAATCTCTCAGTGGTTAATGTTTTAAAGTGCACTGCCTGGTCACTATAATAATCAACAGTTCACGTTAGTTTTGCTTAAGAAAAAGTACATTTTTGTCACTCACCAGACATATTTTTAATGATAAAAACGCAGAAATATAAATCAAGACACCTTTCAATTTACTTTCATTGAGGTGCATCTAAGCAAGCAGAACAGGATGAGACTCTGCCTTACTTAGGAAGAGACTTGTTAACACCCTACTGATGACTCAGGCAAATTAGAGGTAAATTACCTTTGAGAGGTCCCCAGCCTCCAAATAGAAGCAGATAACAAACACATTCCACGTAACCCAGAGGACTAGCCAGACAGCATACTGTAGAGAAGCAAGAGAGAAATAACATATAATTAATTTGGAATCGGTTGAGTATGATTCAAATAAAACTTGAAATTTCACACACCCAAATATAAGATTAGTGGGAAAGGTTAGATACTGCTTCTCTCTAAGGAACAGGATTGGATGTACGTTTATCTCTGTTGAGGTTTTTTTTTTTCCTTCTTTCCTTTTTTTTTTTTTTTTTTTTTTTTTTTATGACAAAGTCTCACTCTGTCGCCCAGGCTGGAGTATGATGATCTTGGCTCACTGTAACCTCTTCCTCTCAGGTTGAAGTGATTCTCCACCCTCAGCCTCCCGAATAGCTGGGACTACAGGTGTGCCCCACCATGCCCAGCTAATTTTTGTATTTTTAGTAGGGATGGAGTTTTGCCATGTTGGCCAGGCTGGACTGTTGAGTTTTTTTTTTTTTTTTCTTACTGTTACGGACTCATAGGATTACAACTCAAACCTGCTTAAGGATAAATTTTTAGGTTTTAAGACAAAAAAAATAGTAATCCACATTCCTGTTTTAAAAGTGAATAATTATAGTTTTTAGACATCTAAAAACTTCAATGCTCTAACATACATGTCTGATACAACCCACCAAAAGAAGACTCACAGTTTCCCTAGCAAAACCATGTAGGACAAAGTCCCCGTGTACGACAATGATTAACCTTTCCCCAAGTTCTCAAGGATAATCTTCAAATCAGTCTTCCTGCCTCTGTCCCATTCTAAGCAGCTTTCTCTCTTTGGTGTCTCCTTTTCATTTCTCCATTCACCTTCTTATTTTATCATTTCACTATCTCCCATTACGGTGGCCATCTAACTAGTGTCCCTAAATTTATTCTATTTTCTCTTTAGTGTACCTTCTATAATGATGATAGATTTTCTTACTAAGATACAGTTCTGATCAGTCAGTCAATTAAAACATATGAAGCATCCAGAAGGCAACATGCTAGCAAGACACCGAGAATACAAAGGCCAATGATGAATTCCTCCTGAACTCAAATCAAATGAGAGTGACAGACTTTTTAAAAATAGATCATTATTATACAAGAATCATAAAAATATATAAAGTCTGAGCACAACACAGGAAAATGAGAGGAGTACATAACCTGTCCTGGGAAAAAGAGTCTGCAAAGCTTAACAAAAGAGGTTAAGAAACATCTTCCAGAAGAAATGAATCAAACTTAAAATGAATGGACTTAAAAGCATGGGGGGTTGGAAGGGCTTTCACGGGAGGGTCCAGTAAACAAAGGAAAGAGCTGGTGTGAATTTTGAAAAAGTGAAACGAGGATATCATGTCACTTCCCTTCTAAACAAATGCCAATGGCTCCCATCCTTTCTAGGTGAGTTCCAACATCTTTAATTTATGCTTCGAGAACCTCCATGATCATGATCATGATCTTGCACCTGTTACCTTCTGAGCCTTGTGTTTCAGTTGATCTCTGGAGTCATCCTTGATTCCAGACACATATATTATTTGCTGTTCCATGTAGATGGAAAGTTATTTCCCACCTCTGTGCCTGTTTTTTTTTTTTTTTTTTGAGACGGAGTCTCGCTCTGTCGCCCAGGCTGGAGTGCAGTGGCGCGATCTCGGCTCACTGCAAGCTCCGCCTCCCAGGTTCACGCCATTCTCCTGCCTCAGCCTCCCGAGTAACTGGGACTACAGGCGCCCGCCACTACGCCTGGCTAATTTTTTTGTATTTTTAGTAGAGACGGGGTTTCACCGTGTTAGCCAGGATGGTCTCGATCTCCTGACCTCGTGATCCGCCCGTCTCGGCCTCCCAAAGTGCTGGGATTACAGGCTTGAGCCACCGTGCCCGGCCTGTGCCTCTTTGTGTATTATCGCTGTATTCTTGAATACTTTTACTTTCTCTTCTTACCACCTATCATTTTTTTGAAAAGGTTAATTCAAATATCACCTCCCTCATGATGCCAAACCAGAATTGGCTGAGCCCTGCTTAGTGCTGCAACAAACTTTGTTTCTCCTAATTTCATATGAAATGTCTTATATCTGATTATTTGCATATTTTCTCCAATGCACAGTGGTAAGCTCCTTAAAATACTACTTCTTAATTTTTGTTTATATTCCTAGGTTCCTTAGTACTTTGCACAAAATAGTTATTAAGACAATATTCTGTAAGTCAATGAATACGTAGCAAGATGGAGAAAAACATTATTTTCAGATTCAGAACCCATTCTTCCCTCTCAGACCCGGTTTTTATTAGATTACTATGATCATTCATGTAGTATGAGGAGTGAGAGCTCTACGTGAGGAGTTTATGTAACAATAAATGATAACTGTTTTCTAAAGGAGTTGGTTTCATCTAACTGCTTAATGTGTGCGTTGCTCAATAGAGTATAATGTTAGGGGAAACTAAATGATCCAAGACAAAATATGGAATTTGAGAAGCTCTGTGAGTTGAGGGCTGGGTCTAGAGACAGAATTAGGGGCAGGCTGTAGCAAGAGAGGAACTTCAGTTATAGAACAGAGATCTAAGGAGACATTTAAGTTTGTTTCAATGACTTAAGTGATTAAAAGAGATAGAGATGCATGGCTGATTATGTTTTATCATGTCCTTTATGCACAATGACATATTTTCCCCATATTATTTATAATGGAGAGCTAAATAAACACCATTTACTAAAAGTCAAAGTAGCAGGATACTAAGACTTCAGCAATGGCTGATGAGCTAATGAAAGACACTGTATTACACATATCAAATTCTCCTGAAAATCTGTCGTCAGCAAGCATTCTTTCCAATATAGTATTTAAAAATGTCAATGCTGAAGCTTTTTAATTTCATAACTAAAATTATATTTTATGCTTATTAAATGCTAACCATGTTTATCTGTATTCACATGGTATATATGGAATAGTCACTACTTCAGTATTATATGTTGAAAGTATAATACAAATTTGGAATCTTCATTTATACTTAGTTACTTACATTTATGTGTATGTATAAATGTAAATTATACCTAGTTTGGTTAAAAATCAAGCTGAAACATTTATGGTTTAGCCACCAAAATTAATAATTTTATGGAAGCATATGAAAGGTAATGGATTACATGCAAATAAATAGCATATAGAGAATGAGAACACAGAACCTAACGTCTGGTTCTGTCACTTGGACGTTCTTTGGCTATCTTCAAGTGATATGACCCATTACAATTAAGTTTACTTAAATATAAAATAGGCTTCTTAGTAGTAGCAAACTCCATGGCTTGTATGAGAATGGAATGATCAACTGTTTAAAAGTACACAATACTTGAATTTTCACTATATGTTCTCATTTTATGTTGATGATTATGTTACATCATCATCTCTTCTTGTTAAAATAATAAGCAGCAGGGTCGGGCGCGGTGGCTCAGGCCTGTAATCCCAGCACTTTGGGAGGCCGAGGTGGGTGGATCACCTGAGGTCAGCAGTTTGAGACCAGTGGGCCAATGTGGCAAAACCCTATCTCTACTAAAAATACAAAATTAGCCAGGCATGGTGGCGGACGCCTGTAATCCCAGCTGCTAGGGAGGCTGAGGCAAGAGAATCACTTGAACCCAGGAGGCAGAGGTTGCAGTGAGCCAAGATCACACCACTGCACTCCAGCCTGGGTGACAGAGCAAGACTTCATCTCAAAATAAATGAATGAATAAATAAGTAAATAAATAAATAAATAAAATAGCCGTAATCCTCAAAGATTTATTTATTAGGATATTAAAAAATATACTTCCCACATGATTTCTTTTTCTTTTCTTTTTTTTTTTTTGTTTTGTTTTGTTTTGGTTTGGTTTTTTTGAGACGGGATCTCACTCTGCCACCCCGGCTGGAAGCCAGTAGCCTTGGATCACTGCAGCCTCAACTGCACTGGTTCAGTTAATCCTTCCACTTCAGCCTCTTGGGTAGCTGGAACTACAGGCATGCACCACCATGCCTGGCTAATTTGTTGTATTTTTTGTAGAGACAGAGTTTCGCCATGTTGGTCTCAAACTCTTGGGCTCAAGCTATCTGCCTGCCTCAGCCTCTCAAACTTCTCATATTAACTGATATAAAACATTGTTCCATCATATTGAACTTGCAAACTAGACTTGTTTACTTAATGCAACATATTATTCACTAGATTAAGGGTTTTTGATATATTAACGCCATTGTGTATAGATGAATGCTATTTCATGAAACCATCCTTCATTTGGTCTAAAATAACAATTTATTATTTCTAACTTAGCGCAACACGTAATTATAAAGCATTTTCTATATCTTGTTTTATGAGTTGCTTTTTTAAAAATATTTTTATTTATTTATTTACTTTTTAGAGAAGGCGTCTCACTCTGTTGCCGAGGCTGGAGTGCAGTGGTGCTATCATAGCTCACTGCAGCCTTGAATTCCTGGACTCCAGTGATCCTCCTGCCTCAGCCTCTTGAATAGCTAGGTCTACAGGCATGTGCCACCATGGCCAGCTATGAGTTGCCTCTTGACAGTATTCATTGGCAATTACTTTGGAGTAGAATATAATTTTTTATCCTCTTTTTTCCAGAGTAATTCAGAAGGATATGTACATAAAGAATACAGCAGGATCGGGGAGCCAAGATGGCCGAATAGGAACAGCTCCGGTCTCCAGCTCCCAGCCCGAGCGACACAGAAGACTGGTGATTTCTGCATTTCTGCTTGAGGTACCCGTTTCATCTCACTAGGGAGTGCCAAACAGTGGGTGCAGGACAGTCGGTGAAGCGCACTGTGCGCGAGCCAAAGCAGGGCGAGGCATTGCCTCACTCGGGAAGCGTAAGGGGTCAGGGAGTTCCCTTTCCTAGTCAAAGAAAGGGGTAACAGACGGCACCTGGAAAATCGGGTCAGTCCCACCCTCATACTGCGCTTTCCCAACAGGCCTGGAAAACAAACGGCACACTAGGAGATTGTATCCCACACCTGGCTCGGAGGGTCCTATACCCACGGAGTCTCGCTGATTGCTAGCACAGCAGTCTGAGATCAAGCTGCAAGGTGGCAGCGAGGCTGGGGGAGGGGCGCCCGCCATTACCCAGGCTTGCTTAGGTAAACAAAGCAGCCAGGAAGCTCGAACTGGGTGGAGCCCACCACAGCTCAAGGAGGCCTGTCTGCCTCTGTAGGCTCCACCTCTGGGGGCAGGGCACAGACAAACAAAAAGTCAGCAGGAATCTCCAGAGACTTAAAGGTCCCTGTCTGACTGACAGCTTTGAAGAGAGTAGTGGTTCTCCCAGCACGCAGCTGGAGATCTGAGAACGGACAGACTGCCTCCTAAAGTGGGTCCCTCACCCCTGAGCAGCCTAACTGGGAGGCACCCCCCCAGAAGGGAAAGACTGACACCTCACTGGGCCAGGTACTCCTCTGAGACAAAACTTCCAGAGCAACTATCAGACAGCTGAATTGGTGGTCTCACGAAAATCCACTGTTCTGCAGCCACCGCTGCTGACACCCAGCCAAACAGGGTCTGGAGTGGACCTCTAGTAAACTCCAACAGACCTGCAGCTGAGGGTCCTGTCTGGTAGAAGGAAAACTAACAAACAGAAAGGACATCCACACCAAAAACCCATCTGTACATCACCATCATCAAAGCCCAAAAGTAGATAAAACCGCAAAGATGGGGAAAAAACAGAGAGGAAAAACTGGAAACTCTAAAAAGCAGAGCACCTCTCCTCCTCCAAAGGAACGCAGTTCCTCACCAGCAATGGAACAAAGCTGGATGGAGGATGACTTTGACGAGTTGAGAGAAGAAGGCTTCAGACGATCAAACTACTCTGAGCTACAGGAGGAAATTCAAAACAATAGCAAAGAAGTTAAAAACTTTGAAAAAAAAATTAGAAGAATGGATAACTAGAATAACCAATGGAGAGAAGGGCTTAAAGGAGATGGAGGAGCTGAAAGCCAAGTTTCGAGAACTACGTGAAGATTGCAGAAGCCTCAGTAGCAGATGCGATCAACTGGAAGAAAGGGTATCGCAGATGGAAGATGAAATGAATGAAATGAAGCGAGAAGGGAAGTCTAGAGAAAAAAGAATAAAAAGAAATGAACAAAGCCTCCAAGAAATTTGGGACTATGTGAAACGACCAAACCTACGTCTGATTGGTGTACCTGAAAATGATGGGGAGAATGGAACCAAGTTGGAAAACACTCTGCAAGATATTATCCAGGAGAACTTCCCCAATCTAGCAAGGCAGGCCAACATTCAGATTCAGGAAATACAGAGAATGCCACAAAGATACTCCTCGAGAAGAGCAACTCCAAGACACATAATTGTCAGATTCACCAAAGTTGAAATGAAGGAAAAAATGTTAAGGGCAGCCAGAGAGAAAGGTCGGGTTACCCACAAAGGGAAGCCCATCAGGCTAACAGCTGATCTCTCGGCAGAAACTCTACAAGCCAGAAGAGAGTGGGGGCCGATATTCAACATTCTTAAAGAAAAGAATTTTCAACCCAGAATTTCCTATCCAGCCAAACTAAGCTTCATAAGTGAAGGAGAAATAAAATACTTTACAGACAAGCAAACGCTGAGTGATTTTGTCACCACCAGGCCTGCCCTAAAAGAGCTCCTGAAGGAAGCACTAAACATGGAAAGGAACAACCGGTACCAGCCACTGCAAAAACATGCCAAATTGTAAAGACCATCGAGGCTAGGAAGAAACTGCATCAACTAATGAGCAAAATAACCAACTAACATCATAATGACAGGATCAGATTCACACATAACAATATTAACGTTAAATGTAAATGGGCTAAATGCTCCAAT